>NC_064865.1:34124336-34433336 GCF_024139225.1 Suncus etruscus
CTTAAAAATAGAATTTCTGGGTTATATGCAGCAGCTCAATTCTAAGTTTGCTGAGAATTCTCCATACCGTCTTCCAGAGTTGAACCAGACATTTCCACCAGTAGCTTTGAGTGCCTTGTTCACTACATCCCTGACAGCACTAATTGTTCCTACTATTTATATATGCACCATTCTCACTGGTGTGAGATGATATCTCATTGTTGTCTTGATTTGGATTTGCCTAATGGGGAACTTTTCATGTGTCAGTTGGAGATCCATTTGTCTTCCTCTGAGGAATGTCTGTTCATTTCTTCTCCCTATTTCTTTTTGTTTGTTTTGTTTTGTTTTGGGGCCACATCCAGTATTGCTCAGGGAGCTCAGGTTCCTGGATCTTTGTTAAGAAATCACTCCTGGCAGGCTTGGGGGACTGACCATATGGGATGCCAGGAATTGAACCCAAGCCCGGGTTGGCCGTGTGCAAAGCAAATGCCCTACCACTGTGATATCACTTTGGTCCCCCATTTTTACTTCTTTTTTTTTTTTTTTTTTGGTTTTTCAGGCCACACTCTTTTGATGCTCAGGGGTTATTCCTGGCTACGCGCTCAGAAATTGCCCCTGGCTTGGGGGGGAACATATGGGATGCCGGGGGATCGAACCGTGGTCCTTTCCTTGGCTAGCGCTTGCAAGGCAGACACCTTACCTCTAGCGCCACCTCGCCGGCCCCTGGTCCCCCATTTTTATAGATTTTTTAATTTGTTTTTGTTGATCTTTGTTAATACTTTACATATCCTGAATATTAAGCCCTTATTTGAAGTGTTTAATGTAATATTTTTAAATATTTTTAAAATTTTTTGTTTTGTTTTTGGGTCACACCTGGCAGCACTCAGGGATTACTCCTGGCTCTAAGCTCAGAAATCGCCCCTGGCAGGCTCGGGGGACCATATGGGATGCTGGGATTTGAACCACCTTCCTTCTGCATGAAAGAGAAATGCCCTATCTCCACGCTATCTCTCCGGCCCCAGTTTTTAAATATTTTAGATATTTTACGAGACCAGTGCTCTAACCCCTGATTTACGAGGCCCAACATATTTTAAATATTTTTCCATTCAGTTTTCTGTTTGCTTTTAATTTTAGCCCATGTTTCTTTTGCCATACGGAAACTCTTTAATTTGCTATAGTCTCATTGGTTTATTTTTTAGTTTATTGTCTTTGCCAGTGGTATCAGATCACTGAAGATGCTTTGAGATTCAAATATTGTAGCATTATGCCTATATTTTCCTCAATGTACTTTATAATTTCTGGTTGAATTTCTGGGTCTTTTGATCCACTTTGAGCTGACTCTTGTGCAAAGTGTGAGAAATGAATCGAGATTTATTTTTAAATTTAAAGATCTGTAATTTACAAGATTATTGGTAATTAAATTTAGACATATAATATTTAAACATAAATTACACCACCAATGTCAATTCCCATCACCAAAACTGCCATATTCCATCATCCTCCACCCCAGTAACCTCTCCCAGCCCCTGCCTACCACCTGGATCAAGTTTTAATTTCTTACATGTAGTTATTTAGATATCCAGATTTCTCAGCACCATCTGTTGAAGAGGTGATCTTTACTCCATTTTATGTTCTCAGCATCCTTATAAAAAATAAAAGGGTTTGTTATTGGCTGGGGAGAGTGGCTCTAGAGCTCTCAGTCCCAAGAGTATTTCCTGAGCACTACCAAATGTGGCCCCAAAGTCAAAATAAAAGACCTCAAAGGAAGATCCAAATATTGTTGATCTAAAAGTCAAATCTCAACTTCTGGCCTCTACCCCGTGGGGAAGAACAAGCCCTTTTTGGACATTCTTACTTAGATTATGTAAGCATTGGAATCTCTATAGTAGGTGGTAACCTAATTAGTGAGCTTATGTAGCATATATAAACCTGTTAATTATGATCCTTTTGTTGATGCACCTTTGTTACTGAAACTTTGTCCTAGGAGGAAAATCACAGCTTGGGATCAGCTCGTCAGTATGATTAGGCCTTAAAGCAATGCATTATTCACTTACAATATTTGTGTTTAATTCCACCAAAATGACATCAGGAACTGGAGCATTCTGAATGATGACTGACAATAGGAAATAGAGAAGATAGTTTTCATGTGAGCTTTGGCATGAGTCAAGTTATTCGCCAGCCGGGGAAGAAACTTATTGACTTTATGGTAATCCCAGACAGGTGGATGTCTGATCATGTGGAACATGATGAAAAGCAGACACACTTGCTCCAACTTGGCGGAATATCCTCCTCCTTCCAAGCAACATCTCTCCCACTGGTACAAAGTGGTCTGTAGCAAGGCACCTTCTTAACTCTGTTAAGACATTCAACAGGGTCCTGAACCCTGTTGAAGGACATTCAAAAGAATATTTTTCTATTCAGAGATTCTCCCAGTTCTGTCTGGTCATGATTATTTCCTCAAGGAAATGGTCTTTTCCTCCTCTAAGGTTTAATTGTGAAGACTTTTATGAAGAAATTATGAAGAAACATACAACTCAAATATAATACTCATTAAATCTGATCAAAGAAATATTGCAAATGTTTGTCTACCTAGAAACAAATCTATTCATTGAACTACATCATCATTAAACATAGGTCAAATATAATACTTTTCTGTCTGCGTATATCATCTATTTACCTAAAAGATAAGTTTTCTGATCTCTTAAGAATGCCTCACTCAAGTTGAATGGTGATGTTTAAGGACATACTCAATGAGTCATTCAATAAATATCTCCTGAGCACCTAAGAGAGAACCCTCTATAGCCATCTCAGTTACCGTGTGAATTGAGGAACACAAAATCCTGATCTCACGTTTGGCTGGGTGAACATTTTTGCCTCTATGAGTAATTGAGAGAGGATTTTTCTTTCAGAAAAATCTACCAATGATTCAAAAGATTGATCAACCACAATCTAGAATATTGAATAGAAAAGCTCCAGGAAGCCATATAAAAACACTCAAATATTATTGGTTACCCAATAATGTTATCAGCATTATCACCATTATTTAACAGTGGAATTATAGGATTATGTTACAAAATCAAAAAGTACCTAAAAATTAAAATATTAGAATCAAATTTAAATCTGTTCCCAAACTTTCCATAATGCATACTATAATCCAAGCACTATTCATCAAGTCATACTCAAATTACTTACCAGATAATGCTCAAGATAGACTGTTTACTATAATCTCAGGAAATCAGTGTCTTGTTTAGCTTGTCAGTGCACTGGAGATTTGAAAAGCTAGAAAGTTTCAGAGACAAGTCCCATAACTTCTCAGTGTCTTTTTCTTCTATTTGAAATCAAAGAATAAAATTATGTTGAATTAATACTTGACAATTACTAAATTGTTGATATCAAAAATTATAATTTTAAGAAAGCAGTATTTTTGAAAACTCTCCATGTTGGCCTATATAATTATTATATTATATAAATATACAAAGATAGAAAATAAAATATAAACTTTTAGTTTTATTGTTTTTACAAAGTTAGAATTAACAACAATAATTTTATATAACATACGATGTTCTCTCACTAAAAAATTTTTTGTTCTCAACATTCCATAGAAATGGTGAAATTACCCCTGACTCCAGGCCTTCCCTGGGTGCCAGCTCAGATGGTCAGAATTGGGTCCAGGTAGACTCTTAGTGGTCCTCAGGCTTCCCCCCTCCCTCCATACTCCAGGGGGGAGGTGCATGGGGAGGAGGGTGGGCAGAAATCTGGCCTCCAGTTTCCTCTTTGATTCTGGAGACCAGCTCTTGCCAGGTATGGGGTTTGGGGAGGCCCCATACCGAGCCCTTCTCCCTGGCCTAGGGAGTGCTGGGAGGCTTGGCAGGTCCCCAGTCATCCTTGTCTTTTTCCCCTGACTTCAGGCCTTCCCTGGGTGCCAGCTCAGATGGCCAGAAGTGGGTTCAGGTGGACTCTTAGTGGTCCTCAGGCTTCCCCCTCCCTCCGTACTCCAGGGGGGAGGTTCATGGGGAGGAGGGCAGGCAGACATCTGGCCTCCAGTTTTCTCTTTGATTCTGGATACCAGCTCTTGCCAGGTATGGGGTTTGAGGAGACCCCATACCGGAGCCCAGATCTTGCCAGATATGGGGTTTGGGGAGGCCCCATACCGGAGCCCTTCTCCCTGGCCTAGGGAGTGCTGGGAGGCTTGGCAGGTCCCCAGTCATCCTTGTCTTTTTCCCCTGACTCCAGGACTTCCCTGGGTGCCAGCTCAGATGGCCAGAAGTGGGTTCAGGTGGACTCTTAGTGGTCCTCAGGCTTCCCCCCTCCCTCCGTACTCCAGGGGGGAGGTTCATGGGGAGGAGGGCGGGCAGACATCTGGCCTCCACTTTCCTCTTTGATTCTGGAGACCAGCTCTTGCCAGGTATGGGGTTTGAGGAGACCCCATACCGGAGCCCAGATCTTGCCAGATATGGGGTTTGGGGAGGCCCCATACCAGAGCCCTTCTCCCTGGCCTGGGGAGTGCTGGGAGGCTTGGCAGGCCCCCAGCCATCCTTGTCTTTTTCCCCTGACTCCAGGACTTCCCTGGGTGCCAGCTCAGAAGGCCAGAAATGGGTTCAGGTGGACTCTTAGTGGTCCTCAGGCTTCCCCCTACCTCTCCCTACACAAATGGGAATGCGCTTTGGGAGGAGGGCGGGCTGGTCTAGCACTGGTTTATGTTGGGACAGTCACTGGAATTCTTTTCTCCTTGTTTTCCTATTGATAGTATTGTATGCATATATTTTATATATCCATAACATCCATCTTGTATTGTGACCTTGATACTGCCCTACAAATCTCATTTCTAATATTTTACTGCCTCAGTCCCAACCCTTATTTCCCCCTATCTTCTCAGTAGGTGCAGCTCATGACATGAAGCTCACCACATAGAGTGATGAGTGCAGTTAGAGAAATAACTACATTGAAAACTATCATAACAATGTGATTGAATGAGGGAAAAAGAAAGCCTGTCTCGAGTACAGGTGTGGGGTGGGATGGGGATTAGCTAGATCTGGGAAATTGGTGGTGGGAATCCTGCACTGGTGAAGGGGGGTGTTCTTTACATGACTGTAATCACACAACTACAATTATATTTGTAATCACAGTGTTTAAATAAAGATAATTTATAAAAAAAATAAACATGAATTTCTAATGTAAAAAAAAAAAAAAGAAATGGTGAAATTAAGTATTCCATACACCACAAAAGCACCAAGGGGAGAGTAAATGAACCTGAAAGGAGTCTATAGTTAATCACATGACAATAAATTTCAAGGGTGGAGAAACCCTGTATCTCTTAGGCCAAGGGAATTTCTTTTCGAATGACCCCACTATGTACTGTGCCTGTGCAGGAGGGAAGAAAAAAAAAGAAAGAAAAAAAAAGAAAAAAAGCACAAAATAATTTTTCTTATTTATCTAGTCTTTGTTGATTTCTTTGTTTTAGTGTGGATATTGAAGTTGTCTCCATTTATATTTATTTTTCTTCTTTTCTTTTCTTCCTTTATGTGCTCTGCCATGTTTTTATTTATCTCAAGACCATGGCTTTTATGTGGTTCTTATCTTTATTGTTGGAGTGCTCACTGGATATTTTATTTGACACCTCTTTTTGTACTGTTCTGGTGTTTCACCTTCTTTTTCCCCTTCATCTCTCCAACCTAGGATGAGAGCCTCCAGAAGGACTCCGCCCATTTTTGGCGTATTTGATTTTCTCCCCAGTTTATTACTTTTCTCTTTCTTCAAACGAAACCACATAACTTGAACTATCTAGTCCCGCCTCCCAATTAGACCGGGAAATAAGGCAGGTACCAAAACCAAATAGGGGTAGGACCACTAAGGAGTAAGCTAGGCACAGAAGGGGGTGGCAGCCCCGGGGGTGAAGGAGAAGGATATGGGAGGTAAGACGGGAATGGAGATGGAGGGAGGGCAATTCAGTGATGGGAATTCCACTGATTTTATGTTAATATGTACCAAAAATATTATTGTCAATGATATGTAAGCCACTATGATTAAAATAAAAATTATACTTATTTAAAAAAAAAAGAAATGGTGAAATTAAACAAATCTCTTTTGCCACATGATTTCCTCACTACTTGATAAATCTCCCTTTAGGCTATGAAGTTATCCAGTCTTCACTTAAGGCAAAGACTCCATTTAAGTATTTCTTTTTTTTTTTTTTTTTTTTTTTTTGGTTTTTGGGCCACACCCGTTTGACGCTCAGGGGTTACTCCTGGCTATGTGCTCAGAAATCGCCCCTGGCTTGGGGGGACCATATGGGACGCCGGGGGATCGAACCGCGGTCCGTTCCTTGGCTAGCGCTTGTAAGGCAGACACCTTACCTCTAGCGCCACCTACCCGGCCCCCATTTAAGTATTTCTTAATGAAGCAAAATATTTTTCTTTTCTTTTTTATCCAGGCCCAGCAATGTTCAGGGCTTATTCCTAGTTCTGTACTTAGAGGTCACTCCTGCAAGGCACAGGGGGACCATATAGAGTGCTGGGGATCTAGCCCAGGTCAGCCACATGCAAGGCAAGCATCTCACTGTACTAACTCTCCAACCCCTCAAAAGAGTTTTTTTTTTTGTTTTTGTTTTGTGTGTGTATGTGTGTGTGTGTGTGTGTGTGTGTGTGTGTGTGTGTGTGGTGGTGGTGGTTTTTGGGTCACACCCGGCAGTGCTCAGGGGATACTCCTGGCTCCATGCTCAGAAATTGCTCCTGGCAGGCACAGGGGACCATATGGGACCTTATGGGACGCGGGGATTTGAACCGATGACCTTCTGCATGAAAGGCAAACGCCTTACCTCCATGCTATCTCTCCAGCCCCCCTCAAAATAGTTTTTATTAAATTTTTTTACTTAGAGGGCCAGAGAGATAGCACAGCGGTAGGGCATTTGCCTTGCATGCAGCTGACCCAGGATGGACGGTGGTTCAAAACCCAGCATCCTATATCGTCCCCATGCCTGTCAGGAGCAATTTCTGAGCACAGAGCCAGGAGTAACCTCTGAGAGCCACTGGATGTGACCCAAAAACCAAACCCTCTTTCTCTCTCTAAGTAAAAGAAAAATTTGTTTGTTTTTTTGGGTTTGGTTTTCTGGCTATGCGCTCAGAAATTGCTCCTGGCTTGGAGGAACATATGGGATGCGGGGGCATCGAACCCTGGTCTGACCTAGGCTAGCGCAGACAAGGCAGACGCCTTACCGCTTGCACCACTGCTCTGGCCCCTTATCACAATCTTTAGGCTCTTTTATAGCTCCTTTTCTGAGAGGTCCACCCTTCTGTGAACAGAGTCTGTTTCTGCATCTGGATGGTACCTCAGTTTCTTCATATCCAAAAAGTTGAGTATTTACATCTGTAAAGGGATGTGGTCTTCATGACTTTGGGCTACTTCAGGACAGGGCAATTTCTTCTTCAGTTTTATTATTTCACAAAGATCATAACCAGAGCACCCTATCTGCCTACAACATTTTCCTTACTAAAGATTTTACCCCCTAAAATCTTTAAGAGTATGTAGGTGAAGACCTGTCTTCTTTTTTTTTTTTTTTTTTTTTTTTTTTTGGTTTTTGGGCCACACCCGGTGACGCTCAGGGGTTATTCCTGGCTATGCGCTCAGAAGTCGCTCCTGGCTTGGGGGACCATATGGGACACCGGGGATCGAACCGTGGTCCGCCCTAGGCTAGCTCTGGCAAGGCAGGCACCTTACCTCTAGCGCCACCGCCCGGCCCCAAGACCTGTCTTCTTATATATCATGCTGGCAAAAAGACACAGAACCTACCTATAAAGAATAGAAATATCATGCTAATGTAGTATTAGTAGAACACAAGTAATGATTTATTGGGTTTTAGAGTTGTTGGTCTGAAAAAGAAATGAGATATATATTTTTTAAAAACATTAAGTTCTGGCAAAGAAAAAATTTTCCTTGGCCCCAAAAGGTCAAAGTTTTAGGAAAATGTCATAGTATAACTTTTGTTCTCTTTGGGCATTTGATTGAATCCACTTGATAAAACTTGATAAAGTTTTCCCTGGCAAGGCTTTTCCATCCACTATCCTGGTCAGACTCATAATAGCATATGCAGCTTTAAGTTTCTTCACAAAATAAACTGCTCCCATTAGTACATCAGTACATCTAAAGTGTCCAGAATGGTATATTTTAAATTAGATCTACTAGATGGTGTAAGAGAGATCCTACATCAGGTTAGGCACTTGTCTTGCATGTGGCTGACTCAGGTTGAGCTTCAGTATCACATATGGTTCTCTGAGCACTTACAGAAATGATTCCTGAGTGCAAAGCCAGGATAAATGCCTAATACTACTGGCTATAACTCCCACAAATTCATAACGACTTGAGAAGCCACCCGATTCATAACTAATGATTGTCTTAGTTCTTTGCGGCAACCCTACTTCAGATCCACTCACCAAGGTTGGAAATATGGTGTGTGAATTTATTTTACAATACCCCCATGAGTTCCTTTACATCAATTCCCTGATATCAATCTCAGCGTTCCTTACTCTTGGGTCAATGTCACATTCAAGAGGCCAAGAGGCCTGCTGTCTTGCAGTCTGTCTGAGTAAGAGTACCACCTGTTTCTTCCTTTAGTCCAACCATCCAAGCCTCACATAATTCTTTTGCCTCTCTAGTTATATACCCTACCTGGTCCTGTTATTAATATGGGCATAGTCAGGAATGGCCCAACAGTGAGTGTGTGTGTGTGTATGAGAAAAAGAGAAAAACACAGAGAGAGAAGCAGAGTCTCCTTAGTAGTGGCCATGGGAAAGAGGCCAAAGTCCCTGAATAGTTTTTGAACATAAAGTCAAAGGATTGCCAAGTAGAAGATCTTTTGTCTCTATTCTTGCTGCCTGAAATGTAGCAAGCTGTGTACAGACCATGAGGAACAAACAGAAACATGACAGCCATCAGGTAAGAGTAAAGCAGAAGAAATCATCTGCCCACTCCTTCTCAACAACATTATTATGCTCTGGCACTTCTCCCAAACTTCCCCATGTGAAACTAGAAGGTTGCATATGAGTCCATCCAAAGAGGATCCTAACTGATCTTTTTTTTTTTTTTTTTTTTTTTTTGGTTTTTTGGGCCACAACCATTTGATGCTAAGGGGTTACTCCTGGCTAAGCGCTCAGAAATTGCCCTTGGCTTGGGGGGACCATATGGGACGCCAGAGGATCGAACCACGGTCCTTCCTTGGCTAGCACTTGCAAGGCAGACACCTTACCTCTAGTGCCACCTCACCGGCCCCTCCTAACTAATCTTTACATGCTTTTAGAATGCCATAGGAGGAGACAGTGCTGTAGCTCAGTGGTAGAACACTTTCTTTGCATCTGTGAATACTTCCCCAGCACCACACTAGATAGAGAGAGAAAAAGAGAGAGATCAATAGATATAGCTAGATGGATGTATGGATGGGTGGGTGGGACTATGTGTGAATGAATGGATGGATGGATGGGTGGGTGGGTGGGTGGGTGGGTGGATGAATAGGTAAGTAGGTAGACAGAAAGACAGACAGACCAAGAATGTCTCCATAGGCACCCATGAGGGGAAATATTTTGCTAGATTCTTTCTACTGTTAAATTTAAGAACATGTGACATAAGCTTTAGTTGTTCTGAGATTACCCACATACCCCAAACTTTGGATCCTCTCACCCGAATCAAGGATCGGTTTCGAGCCATGCTGGCAACAAGGAATCCTGGGGCATGCTTTGTGATGCCCTGGCAATAACAACAAACTTGCAAAGAATCCAAAGACTTTAATTACGGAGCCTAATTACTATAACTGCCATGAGATGTTTTCTCAGGATCTTGAAGAAAGACTTTGTGGGGTTAGGCAAACTTAGACTGCCTGCAGTTGGAAATAAAATCAAATGCTTCCTGGAAAAAGCCTCTCTGCTTTTAAGTTAAAGTTTTTTTTTCTGGGCCCGGAGAGATAGCACAGCGGTGTTTGCCTTGCAAGCAGCCGATTCAGGACCAAAGGTGGTTGGTTCGAATCCCGGTGTCCCATATGGTCCCCCGCGCCTGCCAGGAGCTATTTCTGAGCAGATAGCCAGGAGTAATCCCTGAGCACCGCTGGGTGTGGCCCAAAAACCCAAAAAAAAAAAAAAAAAAAGTTTTTTTCTTTTATTTCCCCAATTTTTACTGTACCTATGCAAAATACAGTCATCCCTTCAGCTTTTATCTCATTTTTCTGCATTTTAGTAAACACAAAAGAGGGAGAGATTAGTTAGCCAGCCTTCACTTTAAACTATTATGGCCATATCTGCCTTCACCCTTAACAATTGTGGCTTCCTCTTTTACATGTCAAAGACCCACTTGGGCTAGAATAACTTTTAGATAGGTTCTTTTTACCTTAGTTCTTCTCTCTCTCTCTCTCTCTCACACACACACACACACACACACACACACACACACACACACACACACACACACACACACACAGTGGTCGTAACTTCTCAATAAATACTGTGGTCCCAGCAGGCCTCTTCTTCTTGCTCTATGTGGTGGAAAGGTCCCCAGATTTATATTTCATCTCTTCACAAAAAAAAAAAAAAAAGGACATGTGACTTATGCATAGAGGGAGTAGAAAAAGAAAAAGAAAATTACCTTAAATGGAGCAGCAAATGAGAGAAAAAATGTTGATGATTTAGAATACTATATGGATCAAAACTATCTATGTCAGGACAAAGAGGCGACAAAAAAGAATATCTTGGCTAACAGACAGGAAAACTGGGTCTGTCTCTTTAAAACCCAATCTGCAGTTCTATACAATCATTAAAGGACATTGACAAACATTTCCCTTCAAGCGTGCAGCATCTGTGCAGCCTCAGTTCATACTAGGTTTGCCCAAGAGCAATGACATTACTTGACTTCAAAATTCTGGCTGAGGAAGTTTGTACAGTTGAATTTCTGTATGTCAAGGGTAGTATTGAGCAATTGCATAGACCATGAGATCTATGTAACTAACACAACTCATATGACTCAACCAATAACATTAGCTTACAAAAAAAAATTCTTTTTTTTTTTTTTGTTTTTGGGCCACACCCTGTGACGCTCAGGGGTTACTCCTGGCTATGCGCTCAGAAGTTGCTCCTGGCTTCTTGGGGGACCATATGGGACGCCGGGGGATCAAACCGCGGTCCATCCTAGGCTAGCGTAGGCAAGGCAGGCACCTTACCTCCAGCGCCACCGCCCGGCCCGCAAAAAAAATTCTAAGCCTTCTCATTTTTTTCCAATTAAAATCACTTCTATTCCTCTCAGAGGAGAGAGAAATTCAATTTTGGTCCTTTTCTGGTGCCCTCTGAATATCCCCGAAATGAAATATAGAGTATACTCATGCATAAAGACCATTCTTAAAGTCAATTGGCTCTAAGACACCAACTATATCACCTCTAACATACCCAAGTTCCTTTAGATCCACAGTTTTCCTAAAGCTTATCTCCCCATATAGAGTTTTCTTCTCCATAATATGGCTATCTCCACTGGGTAACACTTGGAAGAAGAGTATGGATGTACTTCTTGCATTTGTCTACAATGCATGGCTATTTGGTATCTGGACAGTGTTAAAAGTAAAAGAGGGGGAGGAGAGATAGCATGGAGGTAAGGTGTTTGTCTTGCATGCAGAAGGATGGTGGTGGTTTGAATCCTGGCATCCCATATGGTCCCCTGAACTTGCCAGGAGCGATTTCTAAGCATAGAGCCAAGAGTAACCCCTGAGTGCTTCCGGGTGTGACACCTCCCTCCCAAAAAAGTAAAAAAAAGGTGAGAATGATTCAAAAACATGTAGGAGAAAAAAATTCAAGTCTTAAATAACATGAGTAATACTTCCTCTAAAATTGTTGTTGCCTGACTCAGTAAAATGGCAAGTTGAGGCAGGTAAACTTGAGGAGAATACTTCTAGTCTCTTTGCAACCCACCTCACCCACCTGTGTGGGAGAAATGCCTGGTTTGGATCAAGAATATAAGGTCAGGCCTGGAGAGATAGCACAGCGGCATTTGCCTTGCAAGCAGCCGATCCAGGACCAAAGGTGGTTGGTTCGAATCCCTGTGTCCCATATGGTCCCCCATGCCTGCCAGGAGCTATTTCTGAGCAGACAGCCAGGAGTAACCCCTGAGCACCACTGGGTGTGGCCCAAAAACCAAAAAAAAAAAAAAAAAAAAAAGACTATAAGGTCCGGGGCTAGAGAGATAGCAATGAGGTAGGGAGTTTGCCTTGCATGCAGAAGGATGGTGGTTCGAATCCCTGTACCCCATATGGTCCCCCAAGCCTGCCAGAAGCAACTTCTGAGCATAGAGAAGTAACCCCTGAGCACTGCTGGGTATGACCAAAAAAAAAAAAAAAAGAGAGAGAGAGACTATAAGCTCCTACATGGCATAATTATTCATATCCCTCCAGCTCCATGATCCATGAGTTAGCCCTCAAGCTGTTCCTGAAGTCCATTTGTTCTGCAGGGCATTGGAGAGTATCGCTACCACCATTATTCAGGGACTTGGGCTGGTGTGAGGAATTTCCTTTGCAGAAAGGAAAGTTAGTCCTAACCTCAGCACAGGCTTTATGGGTCTATTATCTTCCCTCACACAGTAAATAATTTTAGGAGGAGACAAAATGGTGAAAAAGAACTGATTTATGGAAACTTAGAATGGAGGAGAGAGAGAGAGAGAGAGAGAGAGAGAGAGAGAGAGAGAGAGAGAGAGAGAGAGAGAGAGAGAGAGAGATGGACATTTGGGGGGGGCACACCCAGCTGCCCTCAGGAGTTACTCCTGGCTCTGTGCTCAGAAATTGCTCCTGGCAGGCTCAAGGTAAGGGGACCATATGGGATGCCAGGGATAGAACCTGGGTTTGACCTGGGTTGGCTTCATGTAAGGCAAACTCCCTACCACTGTGCTATTGCTCTGACCCCAACATGGGCTTCTCTAAAATGGGGAGGAAAAGAAGGGGGCTGGAAAGATAGCACAGCCATAGGGTATTTGTCTTGTATGCTACCAACCCAGGGGATGGTGGTTCAATTCCCAGCATCCCCTATGGTCTCCCCTGAGTGAAGAGCCAGGAGTAACCCCTGAGCACAGCTTGGTGTGACCAAAAACCAAACAAAAACCAAACAAAAAAGAACAAACAAACAAAAAAAACAAGTAAATGACATAGATATGTGTTCAATAAAAGAACACAGGCTTGAAGAGTAAGCCCTGAACAGCTTTCAGGAGGAGAATTTATAATATTCGTCCAAAAAATATTTTTCTGGAAGTTTTTCGTATATAGAAGTTAATCTGGGCTCTGTCACAAAAAAAGACTTACACTGTTGAATGTCTTCTCATGAGCTCAAAGATCTTCTGTCACCTTTTCCTTTCAGAGGAATCCATCCTTCTCTGGATAAGGCCTTGGATTTCTGCATCTGAATTGTGCCTCAGTTTCTACTTTCCAAGGAGCTCAGGATTTTTATTTCAGAGGAATGTGGTCTTCATACCTTTGGGCTACTTCAGAGCTAGACAGTCTCTATGATGTTTAGTTTTTCCCCAGTAGTACTTTAACAGCTCCCCCAACCTATCTGCCCTCAACATATTGAATTATAGGATTTTATTATTGACTCCCAGATCTATGTACCCTCATAATCATTATGACACTTAAAATTTGTTACATGTATGTAATATGACATCTATGAATGTATACAGTCAATCCATCTTGTGAGTTCAGCCCTACTCAGCTAAATTTAATCTCTATAAATGTTCAAAGGGCTTATTGTTATAGCCTAGTATGAAATTAAGAGATCCCAAGTAGCACATACTATCTCTCTGCTGTCAAGCATTGAGGAAACCAGGCAAGCACATCTTCCCAGAATTTATGCCTCAAAAATAGGATTTATGCCACACAAAACAGGATTTACATCTCATAAAAATGTCTGCAAAGGCACCTGCTATTCCAGTCCCCATCTTTATAAACAAGAATGTTTGTGAGGTAATCTTTCAATAGTGAGTCAACATTCTCCCTACACAAGTAATGTTTGATACCAGTTTTTTTAAACTCTTCTATGACCTTTCCTGTGGTTTATCTAAAACCCTAACTTCAGTTTCTATATGTCAATAAATACAAACACATAATTTATTTTTACTTGTGTGTAAATGTATTTGTTCACTGTCTTCTTCCACAATAATGTCATTTCATTGACATAGATTACTGTATTGATTTTTTAAATAAATTTATTTATTTAAAGAAAATGTAACATGTAGTTATGTGATGCATGCTGAGAATAGGGGTGGAGGGAGGACAACACTGGTGGTGGGAATGGCCCTGACTTATTGGCACTATGTACTTTAACTATTACTGTGAAAGATTCATAATTCACTTTGGTCACAATAAAAATTATTTTAGCCAATCCTGGACCAAAGGTTGTTGGTTCGAATCCCAGTGTCCCATATGGTGCCCCATGCCTGCCAGGAGCTACTTCTGAGCAGACAGCCAGGAGTAACCCCTGAGCACTGCTGGGTGTGGCCAAAAAAAATTTTTTTTTTTTGGTTTTTGGGCCACACCCGTTTGATGCTCAGGGGTTACTCCTGGGTATGTGCTTAGAAATCGCCCCTGGCTTGGGGGGACCATATGGGACGCCGGGGGATTGAACCACGGTCCGTCCTACGCTAGCGCTTGCAAGGTAGACACCTTACCTCTAGCGCCACCTTCCCTGCCCCCCCCAAAAAATTTTTTTTTCTTTTAAAAAAGAAGGGGATATGATTCTGACCACAAAAAATATAGTCATGGGGCCGGGCGGTGGCGCTGGAGGTAAGGTGCCTGCCTTGCCTGCGCTAGCCTAGGACGGACCGCGGTTCGATCCCCCGGCGTCCCATATGGTCCCCCAAGAAGCCAGGAGCAACTTCTGAGCGCATAGCCAGGAATAACCCCTGAGCGTCACAGGGTGTGGCCCAAAAACCAAAAAAAAAAAAAAAATATATATATATATATATATATATAGTCAGAAAATAGAAAATCTAAAAAAAAAAAAAAAAGAGGAGAATTCATTAGCAGTTCTATTCGTGAAAATTATTGTATCACCAGTAAAGTTGTTAATACAATAGCAGAAGGTTTAGTACGCTCTTTTACTGGATAGATTATTGATTAAAAAATATCATGTCCCACCTAAGTTTAATTCTCAGTCTCCTACATGGTGCCCTGACCTGCCAGGAATGATCTCTGAGTGCAGAGACAGTAACACCCGCTGGAAGTGACTCAAAAACAAAAAACAAAAACAAAAATTATCCTGTTTTATTGTTCGTAAGAGGCATTTTCTCTATTATATTATAATTTAGCAAGGAGTCTAAAGTGAAGAGGTATCAGGGCTGTGGGTGGAGCTCAGTAGCAGAGCGTGGAGCTCAGTAGCAGAGCCTTGCACATGTAGCCCTATAATATTTAAATTTAATTTTTTGTGTGTGTCCTTTGGCCATAGTAATGCTCAGGGATTATTCCTGGTTCTGCACTCAGGGATAACTCCTGGCAGTGTTGTGGGTATTTTAAGTGGGGCCAAGATCAAATCAGGGATGGGTGTGTGCAAAGCAAGCCATGGACTCAGCTTTTACAGGAAAGTTAAACTTTGTGTGTGTGTGTGTGTGTGTGTGTGTGTGTGTGTGTGTGTGTGTGTGTGTGTGTGGTTTTTGGGTTACGCCTGGCAGTGCTCAGGGGTTATTCCTGGCTCCAGGCTCAGAAATTGCTCCTAGCAGGCACGGGGTGGGGGAGGGAGGGACCATATGGGACGCTGGGGATTCGAACCGATGACCTCCTGCATGAAAGGCAAACGCCTTACCTCCATGCTATCTCTCTGGCCCAAGAAAGTTAATCTTTTTTTTTTTTTTTTTTTTTTTTTGGTTTTTGGGCCACACCCAGTGACGCTCAGAGGTTACTCCTGACTATGCGCTCAGAAGTCGCTCCTGGCTTGGGGGACCATATGGGACGCCGAGGGATCGAACCGCGGTCCATCCAAGGCTAGCGCAGGTAAGGTAGGCACCTTACCTCCAGCGCCACCGCCCGGCCCCAAGAAAGTTAATCTTAATGTCAGCACAGGCATTGTGGGTTGTCATTTTTCCCTCGCAAAAAGGAATTTCAGGAGGAGGCAAAAGGTGGATCAAGTTTTGTTTTTGTTTGGTTTTTTTTTTTTTTTTTTTTTGGTTTTTCGGGTCACACCCGTTTGATGCTCAGGGGTTATTTCTGGCTACACGCTCAGAAATTGCCCCTGGCTTGGGTGGACCATATGGGACACCGGGGGATCGAATCGTGGTCCTTTCCTTGGCTAGCGCTTACATGGCAGACACCTTGCCTCTAGCGCCACCTCACCGGCCCCTTTTTTTTTTTTTTTTTTTTTGGTTTTTTTTTTTGGTTTTTGTTTTTGGGCCACACCCGGCGGTGTCAGGGGTTACTCCTGGCTGTCTGCTCAGAAATAGCTCCTGGTAGGCACAGGGGACCATATGGGACACCGGGATTCGAACCTACCACCTTTGGTTCTGGATCGGCTGTCAAGTTTTTATTGAAACTTAGAAAGATGTAAGTGGAGAGAAGAGGAGAAAAATGGGCTTCTCCAGAGTGGAATAAAAAGCCAAGCTATTTTTTTAGTTTGGGTATTACTGGAAAACATAAAAAAAAAGAAAAAGAAAAGAAAATCATTTAAATGAGGTTTAAGCATGTGCTGGGAATTCTTTGAGACAAGGACAATAAGTTAACAGGAACAAATGGCATAAGCTTTACCCTCAAGGATGAGAAACCAAACAATTACAGTGTAACAAGATAAATATTGAAATAAAGGACAGGAGCAGCAGGAGTTAGGGAATCTTAGGGATCCCTAGGAAAGACCTTTCCCAAGAAAGTTTTCCCAAGGAGGTATAACTGAGCGGAGATTTCTTTTTTTTTTTTTTTTTTTTTTTTTTTTGGTTTTTTGGGCCACACCCCGTAATGCTCAGGGGTTACTCCTGGCTATGTGCTCAGAAGTTGCTCCTGGCTTGGGGGACCATATGGGACACCGGGGGATCGAACTGCGGTCCGTCCAAGGCTAGTGTAGGCAAGGCAGGCACCTTACCTTTAGCGCCACCGCCCGGCCCCACTGAGCAGAGATTTCGAATATTTTTGTGGCAATATGGATTGACTTGACATATATGTTTATTCTAATTCTGACTTCAATTCTGCAAGGTACGAAGATAATCCAGTTTCAGACGGGGAGAAGCTCAGGTATGAAAAAGATGCTTCCAGAGCCAATGATGGAAAATGGTCTGGGAGGAGGTAGAATTAAACTCAGGTCTATTTCAAGATTATTCTTTTTAACTTCATTAGAACTGAATCTCAAGTGCTAGATGGAGGCTCAGAAAAATTCTTTGTTTATTTGTTTTGGGGCCACACCCAGCGACGCTAAGGGGTTACTTCTGGCTCTACGCTCAGAAATCTCTCCTGGCAGGCTCAGGAGACCATATGGGATGACGGGGATCGAACCTGAGTCTGTCCCCGGTAGGCCACATGCAAGGCAAATGCCCTACTGCTGTGCTATCTCTCTAGCTCCAGAAAAGTTCTTCATGCTCTGTTT
This sequence comes from Suncus etruscus, assembly GCF_024139225.1. Lineage (NCBI taxonomy): Eukaryota > Metazoa > Chordata > Mammalia > Eulipotyphla > Soricidae > Suncus > Suncus etruscus. The sequence goes on from NC_064865.1 coordinate 34,141,874, forward strand.
TCTCTCTTTTGTCTGTGGATCTTGACTTTGGTATATTTTGTGGATTCTGAATCAATTCTGAACCAAGCAAAAAAAAGAAGACGCAGAGCTTATCCCTGGAAAAACTCCCTCACCATCCCCACCGTATAAAAATGAGTTTCAGGTTTACAGACACAAATGAAACCACTCGTGTGTTTACAATGTGTGTTTATAAATTTTATCGTGCTTTTATAATGAATGACTGGAAACTTGTTGTCCATTTTGACATTTATGTTATTTATCTTGAGAAGTGTATTCTGCTCTTCAAACACATCTCAGGCCTCGCCCTCAAAAGAATTTAAAGAACTTAGGGGATTTGTTCCATTTTTAGCTTAGGACTCCACCCAATGTTTTTGAGACAAGTCATGAATCAAGATGACTTCAAGATATTTATGATGTTCTCCACCCAGAAAAGTTTTTCAGTTTCTGGGCCCTCACACAAGAAAACAGACAGGTGATGAATCATTTCTTCTTCTATCATAGCTGTAGAGGATAAAGATACCAGTTTCTGTGTGCAGCTCTGAGGACACAGTGGAGAATTATAGGAACAATTTTTGCCATCAGATTACATGATGGGACCATGGATATCACTGGCAAGCAGTTGTGAGACACCCCAACCTTCTAAACCCCCTTCGGAAATCTTTAAAACTGAGATAGTTCAAGGATTAAGGCACTTGACTTTCATGTGGAGAATCTTTTTGAACTAAGGAACCAGAGATAATTCCTTGAGCATTTCCAGGGATGACCCTTGCACACAGAGCCAAAAGTAGTCCCTTGAGCACCTCAGGGTATGGCCCCAATAAAGCAACAAATGAATGAAAGATGCTTTTTAAATTATTTTTATTATAGTTAAATGATGTTAAAAGAGATACAAAATGACTTCCCCATATGACCCACAAAGTGTCCACAACTCTCCTCCACTTTTGCTACGGCTCTGCTAGTCTAGTCTTCCACCTTTCTCACTCCAACCCAATAATTTCTGTTTTCCAAGGTCAAATATGGATAGGATATGTTTTTTATTTGTTTGCATTTTTTTAGTTTTAGGATCACACCTGGCGATGCTTAGGGGTTACTCATGGCTCTGAGCTCAGAAATCACCCCTGACAGGCTCAGGGGACCATATGGGATGTGGGGATTTGAACCACCATCAGTCCTGGGTTGGCAGCTTGCAAGGCAAATGCCCTACTGCTGTCCTGTCTCTCAGGCCCACGATATATGTCCTAATTACAAAGGAATATATATATATATATATAGAGAGAGAGAGAGAGATACATATATAGATACATGTATCTATCTATCTATCTATATATTTCTTATATATAAAGGGAAAAAGGAGAGGGGGAGCTTTTGTGGCATTGTGGTGGGAAGTGTGCACTGGTGAAGGAATAAATGTTGGAACATTGTATGACTAAAATGCAATTTTAAAAATTAAGATGCTAAATTAACCTTTGGAGGTAATTAGCAGCATGATTTGTTTATTAGCCATTGTTGTCAGTCATCTTCAGTCAAAAAAATTAATTAAGAAATGATACTCTCTTAAGATATTCATCCATTCCCCTTTTCCGCAGCTACCATTGAGGTGCTGGGGGCCCTTCCGAGGGAAATAAGGCCCCATTGGGACACGGCCCTCACTTCATCCGGCGACTAGCACCGAGCCCGACAGAGTCCTTTCAGCCCTCTCCCACGCCATGGCCTCCGTCTCTGAACTCGCCTGTATCTACTCTGTGCACATCCTGCACGAAGATGAACTGACCATCACAGAGGACAAAATCAATGCTCTGATCAAAGCAGCCGGAGTCAACATGGAGCCTTTTTACCCTGGCCAATGTCAACATTGGGAGTCTGATCTGCAATGTGGGGACTGGTGAACCTGCCCCAACAGTAGATGCTGCCTTTGTAGGTGACCTCACACCCTCCACTATGGCTGCACCAGCTGAGGAGAAGAAAGTGGAAGCAAAGAAAGAAGAACTTGAGGAATCTGATGATGATATGGGTTTTGGTCTTTTTGACTAAACCTTTTGTAACATGTTCAATAAAAAGCTGAACTCTTATTTAAAAAAAAGACATTCATTTACAACAGGAACACTTTCTCCTTTTGACTAGTATTCACTGTCTGTGTTTGGCTAATGACTTTACTTACCCATTTGTGAATGGAGCTGAAATAAGAGAATGCAGGACTGAATACTAGATCACAGCCTGCAAATAGAACAGAACATGAAACCTTTTGTGAATAACTTTGTAAATCATGTTGTGTAAATTGAGAGAGAGAGAGAGAGAGAGAGAGAGAGAGAGAGAGAGAGAGAGAGAGAGAGAGAGAGAGAGAGAGAGAGAGAGAAGAGAACTCCCAGGTAAAGTCAAACAAAACCAATAACATCACAGTTGTTATTGACTTGGTAAAATAGGGAGCTGAGTTAGGAAAGTAGACTTGAAAAAAATGCTTCAACTTTTCTGCTTAACACACCTTGGCATCCACCAGCACTCTATGAAATGCCTGACATCGATCAAGACTAGTAAAGTCCAGAAATTAACAGATGGGAATATATTAAGCTGAGAAGCTTCTGCACCTCAAAGGAAATAGTGTCCAGGATACAAGAGCCACCCACTGAGTGGGAGAAACTATTCACCCAATACCCATCAGATAAGGGGCTAATCTCCAAAATATACAAGGCACTGACAGAACTTTACAAGAAAAAACATCTAATCCCATCAGAAAATGGGGAGAAGGGGCCGGGTAGGTGGCTCTGGAGGTAAGGTGTCTGCCTTGCAAGCGCTAGCCAAGGAAGGACCTCGGTTCGATCCCCCGGCGTCCCATATGGTCCCCCCAAGCCAGGGGCGATTTCTGAGCACATAGCCAGGAGTAACCCCTGAGCATCAAACGGGTGTGGCCCAAAAACCAAAAAAAAAAAAAAAAAAAAAAAAAGAAAATGGGGAGAAGAAATGAACAGACACTTTGACAAAGAAGAAATACAAATGGCCAAAAGACACATGAAAAAAATGCTTTACATCACTAATCATCAGGGAGATGCAAATCAAAACAATGATGAGATACCACCTCACACCACAGAGAATGGCACACATCACAAAGAATGAGAACAAGCAGTGTTGGCGGGGATGTGGAGAAAAAGGAACTCTTATCCACTGCTGGTGGGAATGCCGTCTAGTTCAACCTTTATGGAAAGCGATATGTAGATTCCTCCAAAAACTGGAAATCGAGCTCCCATAAGATCCAGCTATAAAAAAAAAAAAAAAAAAAAAAAAAAAAAGATCCAGCTATACCACTCCTAGGAATATACCCTAGGAACACAAAAATACAATACAAAAACCCCTTCCTTACACCTATATTCATTGCAGCACTATTTACAATAGCAAGACTCTGGAAACAACCAAGATACCCTTCAACAGATGAATGGCTAAAGAAACTGTAGTACATATACACAATGGAATATTATGCAGCTGTCAGGAGAGATGAAGTCATGAAATTTTCCTATACATGGATGTACAGGGAATCTATTATGCTGAGTGAAATAAGTCAGAGAGAGAGAGAGAGAAAACGCAGAATGGTCTCACTCATCTATGGGTTTTAAGAAAAATGAAAGACATTCTTGCAGTAATAATTTTCAGACACAAAAGAGAAAAGAGCTGGAAGTTCCAGCTCACCTCAGGAAGCTCACCACAAAGAGTGATGAGTTTAGTTGGAGAAATGACTACATTTTGAACATTTGAGAATGTATGAGGGAAATGGAAAGCCTGTTTAGAGTACAGGCGGGGGTCAGGTGGGGAGGAGGGAGATTTGGGACATTGGTTATGGGAATATCGCACTGGTGATGGGTGGTGTTCTTTACATGACTGAAACCCAAACTCAATCATGTATGTAATCAAAAAGACTATGGGCCTGGAGAGATAGCACAGCGGCGTTTGCCTTGCAAGCAGCCGATCCAGGACCGAAGGTGGTTGGTTCGAATCCCGGTGTCCCATATGGTCCCTCGTGCCTGCCAGGATCTATTTCTGAGCAGAAAGCCAGGAGTAACCCCTGAGCACTGCCGGGTGTGGCCCAAAAACCAAAAAAAAAAAAAAAAAAAAAAAGACTAGTAAAGTCAGGCCAGAGCGAGGGCACAAGTGGTAGGGCATTTGCCTTGCACACGACTTAGCTAGGACGAGCCACAGTTCCATCCCCCAGAGTCCCATGTGGTCCCCCAAGCCAGGAGTGATTTCTGAGCACATAGCCAAGAGTAACCCCTGAGTGTCACCGGTGTAGCCAAACAAACAAACAAACACAACTTGGAGGCTCAGGTCCCAGCAGCCTCACAAAGCATTATTCATATTATGCCTGGAGTCTACCTATTCTGCATTGCATGAAGATGAAGCCTGACGCCTAATTTTTTTTTGGGAGCTGTGAGCTCAGGCTAAGTGAGGACTTGCTCTTAACAGAAAAGAAAAGTCATCTCTAACCTTAGCACAGGCGGTTCTGGGTCCATCACCTTTTCCCCTCACAGAAAAGAGATAAACTTCAGAAGGGGACACAATAGCAAGATAGATTTTATTGAAACTTACTTGAAAGATGTGTGGGCAAAGAAAGAGAGAATGCATGTGTTCAAGAGGGAACACAGGGCTTCTCCAGAGGGAAAAGGCAACAGAAACATACAGACAGGCAATTGAAATATATGCTCAGGGAGGACACAGATTGGAAGAGCAAATCCAGAATGGTTTGGGGCAGCTTTTATAATTTTTTTGTTTTTGTTTTTTGGGCCACACCCAGTGATGCTCAGGGGTTACTACTGGCTGTGCGCTCAGAAATCGCTCTTGGTTTGGGGATCCATATAGGACTCTGGGGGATCGAACTGCAGTCTGTCCTAGGCTAGCATATGCAAGGCAGATGCCTTATGCCTTGTGCCACAGCTCCGGCCCCCAAATTTTATAAATTCTTTTAAGTTGTGCCCCCTCCCCGAGTTTTGGAGACATGAAAGTTGATGTTTCCATGGAAATTTTAAATGTTTCTGGGAAATGGCAGACCTCTGTGCCAAAGGCCTTTATACCAAGCCTAGGAGGAGTGCAGGGCTTGGACTACCCCAAGAACCTTCCACCTTCTTCCTCCCGAACTCCAGGGCTATCCCCTGGGTCGCATGCCCAGGAGGCCAGTGAGGAGGGTGCTAGGGAGGAATTTAAAGGGGACCTCAGGCTTTCCCCAACCCCCACACAGCACAAGAAGAGCTGGCTTCTGGAAGTCAAAGGCAACTTTCCTTCCTACCAGTGTCCATTCTGAAACTGCGTTGAAGATTAGCACCTCCACCCGGAAAGTATAGACAATTAATTAGGATATCATTGAGTTTAATCTGTTTGTCATATACAGAATGTCTGTGTTGTATACTTTCCTTCCCCCCTTGGCTCACCACCCAGAGGCTCATTTTTAGTCCTTTACTCCCTCACCTCCATCACCTATTACCCCACTTTTTTTTTTTTTTTGGTTTTTGGGCCACACCCAGCAGTGCTCAGGAGTTACTCCTGGCTGTCTGCTCAGAAATAGCTCCTGGCAGGCACGGGGGACCATATGGGACACCGGGATTCGAACCAACCACCTTAGGTCCTGGATCAGCTGCTTGCAAGGCAAACACCGCTGTGCTATTTCTCTGGGCCCTATTACGCCACATTTAACCATTTTTACCCTCAGTTCTTGGCTTCCCATGAAACACATCATTATCCCCACTCAAGCCAGCTGCCAACCAGCTACTAAAGTCAAAAAATAGATTCTCAGGTTGAGAAGAAACCAGTACTCTGTTCCTATTTATCTATTCTCAGCAGCTTCCTGTCCTCCACCTACTGTCACTGTATAACTGCGGTTGCTACCATACTAGGTTTCTGATGTACCACACAAAGACATTTCCCAATATGGGACTGCTGGGAGTCATTATGTAGACTCCAGAAGGCCAAATCACAGACCAAAGTGGTGTCCTGAATTCAAACCCTCCCCCGACTATTTCTAATGACATGAAAGGGACATGTATGTCTCCTTTGAATATCTTAGATGTATTCCCTTAACCGCTATAACTCTTATTGAATGTCCTCTTATACAGTGACAATTTTGCCCACTGTTCTTTGTTTTTGTGATCTGTTTAATAAGGAATTCTGGTAGAAGAGTCTTTCACTTTAGAATTTATGTTAGAACCAAGTTAAGGGGATTGTTGGACTTGTTCCCTCGGCCCCCAGAGGCACCAGTAATACCTTGTGACTTTGTTCCTCTTTTGCATAGGCACATTAAAATGGGAAAATATTACATATGCAAATAAGTTCTTATCTAATAGAAATAGGAACACAAATTTTGTAATGCAATTAGGCCTTATACCTTGAACATTGGCATAATGATTTGGCTCAGGCCTCAGAAGAATGGGCATTGCCCATACATCCCTGAACCATTGCCCATATACAGAAACAACCACAATTGTCTACAACATCACCAGGAAGCAAACCTCTGCCAGTGAAGACCCTACCACTACCCTGGCATTGACTTACTCCAAAGAGTTTTCCCTTAATACCCAGATGACTCAGCAAGAGCAACAACCTGCTTGCAGGGCAGAAAGCTTCCCATCTAATGGTGAGGTGAAACTAGAGGACACTCCACATCATCCTGACATTGATAAAGGAAATGCAAAGAAACCAGAATCTTTAACTACAGAAACCTGACACCAACAATAGATAATGTGTGAAAAAAAATTCCACTGGGACCGGGAAGGTGGCGCTAGAGGTAAGGTGTCTGCCTTGCAAGTGCTAACGTGGCGTCCCATATGGTCCCCCCAAGCCAGGGGCGATTTCTGAGCGCATACCCAGGAGTAACCCCTGAGCGTCAAATGGGTGTGGCCCAAAGACCGGAAAAAAAAAACTTTCACTGGGTACAAAGAGAATGACTCAGGGGTTGGACAACCTAGTATGCCTGGAACCCAGAATCAGTCTTATGCCAGAAAACTTCAGGGATAAGGTCTCCTTGTATTCAGCCCAAGGTTTTTTTTTTCCATTTTCCCCATATTTTTCTGGGCCTATGCAAACAACAACAATTGCCACTCTTATACCGTTATTACTGTATTTTTTTAAACTCTTACCCTTTTAAAAAAATGTTTCAATGTTAATTGTCGAGAGAAGTAAAATGCCTGTCTCAAATACAGGCAGGTGATGGGGAGGAGAGATATGGTCCTGTCATTGATGGTGGGAATGTTACACTGGTGAAGGGAGGTATTCTTTTTATGACTGAAACCCAACTATAAACATGTTTGTAATCATGGTGTTTAAATAAAGATTTTGTTTTTAAAAAAAATTGTTTTCACAGGAAAGGCTTGCATTGTTGATGGTCTTATTATCTCATCCCTTGCGCTATTGATGATCCCTTCCTAATCTCATACATTCTTCAATAGCTTCTTCTTTTCTGAAGGGTGCACCCTTCTCTGAGGGGTTCACCCTTCTCTGGGTGGGGCCTCCGCTTTCTGCATCTGGGTGATATCCTCTCTGAAAAACTTAGGCTTTGTAGGTCAAAGAAATGTGGTCTTCATGTCTTTGCGCTGCTTTGGGGCTAGGAAATCGCCTATTAAGTTTTATTATTTCTCACAAGTATATTACCAGGGCCCCCTTATCTCCTCTCCTGCAACAAAACCATTAAAAATTAGTATGCTAATATTATTAAAATTGCACTATGAATATTTAATTATAATTTTATATAGCATTAGAGAAGAGATAAAAGGTGGAGAGAATGATTACTTTGAATATCTAAACAGTGTCCAAAGCAATGAAAACAAATGACCAGATCCTGAGATATTCCACTTGCGTATTCCCGCAAAAGTGTCTTGCTGCGCTCTCTAGTGGCAGGAGTTGGGTAGAGGGCTCCTCCCTCAGAGTAGAGCACCTCTAGGAAATTGTTTTGTAGTGGCGGGAGGTCACAGTGGAGGTGTTCAGGGCTTGCTTACTCCTGGCTCTGTAGCTCAGTGGTCACTCCTGGCAGTGCACAGGGAACCATATGCTGTACTGCGGGTGGGTCAGGGGTTAACTATGTACAAGACGCTCCCTTATCCCCTATATTACTGTTTCTTTGGCCTGTCTCTGGAAAATCTTTTGAGTCCCTTGGGGTAAATTGGTTTACCTCAACTCTTTCCTCTTGCACTTTCTGGGAATTTAAAATGTCATATGTGAGCCGGAGCGATAGCACAGCGGTAAGGCGTTTGCCTTGCACACGGCCAACACAGGCCGGCCCTCAATTCAAATCCTGACATCTCATATACCGGTAGGTCCCTGAGCCTGCCAGGAGCGACTTCTGAGCACAGAGCCAGAAGTAACTCCTGAGCGCCGCCTGGTGTGACCCAAAAACCAAAACCAAAAACAAAAACAAAAAGTCATATGTCAAGTACTGTATTTCATTAAATCTAAAACTCTCTTTGCTGGAATATATACCAATATATTTACCAATATGAAAGAATAATAATTAAATTCATTTATGGTAAGGTACATCTACATTTGAAAGAGATTAAATGGGGGCTGGAGCAAGCACAGTGGGTATAGTGCTTGCCTTGGATGAGGAAACCTAAATTTGACCCTTTGTACCTTATGGTCGCTGTGCCTGCAGGAGTGAGATTTCTAAGTACAGAGCTAGGAGTAAATCCTGAGCATCTCAGAGTGTGCACACCCAAACAAGAGGTTAAATGTAAAAACAACTATGCCTTATAACCTATAAAATATTTTAAAAATGATTATGATATTAATGGATCATTTAGCATTTGTTTCCATGTTTATAAACTGCCACACCATCTATTTATTCACCCATTCATTCATTTTACATATTTAAAAATATACTTTTTACCATGACTTAGGTTTTGGAACTGTAGAACTAGAACAGCAGTAAAGGGCTTGCCTTGTATACAGCTTACCTGGGCTCAATCCCTGGCACCTATATGGTGCCCTGAGTCCACCATGAGTGATACTTGAGCACAGATCTAGTAATAATCTCTGAACACCAATGGTGTGATCCAAAAACTAAAATAATAATAATAATCTGATTATATTATAATCCTCTAGTGCAACCATATTTTAACATTGAGAGAGAGACAGAGAAGTAAAATGCCTGCCACAGAAGTAGGTGGGGGAGGTTTGGTGGGAAGAAAGAGAACATCAGGGAGGGTGAGAAAAATAAAGTATTTAAAATTTACAAAGTTATTCACAAAGTATTCATAATTGAGTTTTAGACATACAATGTCCCAGCACCAATACCACCACTAGTGTCAACCTCCCTCCACCAATATCCCCAGGTTTCTCCCCATAGCTCCCCCTTTCAGCCTGTCATCTTGACCTTTTTATATCTGCTTGTTAAAGTTTGAGTCTCAACATTCATTTTACATTTATTAGGTGAAAAGAAGTTGACTTCAACACTAAGGGTACAATGGTGATCTGTCCTGTTTTGTGGAACTGTTGTTCTCTTTGCTGTAGGACTAACATTCTGTGAGTTCTAAGTTTACCACCACAAAATAGAAATAGATGCCAGGAAAGAAGTCAGAAAAAGAAGTGGGCTCTAATGTAGTTCTGCTCCTTTGTTACAGAGGGTATCAACCAACTCTGATTCTTATTAATGTCAGATTAGTAAAATGATCACCAGATCTTCTGTATGCAGCTTTTATTTAACAATTAATATAGATGTGCCATATAACATATATGTAAATATATCATACATGTAATAATTAAAGTAGATGCAGATTGCTGAAATGACAGGAATGAAACTTCCATGTCCTGGAGTTATTCTACTTCTTGTCTTCTTGCCACTCTGTTCTCTGTTCATTGCTACCCAGTCTTCTCCTTCCTCCACACCATTCTTTTCTTTTCTTTTTTTAAAAAAAAATCTTTATTTAAGCACCATGATTATAAACATGATTGTAGTTGGGCTTAAGTCATAAAAAGAATACCCCCCTTCTCCAGTGCAACATTCCAACCACCCATGCCCCCCATCCCCTGCCTGTATTCGAGTCAGGCATTCTACTTCTCCCACTCATTAATCCAAGCCATTCTTTTCTTGCTCTTCTTTCACCCCCCACTGCCCATGGAAATAGTATCCAAGGCAATGAAAACAAATGTCCTGATCCAGAGAAGTTTGACTTCCAGATTCTTGGAGGACAGGGGGAAGGAGAAGGCGTTGCTGTGCCCTCTAGTGGCAGTAGAAAGGTATTGCCCCTCTCAGAGTTGACAGTAGCCTGGTTTATTATATTACACATCATGTATCTGTGAAAGAAAATGATTTTTTAAAATATGTAAAATAAATGAATGGGTGAATAAATAAATTGTGTGGCCATTTATAAGCAAAGAAAAATGCTGGATGATGCACTAATATCATTACCATATTCTTTGTGTGTGTGTGTGTGTGTGTGTGTGTGTGTGTGTGTGTGTGTGTGTGGTTTTTGGGTCACACCCGGCAGTGCTCAGGGGTTATTCCTGGCTCCAGGCTCAGAAATTGCTCCTGACAGGCACGGGGGACCATATGGGATGCCGGGGTTCGAACCGATGACCTCCTGCATGAAAGGCAAATGCCTTACCTCCATGCTATCTCTCCGGCCCCTTTTTATTTATTTATTTATTTATTTTTGCATTACCATATTCTAATAGTCTATAGATTATAGATTATAAGGCATAACTGTGGAAACTTCATCCCAGAAACAAGAAAACATGGCGGGGCCGGGCGGTGGCGCTAAAGGTAAGGTGCCTGCCTTGCCTGCGCTAGCCTTGGACGGACCGCGGTTCGATCCCCCGGTGTCCCATATGGTCCCCCAAGCCAGGAGCAACTTCTGAGCACATAGCCAGGAGTAACCCCTGAGCGTTACTGGGTGTGGCCCAAAAACAAAAAAAAAAGAAAAAGAAAAAGAAAACATGGCAGCAGACCCTGAAGCTTTGGAACCCTTGAGCTACCTCAGAGGCACCCAGGTAAGAGGCAGAATCTAAGACAAAGAGCCAGTGGAATGTGACTGCTCCACTCCACACCACAGCTGCACCCTCCTCCTAGTCAAGGAATGCCAGCACAAAACATAGAAAACATCACACTACAACCGTAACAATTTGGAAACAATGCAGATCTCCACCATGCTTAGAGAACAAAGATGGTAGCTCCAATGACCCAAAAAGTACCAAACACCTATTTAGCCTTTCAGATAAAGACTTTAGAGAAGAAATGTGAAGGATATTCATAGAAGTCAAAAAAAGCATGAAATGAACTGAAGGTGCCATAAATAAGAATCAAGAGGACCTGAGAGTAGAAATAAGAAAACTTCAAACTGAAATATAAGAGCGAAAAACTTGGTAAGCTAAATGAAAATCTCACTGGAAAGCCTCTCCAACAAAGTAACAGTGGCTGAAGACAGGATCAGTGAGATGGAAGATGAGATGCATGACAACTTTATACAACAGAAGAGAGAGGCTGGAAAAGAGCATCAAGACAAATGATTAGAAAATGGGGAAAGTCCTCAAAGAATATTAACTGATGAAAATAGAAGTCTTTGATAAACTCAATAGGAGCAACACAAGAATTATTGAAGTTCCAGACACAGGAAGAATATCCCATGGAGTATCAACAATCAAAGACATCAATGCAGGGGCCAGAGAAAAAGCATGGAGGTAGGGCATTTGCCTTGCATGCAGAAGGATGGTGGTTTGAATCCTGGCATCCCATATGGTCCCCCAAGCCTGCCAGGAGTAATTTCTGAGCATACAGCCAGGAGTACCCACTGAGCGCTGCCGGGTGTGACCCCTGCCAAAAAAAAAAGGAGGGACATCATTGCAGATAAACTCCCAGAGCTAAAGAGTGCATGCAAACAAATCCTACATGCCCAAAGAGTACCAGCAAAGAGGGATCCAAAGAAAAGCATCCAATACACATAGTCACAATGATGAATCCCATAGATAGGGAGGGTATACTGAAAGAAGCAAGATCAAAAATGGAAATGATGAAGAGCGACTGAACCTGCACAAAAGCAACAAGGCTGCAGACAGCAGACCCAGAGGCTTTTGGACCTGAAAGTCATGTCAGTAGCACCCAGATGAGAAACAGAATCCTAGTCAAAGACAAAGAGCCAGTGGAGCCTATGCTCCAAGGCCACACACTCCTCCTAGTAAGAAACACCAGCATGGGACATAAAAGAAAAAAATCACACTACAACCCTGACTGTGGGAAACAACGCAGGACCCCACCGTGCTTAGAGAATAAAGATGGTAGCTCTTATGACCCGAAAAAATATCAAACATCTATTTACCCTCTTAGATACAGACTTTTGAGAAGAAATACAGAAGATGATCAGATAACTCAAAGAAAACATGAAAAGAATGGAACATGCCACAAATAAGACTCAAGTGGACCAGAGATGCAAGGATGGTTCAACATATGCAAGCCAATCATCGTAATACATCACATCAACAAAAGGAAAATTAAAAGCCATATGATCATATCAATAGATGCAGAGAAAACATTTTATAAGGTCCAACACTCATTCATAATAATAAAAAAAAAAAACTCTTGACTGAAAGTTCAAAGTTAAGATATCAGCAAGGGGGCCGGGAGAAATAGCACAGTGGTGTTTGCCTTGCAAGCAGCCGATCCAGGACCAAAGGTGGTTGGTTCGAATTCCGGTGTCCCATATGGTCCCCCATGCCTGCCAGGAGCTATTTCTGAGCAGACAGCCAAGAGTAACCCCTGAGCACCACCGGGTGTGACCCAAAAACAAAAACAAAAACAAAAAGATATCAGCAAGGGGACTTCTGAGAATTCTGTTTATGGGTGATTGTCCTTCCACTGTAACTTTACCTTGTCCTTTTTCTTTGCATCTTTGTTCTCATAATTAAAATTAAAAATTAAAAAAAGACTCTCAACAAGATGGAAATGCAAGGAACTTATCTCAATATAGTCAAGGCCATTTATCAAAAGTTCATGGCAAATATATACTCAATAGGGAAAAACTGAAAATCTTTTCCCTAAGATATGGCCCAAGGCATATAAAACATTGCTTCAAGAAATAAAAGAAGGACCCGGAGAGATAGTACAGTGGCTTTCGCCTTGCAAGCAGCCGATCCAGGACCAAAGGTGGTTGGTTCGAATCCCGGTGTCCCATATGTTCCCCTGTGCCTGCCAGGAGCTATTTCTGAGCAGACAGCCAGGAGTAACCCCTGAGCACCACCGGATGTGCCCCCCCCAAAAAAAGTAATAATAGAAGACACAAGGAAATGGAAATATATATCCTGCTCATGGTTTGGGAGGATTAACATCATTAAAATGGCAATACTCCCCCAAGCATTGTACAGATTTAATACAATCCCTGTAAGGATACCCATGACATTCTTCAAAGAAGTGGATCAAACACTCCTGAAATTCATCTGGAACAATAAATACCCACAAATAGCTAAAGCAACCCTGAGGGAAAAGAAGATGGGAGGCATCACTTTCCCCAACTTTAACTTGTATTACAAAGCTGTGGTCATTAAAACAGCATGATATCGGAATAAAAACAGACTCTCAGACTGGAATAGACTTGAGTATTAAGAGAATGACCCTAGACATACAATCAATTAATCTTTGACAAAGGAGCAAGAAACGAAAAATGGAGCAAGAAAAGCCCCTTCAATAAGTGGTGCTGGGACAACTGTTCAGCAACATGCAAAAAGGTGAACTCGAACTTCTATCTAATACCACAACAAAGGTCAAATCAAAATGGATTAAAGACCTTGATATCAGACCTGAAACTATAAGGTATATAGAAGAACACATAGACAAAGCACTCCATAACACTGAGAATAAAGGCATCTTCAAGGAGGACACACTACTATCCAAACAAGTGGAAGCAGAAATAAACAAATGGGATTACATCAAACTGAAAAGCTTTGCACTTCATTTGGGGTGGGGGGGTGGGGTTCAGCCACATCCAGTGACACTCACGGGTTACTCCTGGTTATACGCTCAGAAATCGCTCCTGGCTTGGGGGACCATATGGGACACTGGGATATCGAACCATGGTCTGTCCTAGACCAGGGCGGGCAAGGCAGCCGCCTTACCGCCTTACTGCCTTAACCCTTGTGCCACCACTCTGGCCCCACTTCTGCACTTCAAAAGAAACAACAACGACTAGGTAAACAGATCACCCAGGGAATGGGAGGAACTTTTCACCTAATACCCATCAGATAATGGGCTAATCTCTAAGATTTACAAGGTCCTTACAGAATTTGTTTTTTTTGTTTGTTTGTTTTTGGGTCACACCCGGCAGTGCTCAGAGGCCACTCCTGGCTCTACACTCAGAAATTGCCTCCCGCAGGCTTGGGGGACCATATGGGATGCCAGGATTCGAACCACTGTCCTTCTGCATGCAAGGCAAACACCTTACCTCCATGCTATCTCTCTGGCCCCTCCTTACAGAATTTAACACACACACACACACACACAAAAAATCTAACCTCATCAAAAAATGGGGAGAAGTGAACATTTTTTCAAAGAAGAAATACTGATTGTTGAATTAAATAAAGATACATTACACTGATGGCCAAAAGGCACATGAAAAATGCTCCAAGTTACTAATCATCAGGGAGATGCAAATCAAAACAATGAAATATCATCTCACTGAGGGCTGGAAGGACCAGCTCATGATATGAAACTTACCACAAAGAATGGTGAGTCCAGTTAGAGGAATAACTACACTGACAACTACCATGTCAATGGTAGTGAGTGAGAGAAATAGAATGCCTGTCTCAAATATAGGCAGGGGATGAGGGAGGAGAAAGATGGGGGTCATTAGTGGCGGAAATATTGCACTGGTGAAGGGGGGTGTTCTTTTTTATAACTGAAACCCAACTACAAACATGTTTCTAATCACAGTGCTTAAAAGTATTATTTAAGGGCCAGAATGGTAGCATAATGGTAGGGCTTTTGCCTTGCACTTGGCTGACCCAGGATGGATGCAGGTTTGATTGCCAGCATTCCATATGGTCCCTTGAGCCAGGACTGATTTCTGAGTGCAGAGCTATGAGTAACCCCTGAGCACCTCCAGGTGCTCAAAATATGATTTATAAAAAATATCATCAAAGTATCATTTATAAAAAAAATATCTCATGCCACAGAGATTGGCACATATCTCACACACACACACACACACACACGAACAACTACTGCTATTGTGGGTGTGGGGATAAAGGAGCTCTCATTAACTGCTGGTGGGAATGCCATCTAAAGAAGGAACTGTGCTTGGGTGATCTCCCTAGAAGCTCCTGTGCACTCTATGCAGAGATTCCCCGCTCAGCGCCCAAACTTACTTTCAGCTCTAGTGAAGTTTCCTTTGTCACCTGTGGAAAGAAACATGACAGAAGGGCTGGAGAGATAGCACAGCAGTAAGGCATTTGCCTTACTAAAGCAAATGCAGGAAGGAAGGAAGGAAGGAAGGAAGGAAGGAAGGAAGGAAGGAAGGAAGGAAGGAAGGAAGGAAGGAAGGAAGGAAGGAAGGAAGGAAGGAAGGAAGGAAGGAAGGAAGGAAGGAAGGAAGGAAGGAAGGAAGGAAGGAAGGAAGGAAGGAAGGAAGGAAGGAAGGAGGAAGGAAGGAAGGAAGGAAGGAAGGAAGGAAGGAAGGAAGGAAGGAAGGAGGAAGGAAGGAAGGAAGGAAGGAAGGAAGGAAGGAAGGAAGGAAGGAAGGAAGGAAGGAAGGAAGGAAGGAAGGAAGGAAGGAAGGAAGGAAGGAAGGAAGGAAGGAAGGAAAGGTGAATCAAGCCACTGACTCTAGATTAGTTATGGCTGAGAATTCTGGAATCTTCTCAAAATGGAGATGGAAAGAGTCCCCCTCTTACTTTGATTCACATTCAATGTTTTCCTGCTTAGAAATTACCCAGCTCTGCAACTGGACCTCATCAAGCTGCCAAGCCAAATTAATACTGACATCCTAGTAGGAACACAACAACTTTGATGGAAAAGTTGCCTAGAAAACCACCAAGCTCAATGAACAAAAACAATTAATACAGAAGGCTCAATGCTATAGCACCATACACCTCAATAAATCCTCCAACAGTTACTTTAGTGGCATCATTGTGAAATATAACATGGATCACAAATTGACTTTTACTGATCTATTTTCTGATCATTTTGTGTTGTAACAAGCAATATATATTAAATTAGTTTGTGCCTGGTAAGGCAGGTTTGGGGTGTGTGTGGAAAATATCAGTGTGTGGTATCAGAGCAGTGCAGCCAAACATGACAGGTAATAATGTGTTCAAACTCAGAGTGCCAGTACATTTGTGCCAACCCACTCATCCCAGCAACAAACCCCAGTATAAAGGATAATAATAATGCAGGAATAAGCTTATTCTGTTTTAGTGTGTTTATTATATTTTAGTGAGTGTTATAACAAGAAATATAAAGTAAACTATTTTAGTGCTTTGAATTCCTGGACAACTTCATATGTTTGATGCTGTCATCTCTAAAGGAACCCCCTGATTTAACAGAATGAGCAGCTAACAACTAGAGTTTACTAAACTTTCTGCCATTGTATTAATGACTAAATTTGAGACACAATAATTTTCACAAATGCTTGCTTTTTCTTTTTTCTTTCTTTTTTCTCTTTCATTTTATTTCTTCTATTCTCAATATTCTATTCTATTATTTTATTTCTTCTATTCTCAATATTCTATATTTCTTCTATTCTCAATATTCTATTCTATTGATTTTATTTCTTCTATTCTCAATATTCTCTTCTATTCTCAATATTCTATATTCTATTCTTAATAACTTTGCTTTCATTTATCTGGAAACAAATGCATTATAATTAACTATGTCAAGTATGTGATAGATTTTCTTTAAATAAATACAGAGAGGATTAATATATATACACACACACAAAAATGAAATAGCTTTTTGAGGAGTTTTTTGGTTTGGGTTTTTTGGTTTGTTTTTTTGGGTCACACCCGGCAGTGCTCAGGGGTTACTCCTGGCTCTGCACTCAAAAATTGCTCCTGGCAGGCTCGGGGGACCATATGGGATACTGGAATTTAAACCACCGTCCTTCTGCATGTAAGGCAAACACCCTACCTCCATGTTATCTCTCTAGCTCCAGGGTTAGTTTGTTGTTGTTTCTGTTGTTGTTGTTGTTATTTTTTGGTTTGGGGGCCAAAACTAGACTAGACTTAGGGGTCAGCTTGACTTAGGGGTTACTCCTTACTATGCTCTCAGAAATCGCTCCTGGCATGCTCAGGGGACCATTTGGGATGGTGGAATTCAAACCAGGGTCTGTCCTGTGTTGGCCACATGTAAGGCAAATGCCTTACCACTGTGCTGTTGTTCCGGCACCTCCAGCCCTATTTTCATAAATTTGCTTTGCTTCTGTACTTTGGCCCCCTGGGCCTGCCAGGAGTGATTTCTACATGCAGAGCCAGAAGTAATGTCTGAGTGCTCATGGGTGTGACCCAAAACAAACAAACAAAAATTGTCTCTTAAGTGTTCCACAGCGATGTACAAAATACATAGTCCATAATTGTAGTTGAATGTTGCTATTGAATGTTGCTTACAATATTTTATTAAGGTAATTAGTTGCAACAAAGGTTATTTTTGTTTGTTTGTTTGTTTGTTTGGGTTTTTGGGGTCACACCCAGCAATGCTCAGAGGTTACTCCTGGCTCTACACTCAGAAATCGCTCCTGGCAGACTTGGAGGACTATATGGGATGCCGGGATTAGAACCACCATCCTTCTGCATGCAAGGCTAATGCCCTACCTCCATGCTATCTCTCCGGACTCCAACTTTTTTTTTTAATAGAGTTTTTTACAACTGAAATTGGTAGATTCCCAGATATCTGAGATTACTGCATCTAAAGAAAACTGCAGTATACTGGACAAGCTGGATTAAAAAACTGGTAATAAGCCAGTTGGGATGGAGGCCATAGCCAGTGGGCACAGATATTTCCCACTGCTGCTCTCAGTCTCACATTTAAAAGACTTTTCTCAAGAATGAGGAGCAATTCTATTCTCAAAAGAGATGAGAGAGAGAGAGAGAGAGAGAGAGAGAGAGAGAGAGAGAGAGAGAGAGATACCTACCAAACCATAAAAAATAATGGATTCACCACACAACTGAAAATGGCAATACAGATACTCCTCACTTAACGACCAAGTTCCTTTTTAAGGACTTGGTCATTAAGCGAATTGGTCTTTAAGTGAGGAACTGCATGTACTGTATACAGTAGTGCAGTATATGCATACTAATTGACAATGCAGTATTCTGAATAAGTAAAATAATGAGAAAGATCAAACTGAAAACTTCCACTTGTTTTAATTCGCATAGGTTGTGTAATTTACACACAGTACTGCAATGTATTACAGAACATAAAGTTTGTAAAAGGTACATTGAAGCACCAAAAACCATAGTACTGTATCGTAGAGTGTACAAGATGGAAAAAGGATATTTAAAATAAACAAAAAAAAATTCAGGCTATCATTTTAGTAAACAAATCTTTCAGAATCTTCATCTGTGTCATCATCAGAGCTATTATCAGGAGCTGCTGAAGGCCCAGTTAAGGGACACGATGGAGTAGAAATTGAAGCATTGGTGTAACTTTTCAAAAGTATCCACTTAGAGTGGTCTGCTTTGTCATTTTCTTTTTTTTCTTCATATATTTCACGATAGCACTGTAAAACTTTACTTATTTGTCTTTCCACCTTTGTGAATCGTTCGATATTCGGATCCATACGTTCTAGTTCCAACATAGCTGCATTCGCTTTTGAGAACACACCAGCTAAAACCTTCACAGTAAATTTCTTTGGTACTTCTTCCATATTTTCATTTTCTTCTTCCTTCACCAGGTTCTGCTGTGCTTCCAACTCTATTAAATCTTCGGTAGTTATCTCTCCCTCCCTATATTGCTCTCATTCCTCAATATCTTCCACCTTAACTTTTAAATTAAGCACTTTATCAAGTTCCATAGTTGTTTTATTTATGGCATCAACATGTTCATATTTCTCAAAAACTGCAACATTGTTCACAAAACGTTTTAGGCATTTTTTTTCCATATGCCTTGCATACTTTTCTGTCACTCCCTTCCAAGTGGATTCAATGTTGTTTATGCAGTCTAAAATGTTGTAAGATCTCCAGAAACCATGGAGAGTTACTATATCATTTTCTGTTGCTGCTACAGCTTTGGAAAAAGTTGTGCATAAATAATATACTTTAAATGTGGTTATGACCCCCTGATTCATTGGTTGAAGGATTGAAGCTGTGTGTTTAGGTAGATAATACAGTACAGTATAGCTGTTTATAAAGTTTTCCTTTGCATCGCAAAAATATAATTTACTGCTGAAATGTGAATACTAACCAGGAAAACAGCAGTACCGGACCTCAGAATAGTGTACATCAGCCATGAATGACGTTGAGACGCAAGGCCGCTACACGTTCTAGCACATACTGTCGGCGAGATGGTCATAGTGTGAGCGGTTGTAACTGTGTAGAGAGATGGTCGTAAGTGCCAGCGGACACTAAACAGGTAGGTCGTTTAGCGAGGCGTAACTGTATCTGGAAAAGAGGGTGAGTCAAGTCTCTACCCTGCAAAAACCATGCTAATTGCACGTATGCCTACTGCTTTGACAATGGCTCAGCTTCCCCACTCAACCAGAGTTCTGCAGAGATGCCAGACTGACCAAAACTCCATGTATGCCATCATTTGGGCTGACATCTCCCAGACTTTTTTGAAGTGAATACAGGCACTCTCCTCCCACCTTCTCATACTTCCGGAAATCCGAGCAGTCAAAACCATGCCCCACAAAGCCACAATATCAGCCACAGAGCTTGGAATTCCTGGGCCATATGGTTGCATGACAACTCTAAAGTTTATTTTTGGTTGGTTTTTGTTTGGTTTTTGGGTCACACCCGGAGGTGCTCAGGGGTTACTCCTGGCTGTCTGCTCAGAAATATCTCCTGGCAGGCACGGGGGACCATATGGGAAACCAGGATTCGAACCAACCACCTTAGGTCCAAGCACCGCTGTGCTATTTCTCCGGGCCCAACTCTAAAGTTTTTTAATGCTTTCATTCCAGTCGGAACACAACATCTTAGACATCAGGTGGATTCAAAGTCACCTAATGTTCAGAAACAAAACAAATAGCAGAAAACCAACTAGTAACAAATTGCTTAACAAACCTTCTGACAATGACATCTTTGCTAGGAACATTTCCACAAATTTTCTTATTACTAACTTTTATCTTTTAATAATTCTATTTCCAGTTACCTGTAAACAAGCAATATAAAATCTATTATTTTGTGCCTTCCAAGGGTGTAGGAATGTGTGGATTATGGAATGTGGGAGAATCCAGAGATAAAGGTAGGGAGAATTTTTCATTGGTGGTGGGACTGACTGATCTTGGAACAAATGTATTGTGGGAAATGATGCAATATGTGGTATTTAAATAAAGTAATTTATAAAATAAAAATAAATTAAAATTATATTTAATCAAAAAGGAGAGACAAGGAAGGAATTACCAAAACATAAATGAAAATTAGATATGGCTCTGCTTTCAGATTTCACAGACCCTGTCCATCTTATGTGGACTTTCTCTACTGCCCTCCCATATGCTCTGAGTTTTTTGTTTGTTTATTTGTTTGTTTTTGGGCCACACCCGTTTGACGCTCAGGGGTTACTCCTGGTTATGCCCTCAGAAATCGCCTCTGGCTTGGGGGGACCATATGGGACACCGGGGGATCGAATCACGGTCCGTCCTATGCTAGCGCTTGCAAGGCAGACACCTTACCTCTAGCACCACCTTCCCAGCCCCATGCTCTGAGTTTTGTTTTGTTTTGGTTTTGGGGTTTTTTTTGGTTTTTCAGGCCACACCTGTTTGATGCTCAGGGGTTATTCCTGGCTACGCGCTCAGAAATTGCCCCTGGCTTGGAGGGACCATATGGGACGCCGGGGGATCGAACCATGGTCCTATCCTTGTCTAGCTCTTGCAAGGCAAACACCTTACCTCTAGCTCCACCTCGCCGGCCCCTGAGTTTTTAAGTCAGCTTATTTCCCCTTGATTTGAGGTTGCCCTTGAGTATGTTTTCTCAACCCAAAATACAAGCCCCAATTCCATCCTTATACTGGCCCAAGAAAATGTTTTATCCCTTAATCTGATTCTGACTCACCTACCTTCAGATGTTTCCAATGGGAATGTGTCACTCTTTGAAAGAGACTCATCCTTATGTGATCTGTGACTTCTATGCCTTATTATATGACACTTGATTCAGTGTAAATATAGTTGGAGATAATTTAATTCTTCCTTCCTTCCTTTCTTTCTTTTCTCTCTTTCTTTAGTTTTTCTTTTTACTTTTTCTTTCATTGAACCCAGGGCTTAACATATGCAAGATAAGTACTGTACTGCTGAGCTGTATCTCTGACTCTGACTTTAAAATGATACAATTTTCCTAATAAAAATAAACAGAAACAAACACAAAGCACAAAAATATTAATTCAAGAAGATATATGCATGTCTCTGTTCACAGCAATGCTTAGCCCAATAGCCAGGCTAAGAAAACCCAAATGTTGGGCCCGGAGAGATAGCACAGCGGCATTTGCCTTGCAAGCAGCCGATTCAGACCAAAGGTGGTTGGTTCGAATCCCGGTGTCCCATATGGTCCCCCGTGCCTGCCAGGAGCTATTTCTGAGCAGACAGCCAGGAGTAACCCCTGAGCACCGCCAGGTGTGACCCAAAAACCAAAAAAAGAAAACCCAAATGTCCAATGACAGATGAATGGGTAAAAAAGTTATGCTATAAAGTACACAATGCAATACCATGTAGTCACAAAGTAACAGTGAAATCATGCAGTTAGCTGCAACTTGAGTGAAGCTGGAGGTCATTATCCTAAGCTGAAGAAGGCAAAGGAAGGACAAGCACTGTTATTACCTCACTGTGGTGTATAGAAAAGTATATATATACACGTGTAGAGGCAGAATCAATTGATAACCCTGGGTGCCAGAGCCCACCTGCCAGAGGCCAAGTAGATAAGAAAGAGTTTTTCTGAAGACCAGGTTTAGTGGGGAAACAGGCAGGGTAGGAAAGTCAGGGGCCTTACAACCAATGCCTAGGCAAAGAGGGAGAAAGGGAGAGGGATCTGAGGTTGGGACCAGGGCAAAGAGTTAGTCAGAGAGAGAACCAGAGGAATAGGAAAGACAAGAGGAGCTACAAGGTAGCAAAAATAGTGATCCAGTCAACTGATGCAGTAGAAAAGTACCCAAACTTAGACCCCTAGACTTACCTGCAAACACATGTAACTACAATTACTCCAGCTGCCTAAAGCTAATTTAGCAGTCTCCTGACCACGAACCTACAATTCTAAGGCAAAAGCCTTCAATTCCAAGAAGAAGAAAAAAAAGAACAAGGAAGAGAGTTAATAGTTCCTCAAAATTCTTTTTTTTTTTTTTTTTTTTTTTTTTTGGTTTTTAGGTCACACCCAGCGGTGCTCAGGGGTTACTCCTGGCTGTCTGCTCAGAAATAGCTCCTGGCAAGCACAGGGGACCATATGGGACACCGGGATTCGAACCAACCACCTTTGGTCCTGGATCGGCTGCTTGCTAGGCAAACACCGCTGTGCTATCTCTCCGGGCTCTCAAAATTCTAGGAATAGACTTCCTCCCTATGAGATCAACAGTGGGCTCCTGATACCCTCAGAAACCAATGCTTGCTCAACAAATGAACATTGTGGTTTTTGTGTAAAACAGCCAGGGATGCCTTTCTTCCATAGGAAATGAAACTGACCAGGTCAGCTTCAGGACACTCAATGTTTGCTTGACTTGTGCTTAATAAAATTCTTTGATACAGAGTTTATTGCTGTGGCCTTTCAGATATCAGAACCTAACAGGTACCTCACCACTGGATATTGCCTAGAAATCAAAACAATGAAGAGAGTCAAATGTGTACTTTATCTCTATGCTACCCCTAAATCCCCCAAGTAGTTTACTTTCGTTTTAGAGTCTCACCTGACCCCACTCCGGGCTTACTCTGGTAGGGGTCGGCCCTGTGCAAGGGAGGTGCCCTATCTATTGTACTATCGCTCTGGTCCAGTAGTTTGATTTGTTTTAACCTGTATCTCTCTGATTTTGGCATCAAGATTTCCTGTAAATATATCATTAATATACTATATATTCCATATCTTCATGAGATATATATTATATATTTGATATGTTGTGTATCTTCATGATATATGTTTAATATATATATAATCTTCATCTTCACTGGTCTGTTTTAAGCAAAGCACAGAACATAGAAACTAGCTGTGTGTATATTAGCTCAAAAGCAGGTGTTTAACTGTGGCCCCTGTGAGGTGACGGTTGAGGTCAACAAAGGATAGGAGAGGCTTGGGCAAGGAGGATAAAGAGGAAGGCAGGTGGGAGAAGCAGACAGGCGTGAGCAGATGGTGTTCAGGGGGTGTGGCAGCTACACCCGCTCCCCAGATAGCGCCTGGCGCGGGCGGGGCCATGGGAAATCAATTTTCCTCCTACACAAGCGCCATTAGTGGTTGGCTCAACAGTAGACTGTAGTTTTATGGCAAAGACATTTAGAAGACAGCTAGACTGAAGGGACAGCGGCTCCATGAATCTTGGTGTTCATTCCTTCCCGAAATAAAGAACTTACCGGAGTTCCCACAACTTCCATTGTTTCCAGGCCTGTACCTGGAAGGTCACTGCAAGACCCCCAAGATCTCCAGCTAACAGAAGGTTCTACCTAGAGCCTACCAAGGCCTTCCCAACCACAACACCAGGAGATCTTGCTCTGGAGTTTGCTTGTCTGTGTGTGAAAGACTGAGAGCGAGAGTCGGGGGTGAGGATTAGGGATCCAAACAGAGAATAACCCAGAATTATCGTTGTGAAGGAAAAAAAATGGAATATTGAGTCTTAGATTCCACAGGAGTGAAAAACACACCATCCACCATTAGTGCCTCTTTAGGCTCGCAGGTTATCAGAGCGACTGGCACCAGACGCGTGCTCGGCTCTGGGCCGCCCTCTAGTGGACGCCTGAGGCGGGACGGGAAGCGGGATCCTCCACTCCCGCTCTAATGTCACTAGTCATGCCTTCCCGAAAGACTTGAACAATGAATGTTTTATAGACTGTCAGTAATAGTAATGGCATCGTTGCAGCAACTGTGCTAAATTAGTTAATGAATCATCTCACTTATTCTGCACAAGGACAAGAAGGGAGGTGACTTTTTTCAGTTTTTATTTAGGTACCATGACTAAATACTATTATTATCATTAGTTTCAGGGGCTGGAAAGATAGTACAGCAGTTAAGGCATTTGCCTTGCACACGGCCGACCAGGTTCGATTCCTGGTTCATATATGGTCCCTCGAGCCTGCCAGAAGTAATTTCTGAGTGCAGAGACAGGAGATAACCCCAGAGCACTGCTGGGTGTCTCACAGACACTGTGTGACTTACCTAGCAGGCTCTCTTTTAAGCTCTGGAACAGGGGTCCTCAAACTTTTTAAACAGGGGGCCAGTTCACTGTCCTTCAGACTGTTGGAGGGCCAGATTATAGTAAAAACAAAAATTATGAACAAATTTCTATGCACACTGCATATATCTTATTTAGAAGTGAAGAAACAAAATGGGAATAAATACAATATGTGGCCCGCGGGCCGTAGTTTGAGGACCATTGCTCTGGAACAATCCCCATACACAGACAGACAGACACTACTGTACCATTTAGCTCCTGCAGTGGAAAACTTTTGTTTCCTGGGTGCTCAAGTCTGAGAAATAAGATTTCTAAAATGGTCAACATTAGTTGGTTTTCAAGAATTGAAAGGAAAGGTAAACACACCCAAAGGGAGCATTTTATCCAGGTTAGTCTTGGAATAAATATGGCTTTCCATTTATACCAGCCCTAGCTTAAACATAATTTGAAATAAAATAATAAATAATAATAATAGCAACTGGTCAAAATAATAGCAACTGTGGAAAAAATGAAATAACAAAAATTGGATCAAGGACCCAAGTGGTAGTACAGAGGTTAGGAAGCTTGCTTTGCATGTAGTCAAACTGAATTCAATCCCTGGCACCACATATGGTATCCTGAGCACTTCCAAGTGTGATCTCTGAGCAAAGGAGTTATCCCTAAGCAATACAGGATATACTGCCCCCCCATAAAATAACTAAAATTGGGTGAGATCAGAAGTAAAGGTAGTATAAGCATCATGCTTGGAGAACCACAGACTCAAAATTGAGCTCAACAATAGCTAGTTCAAAAAGGTGAATAGGGCCCGGAGAGATAGCACAGCGGCGTTTGCCTTGCAAGCAGCAGATCCAGGACCAAAGGTGGTTGGTTCGAATCCCGGTGTCCCATATGGTCCCCCGTGCCTGCCAGGAGCTATTTCTGAGCAGACAGCCAGGAGTAACCCCTGAGCACCGCCGGGTGTGGCCCAAAAACCAAAAAAAAAAAAAAAAAAAAAAAGGTGAATAGTTAAAAAAAAAAAGGGGGGGAGAGTAGTTATGATATGGTATCAGAAACTCTGGAGAAGCATAAATATTCCTTTCCTGAGGCCTGAAGGCTGTTCTCCTTTGGCTTCCATGTATTGGAAGTGTTTTAATAACGTTAACATTTCAATGACATCCTCACCATAAATACAAGTTATTTTTAAATACAAGTTTTATAGGATTTATTCATTTCTTCCAGTGCTCTTACGACAGCTGGTGACACACTTTCAGGCCCTGTAACTCAGATTAATAAAACTTGCACACCTGTGCTATGGTCCAGCTTAAACCAGGAAGTAAATTCAGTTTATTCATGAAATAGGTGGCACACATGGGTTTCTACAAACTGACAAAAGCTCCTCTCCCCACCCAACTTTTGATATGTAGAGCATGACTATAGTTTGATGTTATTATATACTTGACATTTTATTAATCTGGAACTGCTGATGAGAAACAGGTTACATGAATACATGGCATGAACAAAGTTGGTTTTTGGAGGGTGGAGAGTATCACACAGGGCTATGCTTACGGGATCTTGCAATGCTTGTATCCTGCAGGCAGGTAGGTTAGAGGCACAACCAATGGTGCCCAGAATCCTGGTTCTGTACTCCTAATTCTTTGCTCAGGAACCATGCCAAGCAATGCTCAAGGACCCTTGTGATGCCAGGTTACAAACCATAGTTACAGCTTGAGCCAAGCCTTTGTACTATATCTTTGGCCCTCACGTATTCTCTTATATTGTATTTTAGATACTTGAAACTCAACGGAACCTTAAAGAAACCACAAATTCCCAATGAAAAGAAGGAATTTTTTCCCCTCCCATTATATCCCTGTGTAATTTTCTCACGGCATTCTTTTATCTTTGTTTGGTGACTTCTAGTGGCAGAAGGTGGAACTGAGCTTGAAAAAGGAAAAAAATATCTAAGAATTTGGTGATTCTGGCTGCTCAAAAAGAAAATTAATTAAGGCCAGAGCTATAGAACAGAAGGTAGAGTCTATGTTTTACATGCAGCCTAACCTAGATTTGATTCCTGCACCATATATGGTTCCCCTGAGCCCTTTCAGGAGTAATTCCTGAGTGCAGAGCCAGGAGTAAGCCCTAAATAGCAACAGATGTGATCCAAAAACAGCAACAACAACAAAAATAAATTCAAAATCTGGGAAGGGAAGAACTAGAGAACAAGAAACTAGGGTCTCCAGGAAAATAGCTAAAGAGATAGGACATATGTTTTGTCTGAGGAATCCAGGTTCATCTCCAGCATCACCGTCCTTGAAACAACCGGGTTCAGCATAAATAAATAAATAAATAAATAAACAAATACTAAAATAGGAAGACCATAAATGGTCATAATATGCCTACCTCTCTATAGGAAGCAATTTCTAAACAGCTCACAATCCTTGCCACCTGAATTCTATTTTCCTAAATTCCACTAAGGCCACTGTTCGGCTGTCACGCTGTCTCTTTAGTCAGAGCCCACTCTTATGAATTTGATTTTTTTTTCACTTTGAGAAATAATCTTCATTTAGCTAGGCTTCCCAGGATTGTCATTTGAGTGTCTTTGCTCCCCAAATTCCATTACACCATCTTCTTTTCCTTTCCCCCCAGCATATACCTCTTTTACCCTGCGCAATTTTACCCCAATTTTCACTCACAGATGCTGAACTCTCATATGCCTTCTTAGAAAATTCTTTTCTACCTCTGGGACTTTACACAAGTTAAAATTTTGGAATCTTAGATTTTAAGTCTCTCTAAAGTTTTATTTTTATCATTTCTTTTTTTGTTTTTTGTTTTTTTTGTGTTTGGGGGGTTTTGGTTTTTGGATCACATTCAGCAGCGCTCAGAGGTTACTCCTGGCTCTATGCTCAGAAATCGCTCATGGCAGGCTCAGGGGAACATATGGGATGCCGAGATTGGAACCACCATCCTTCTGCATGCAAGGTGAACGCTCTGCCTCCATGCTATCTCTCTGGCCCCTTCGTTTTGTTTTTTGTTTTTGGGTCACACCCCTCAGCGCTCAGGGGTTCCTCCTGGCTTTACACTCAGAAATTGCTCCAGGTATGGGGAGTGGGGGACCATATGGGATGCTGGGATTCGAACCATTGTCCTTCTGCATCTAAGGCAGACACCCTACCTCTGTGCTATCTTTCTGGCCCCTTATTTTTACCATTTCTAATGTTTATTATGCCTCAGATGATTGCATGGAATTAGACTAATTTATAATAATAGAAACAGTATCAGAAGTCTGTTGAGTTCTTATTGTGCTGGCCAACCAAGCCAGGCATTTCACATGCAAATATTTGGTTTTGTCTTCTCATCCAGGATTATCAGATGAGAACTCATCTGATAAATAAAGAAACTTAGGTAGAGACCTTAGTGCCTGGCCTAGCCCATTAACTGAAGTTACTAATTATAGTTAAACTATAATTATTCAATGTCATGAGAAGTAATAGGGCATGGGAGTTGAATGAGGCATCAAGAAAATCTTAAGCACACTGAACTCATTGCAGATGGGTGGAATTGTTTGATTGTTTTTGTTTTATTTTTTATTAGGAGCCTAGTATTGTATATATTCCTTGAAAAAAAGTTCAAACCAAACTTTTTTTTTTTGGGGGGGGCCACACTCGGCGATGCTCAGGGGTTACTCCTGGCTGTCTGCTCAGAAATAGCTCCTGACAGGCATGGGGGACGATATGGTACACCAGGATTTGAACCGACCACCTTTGGTCCTGGATCGGCTGCTTGCAAGGCAAACGCCACTGTGCTATCTCTCTGGGCCCTCAAACCAAACTTCTGGTTACAAAGTAAGAATTTGGGCCGGGCGGTGGCGCTGGAGGTAAGGTGCCTGCCTTGCCTGCGCTAGCCTAGGACGGACAGCGGTTCGATCCCCCGGCGTCCCATATGGTCCCCCAAGAAGCCAGGAGCAACTTCTGAGTGCATAGCCAGGAGTAACCCCTGAGCGTCACAGGGTGTGGCCCAAAAACAAAAAAAAAAAAAAAGTAAGAATTTGATGAGTTTCTACTAGTAGAGAATAGCAACTGACAAATACTATATCTGAACTGGAACTTACTCTCTGTGAATATACTTTATAAAATGATTAAAAAGTTAAAGTTTCTCGGGGCCGGAGAGATAGCATGGAGGTAAGGCATTTGCCTTTCATGCAGAAGGTTGGAGGTTCGAATCCCGGCATCCCATATGGTCCCCTGAGCCTGCCAGGAGCGATTTCTGAGCATAGAGCCAGGAGTAACCCCTGAGTGCTGCCAAATGTGACCCAAAACCCAAACCCCCCAAAAATAATAATAATAATAAAATTAAAGTTTCATTATTAACAACAAAAAGTTAAAGTTTCTCTTTAAAAAGAGAAAAAGAGGGGGCCCGGAGAGATAGCACAGCGGCGTTTGCCTTGCAAACAGCCGATCCAGGACCAAAGGTGGTTGGTTCGAATCCCGGTGTCCCATATGGTCCCCCGTGCCTGCCAGGAGCTATTTCTGAGCAGACAGCCAGGAGTAACCCTTGAGCACCACTGGGTGTGGCCCAAAAACCAAAAAAAAAAAAAAAAAAGAGAGAGAGAGAGAGAGAGAGAAAGAGACATAGTACAGAGGTTAAGATGCTTGTTTTCATGAACCAAGTCCAGTTTAATCCCCAGAATCACTGTGTTCCCTTGATCACAGAGCTGGAAATAGGCCCCAAGTGCCATCAGGTGTGACTCAAACTTCCTCTGCCCCCAACAAATGAGTTCAAGTTGTATGTTTATATTATTTTGTGTTTTATGTTTTTCCTGAGTTTCACTAAAAGAATTGCTTTCTATATTTTAGTTATAGCCCCATAAAAGCATGGATTTTTATGCTTGAGGGAATGCAGTTGTGGCTACCACTGTGTTTAACAAAACCTTAAAATTGTATTTTTTTAATATAAAAGATTAATCATAGTGATAGCACAGTGGTAGGGTATTTGCTTTGCACACAGTCAACCCGGGATGGACCCAAGTTCTATTCCTGGCATCCCATCTGGTCCCCTGAGCCTGCTAGGAGTGATTTCTGAGTGCAGAGCCAAGAGTAAGCTTTGAGTGCCACTGGGTGTGGCCTAAAAATCTAAATAAATAAATAAATAAATGTTTAAAAATTATATAAAATATTAATCAGTCTTTTGGAGGGGATTTAAACCATACCTGGTGACTCTGAGGGTTTCCTTTCTGGCTCTGTGGCCAGAAGAGATCACTCCTGGCTGTGCTTAGGAAAACATAAGCAGTGTCTGGAATCAGACTGATGTAATCTCCATGCAAGGTAAGGGTCTTAACATCTGTACTAACTCTCTGACCCCAAGATTAATCATTATCCTTGAGGTTGGGTTATGGCTCAGTAGTAGAGTGCAGCCTCATATGTGAGAGGCCCCTGGGTTCCAGCTTCAGTACTATTATATAAAAATTACTTAATCTTTTCCCTAACCCAAGTTTTTTTCACTTCTTTCCTTCTCCTACTCCACTATCACAAACTTTCAGAATTCACCAGGTATTGTTGAAATCTATTGGAACTGGAATCTCCAGTAGTTGTAGGGACACAGAGCAGGCAGTTGAAGAGGAATTGGGTGGAGAGCAGCAGCAAGGCCACAGAGCAGTCTCGGGCTGAAGGAGACCACTGTGGGCGAGTTAGGGCCTGGTGCATCAGACTGCAGAGCTTCTTTTTTTTTTTTTTTTTTTTTTTTTTTTTTTTTTGGTTTTTGGGTCACACCCAGTAGTGCTCAGGGGTCACTCCTGACTCTACACTCAGAAATCGCTCCTGGCAGGCTCGGGGGACCATATGGGATGCCGGGATTCGAACCGCCAACCTTTTGCACGCAAGGCAAATGCCTTACCTTCATGCTATCTCTCAGGACCCTGCAGAGCTTCTTTGAGGCCAACCAGTGTGATCTTCCCAGGTCAAGAGCCGACCTGGGTTAGAAAACCAAAACCTAGAGGGGGTACTCGCCACCTTCAATCCCAGTTCAGACTCCACATCCTTTCAACACTCTAGCCATTGAGGGGCCTGAGAGGAACGGATCTGTTTTTAACTTGCCTAGAAATACAGAGAATGCAAAATCTAAAATCTTATGAGTGTCCAGCTCAGCTCGGCAATCATAACTATATTCGTGTTGTAGTATGGCCGTCACTGCCTTCCATTCCCTGAGCTCCTCTCGTGTTCTCTCTAAACTGCCGCCCACCTCCCTCCTGCAGCTCCACCTGACCTTAAACTGGAATAAGACCTTAAAATGGCCTGGTAGCTGTGAGAACCAGCTCCACCCACACCCCAGACCTCTAGTCCCATAAACAAGGTTCTGTCATGTGGTGCTTGATGGCAGCACCAGCCTGTGAGTACAAAGCCAATTAGGAGATTGCTAGAACCACCCAGGGAAGGAGTCCGGGAGGTGACCCATGGAAGAAGGAAGGGCAGAGACAGGAAACAAGCTTAATAACTCGATACAAACCCCTCCCTGTGTTGTGCCTAGTCCTGCTGACCCATCTGGATGTGTCCTCTCTGATGACTAGGTTCAAGTCAGCTCCCAGCAATGGGAAGCACTTCAACTTGCTCTCAGGCTACGTACTAGCTCCATCTGTATCTATTCTTATATTATTGAAGTTGCCAGGGAGATCAAAATCTGTCTCTTCAATTCCTCTTCAGCCAGAGAAATCACATCACACATTCCTTTTTTTTTCCTTTCCCCTCCACACATCACACATTCTACCACTAGACTAGATTGTAGCTCTCAGATAAATCTTTTTTTTTTTTTTTTTTTTTTTTTTAGTTAGTGGGCCACACCCAGTTGCGCTCAGGGGTTACTCCTTGCTCTATACTCAGAAATCACTCCTTGCAGGCTCAGGGGACCATAAGGGATGCCAGGAATCGAACCCGGGTCCGTCCCAGGTCAACCACGTACAAGGCAAACACCCTACCACTGTGCTATCTCTCTGGCTTCATCATTTTATTTATTTATATATTTATTTATTTATTTTTGGTTTTGGGGCCACACCTGGTGACGCTCAGGGGTTACTTCTGACTATGCACTCAGAAATCACTCCTGGCTTGGGGGAACCATATGGGATGCCAGGGGATCAAATCGAGGTATGTCCTATGCTAGCACGTGCAAGGCACACAGACACCTTAGTACTTGTGACTTGTGCCACCACTCCGGCCCCTCTTTTTTTTTTAAAGGTTTGTTTTTATTTTAGTGAGTCTTTATTTTTTTATAGCAAAAATACATTTTATTTTTAATATATACAATTTGATGAGCTTGAACTTTTGCAAATACTCTCGATATCATTCCCATAATCAAGAAGACAGGCATAGACATTTCCCAAAGTTTCTTTCTCATCCTTTGTGGTTGTTGTTGTTGTTGCTGCTGCTGCTTTTATTTATTTATTTATTTATTTATTTATTTATTTATTTATTTTTGTAGACCTTCACAAAGATCTAGCCATGAAATTACCCACTTCACACAGGTCTACCTTCTGAACAAATTTGTATTGCAACTGTAATATATGTTGTAACTGTAGGTACTATGCTGTGTTGTAACTAGGTACTATGGCAGATCTCTAGTAGGTGTCTGTATCATTCCAGCTTTTGTTTAAAATCTCTATTTATAATGACCATTCCAATTGAGTAACTAATTTTTTAATTTAAAATATAAATCATATCGGGGCCGGGCGGTGGCGCTCGAGGTAAGGTGCCTGCCTTACCTGCGCTAGCCTAGGAGACGGACCACGGTTCGATCCCCCGGCGTCCCATATGGTCCCCCAAGCCAGGAGCGACTTCTGAGCGCATAGCCAGGAGTAACCCCTGAGCGTCACCAGGTGTGGCCCAAAAACCAAAAAAAATATATATATATAAATCATATCAAAGGAAACTATAAATCTACATGTGGGCTGTTGAATGAGGGTATGCCATCATTAGAATGATATGAGTTATAGTGTGTACTTGATAACAAACAGCACTGACTCAGGGACAATTACCTATTCTAATGGAGATCTTTTTCTTTTTTTTTTTTTATTTCCACCACCAATTTCCCAGATTTCCCTCCTCCCCACCTCCCCACACCTGTACTTGAGACAGGCTTTCTACTTCCCTCATTCATTCACATTGTTATGATAGTTTTCAGTGTAGTCATCTCTCCAACTGCACTCATCACTCTATGTGATGAGCTTCATGTCATGAACTGCACCTACCAGCCCTAATCTCTCTTGTCTCTGAGATACTGTTAAAAATGTCTTTCATTTTTCTTAAAGCCCATAGATGAGTGAAACCATTCTGCGTCTTTCTCTCTCCCTCTGACTTACTTCACTAAGCATAATAGATTCCAAGTACATCCATGTATAGGAAAATTTCATGACTTCATCTCTCCTGACGGCGGCATAGTATTCCATTGTGTATATGTACCACAGTTTCTTTAGCCACTCATCTGTTGAAGGGCATCTTGGTTGTTTCCAGAGTCTGGCTATTGTAAATAGCACTGCAATGAATATAGGAGTAAGAAAGGGATTTTTATATTGTATTTTTGTGTTCCTCGGGTATATTCCTAGGAGTGGTATAGCTGGATTGTATGGTAGCTCAATTCCTTCACAAACTGGAAATTGAGCTACCATATTTTAGTGAGTCTTTAAAACTAAAATTAATCTTTAATGATCAAATGTCAAAGCTTGATGAATAAAATGTTAAATGACTTACTGGTATTATTTTAAATATAATTTTTTATTCACGCACCGTGGTTACAATTCTGTTCATAGATGGGTTTCAGTCATAGAATGTATACCACTACCAATATTCCCCATTTATCTCCCACCACTCCACCCTACCTGTTTCAGGGACAGGCATTTTCCATCTCTCTCACTTTCTCTCTTTCTTTCTCTCTCTTTCTTTCTCAGAAATCATTTCAAAAAGAAAATATAGGGCCGGAGCAATAGCACACCTTGCACGCTGTTGACCCAGAACGAACCTGGGTTCAATCCCCAACACCTCATATTGTTCTCAAGCCTGTAAGGAGTGATTTCTGAGTACAGAGCCAGGAGTAACCCCTGAGCACTGACAGGTGTAGTCCAAAAAGCCAAAATAATAATAATAATAATAATAATAATTTTAAATAAAAAGAAAGGGACTGGAGCAATATAGTACAGTGATAGGGCACTTGCCTTGCACATAGCTGACCCAGGGCAGACGGTGGTTTGATTCCTGGAATCCCATATGGCCCCCCGAACCTGCCAGGAGCAATTTCTGAGCGTAGAGCTAGGAGTAACACCTGAGCACTGCCGATGTGACCCTCCCTTCAAAAAAATGAAAGGGAAATATAAGGAGCTGAAGAGATAGCTCATATATCATATAGCTGAGTATATGATTTATGATCTACTTGCAGGATACCTGGGTTCAATTTCAGTGCCACATAGTTCCCTGAGCACAGCAGGAAGAAACCCCCACTCCAGGGGTAGGGTGCTTTATTTGCACACAGCCAATCTGGCTTCAATTCTCAGCACTGCATATGGTCCTCCAGGAATGCCACTAGGAGTAATATTAAGCATAGAGCTAAGAGTAAGCCCTCAGCACCCAGTGTGACCAAAAAGCAAAAGCAAAACAAAAACAAGAAGACAAATATCATCCTGTTATTTCAAACTCTGTGTGTGTTTTAAACTCTGAGTTTCTGTGACTCTTTAGATGCCGATAAAGTCACTGAAGGGTCCATCAGGCCCCTGAGGCTCTGCTCCAGCCTGGTCCTCAGGCTTCTGCAAATATTTTAGGCTCTGCCCCATAGGGCTATGCATGGTTTCGTCTGCACCACATATTACCTAGATATGTGCTCATGCATGAGCGTGCACATACATACACACACACACACACACACACACACACACACACACGTGTATGTGTGCTCACCTACCCTCTGTGGCACATCACTTAATTGGTTTTGATTTTTTTTTTTTGGTTTTTGGGCCACACCTGGCATTGCTCAGGGGTTACTCCTGGCTGTCTGCTCAGAAATAGCTCCTGGCAGGCACGGGGGACCATATGGGACACCGGGATTCAAACCAACCACCTTTGGTCCTGGATCGGCTGCTTGCAAGGCAAATGCCGCTGTTCTATCTCTCCGGGCCCGGTTTTGATATTTTTTAATGAAGTAGAGACAGTTTATTAAAAGCAGGGGTCTTCAAACTACAGTCCGCGGGCCACATATTGTATTTATTCCCATTTTGTTTCTTCACTTCTAAATAAGATACATGCAGTGTGCATAGAAATTTGTTCATAATTTTTGTTTTTACTATAATCTGGCCCTCTAACAGTCTGAAGGACAGTGAACTGGCCCCCTGTTTAAAAAGTTTGAGGACTCCTGATTAAAAGAGAGAAAAAGGTGAGGGATTTGAAGATAATGTGCAAGAGAGACCAGGACAGGTAAAAGAAATCAAAAGCCTCTACAATTTGGGGGGCCTGAGAGCCATCTTCAGTGAGACTCAGGCTGCGGTTCAATGTGAGGCCTGAAAAAGTGCTGCTCATGCCCTGCAGTAGAGAGAGGGCATGACCACCAGGACCTCCCAGGCAGTAATCAGAATCACCAGTGCCACTCAGGTGATTCTCAGGTGGCCTCTGGGGTCCCCTACATGGGGTAGGGTTGACCATGTGGTTTTGAGGCAACCAGGTATGCAAAACATATGCCCAAGACCCCTGAACTATCTTCCAATCCCCTAATCATAGGTGCGCGCGCGTGTATGTGTGTGTGTGTGTGTGTGTGTGTGTGTGTGTGTGTGTGTGTGTGTGTGTGTGTGTGTGTGTGTGTGTGTGTGTTTGATTTGCTCAGAAGCACTGGGGATTGGACCCATACATGGTAAGTACTCCACTGAGCCACATTCTACAGAGACTCCAAACCAACCAAAACTCCAGGTATACTGGTATTTGAGCTGATAACTCTAGGACTTTTTTGGAATAAGTGCAGATACCTTATCCCTCCCCTCTTCTTGTACTTCCAGAAGGCCTTGACATCTGAAACCATTCCCACAAATGATGCAATATTACCCACAAAGCATGGAATTACTGGACCACATAGACATATATGCACCCATATAACAATTTAAAATTTTACAATGCTGTCATCCCAGTAGGAACATACTAATTTACACATCAAGGTGGAATTGAAGCCACTAATTTTTAGAAATAAAACAGAAAGATCAACTAGCTACTAATAACTAGCTACTAATAACAATAAACCTTTTGACAATGACTTAATGACATCATTTAGATATACAATATTTTCACAAATTTTCTTTTTGGTATACTTTTTTTTTGTGGGGTCATACCCGGCAGTGCTCAGGGGCCACTCCTGCATGCAAGGCAAATGCCTTACCTCCATGCTATCTCTCCAGCCCCATCTTTTTGGTACACTTTTTAAAAATAATTTTATTACCACTTAGCTATAAAACAAAATATAAAATGTTATTTTATGCCTGTCAAAAAGGTAGGCTTGGGAATGTGTGAAAGTCTGGGTACAATGGTGGAGAGAATTTTACATTGGTGGTGGGACATGAGTGGTAGAAACAAATATGCTATATACTATATACAGTATACAAATATACTATAAGCAACTATGTAACACAGTCTTTAGATAAAGTGATTTTTTTTCTTTTTCTTTTTCTTTTTTTTTTTTTTTTTTTTTTTTTTTTTTGGTTTTTGGGTCACACCCAGCAGCGCTCAGGGGTTATTCCTGGCTCTACGCTCAGAAATCACTCCTGGCAGGGTCAGGGGACCATATGGGAATTCAAACCACCATCCTTCTGCATGCAAGGCAAACACCTTACCTTCATGCTATCTCTTCGGCCCCAAAGTGAATTCTTTTTTGGGGGCGGGGTGGGGGGGGTTGCACCTGGCAGCGCTCTGAGGTTACTCCTGGCTCTGTGTTCAGAAATCGCTCCTGGCAGGCTCGGGGGACCATATGGGGTGCCGGGATTCGAACCACCATCCATCTGCATGCAAAGCAAATGCCCTATCTCCAGGCTATCTCTCTCATCCCCAGTTTTTAATGAGAAAATTTCATTGAATCAAATTCATCTCTCACAAAACCTACATAAGAGAACTGGATTATAATACTGATTAATTAAAGTGCTTGCCTTGCATCATCTCAAATCCCCAACTTCATGTATATGTTTCCACATGCATTATCAGAGTTCACTCATGAGCACAGATGTAGGAAACCTATATATATATATATACATATATATACACATTATATTATAATTATATAATATATATAAAATTATTGCTATTATTATTAAAGAAGGAGGGTGAGGTGATAAAAGAGTATCAATTATTACTCAGAAAATCAAGTACCAGGGCCGGAGAAGGGCGTTTGCCTTTCATACAGAAGGCCGTTGGTTCAAATCCCGGCATCCCATATGGTTCCCCGAGCCTGCCAGGAGCGATTTCTGAGCGTAGAGGCAGGAGGAACCCCTGAGTGCTGCCGGGTGTGACCCAAAAAGAAAAAACAACAACAACAACAACAACAAACAGAAAATCAAGTACCTAGGAATTAGATAACTAAAGAAGTGAAAGACCTACACAAGAAAACTACAGTAGGGCCAGAGCGATAACACAGCAGGTATGGTGTTTGCCTTGCATTTGGCTAACCCGAATTTGATCCCTGGCTTTCCATATGGTCCCCCAAGCCTGCCAGGAACAACCCCTGAGTGCTACTGGGCATGTCTGCCCTAAAAAAAAAAAAAGCCTACAAAATGATACTTAAAGAAACAAAGGACGGGACCAGAGAGAGAGCACAGCAGTAGGGCGTTTGCCCTGCAAACAGCCAATCCAGGACAGATGGTGATTTAAATCCTGGCATCCCATATGGTCCCCCGAGCCTGCCAGGTTTCTAATTTCTGATTTCTGATTTCCGAGTGCAGAGCCAAGAGTAGCCCCTGAGTACTGCCGGTGTGACCCAAAAAACAAAAACCAAAAATAAATAAATAAAGGACAGCCCTGAGAGATAGCATGGAGGTAGGGCATTTGCCTTGCATGCAGAAGGACGGTAGTTTGAATCCTGGCATCCCATATGGTTCCCTGAGCCTGCTAGGAGCGATTTCTGAGCATAGAGCCAGGAGTAACCCCTGAGCGCTGCTGGGTGTGACCCAAAAAACAAAAAACAAAAACCAAAAAAAAAAAAAAAGAGAGAAAGAAATAGACATGTATTGGAAGGATTAGCATTGCCTAAATGACAATCTCTGCAAAGCCATTATAACAAATTTCTGATTTTTGTTATAATATAACAAATAGCAGTTCCTATAAATAAATCCATGACTTTTTTCAAAGAAATAAATCAAACACTTCAAAAGTTTATATGGAGCAATAAGCACACCACCTCCTAAATAGTCAAACTAATCTTCAGGAAAATGAAGATGTGAGGCATCACTTTCCTTAACTTCAAACTGTACTACAAAGCAGTTGTAAAATAACATGATACTGGGACAGAGAGATAGCACAGCAGTAGGGCGTTTGCCTTAGATATAGAAGGACAGTGGTTAGAATCCCAGCATCCCATATGGTCCCTCGAGCCTACCAGGAGTGACTTTTGAGCCTAAAGCCAGTAGTAGTAATCACTGAGTGCTGCCATGTGTGACCTAAACATTCCCCCCCCCCAAATAAAACAACATGATACTGGAGCTGAAGAGATAGTACAGAAGTTAAAAGGTGATCTCTGAGCACAAAGCTAAGACTAACCCCTGAGCACCACCTGGTATAGACCTCAAAATAACCATGACTAAAAATAACAAAACACTGTGGAGCTAGGACAAGAATATCAATAGAATAAAATTGAAAATCTAGAGCTAGGTATGTATGTAGTCAGTTAATCTTCAACAAAGGAGCAAAACATGCACAAAATACGAAGTATGCAAAGCCTCTTCAACAAGTGATGGGAAAACTTGTCAGCCACATGCAAAAAATTTAAGTCAGACTTCTTTCTTGTTTGTTGTTGTTGCTGTTGTTTATTTTTGTTTTGGGACCACACCAGCATCGCTCAGGAGTTACTCCTGACTCTGAGCTCAGAAATCAGTCCTGGCAGGCTCAGGGGACCATATGGGATGCTGGAAATCTAACCTGGGTCAGACTTGGGTCAGCTGCGTGCGAGGCAAATGCCCTACTGCTGTGCTATCTCTCTGGCCCCATCAGACTTCTTTTTAATTAATGCCATGCACAAAAGTCAAATCAAAATGGATTAAAGACCTGGACATCAGACCGGAATCCATTAGAGGAAAATATTGGCAAAACTCTACATGACACTAAAGAAGCTTTGAAACTAGTATCTAGTATACTAATAGTATCACAGAAAATTTGATGGAAAAGCTATATAGTAATCTGCCAACCTCAGTGAGTTAAACAATAACTTAGTGTCTCCACTAGCATCAACCACAGCCCAGTAAATCCTTAGACACTGACTTTGGTAACACATGGTGAAATAGAAAAATCAACTCAAATTTGACCCTCATTGATCTAAATTTTAATTATTTCATTTGCCTTTGTTGTAACAAGCTATGTGAA
Organism: Suncus etruscus; assembly: GCF_024139225.1. Classification (NCBI taxonomy): domain Eukaryota; kingdom Metazoa; phylum Chordata; class Mammalia; order Eulipotyphla; family Soricidae; genus Suncus; species Suncus etruscus. The sequence goes on from NC_064865.1 coordinate 34,180,868, forward strand.
GTAGATTTTTTTATACCTGGGAGAAAAACTGAGAGTATTTTGTGAAGCCAAATTAGAAGTAGGACAAATATTAAATTATTTAACATGTATGTGCAACATAGAGTAAAGGCAGAACAACAGGATAAGCAAAGTAAAAATTAAGCCAGTGAAAATAATTATAATTACCAGACCTAAAAAGGGTGGGGAGTACACAATCCATAAAAAAAAACATCTGCACCCTTTCTTCATTGTAGCACTATTCGCAATAACAAAATCTGGAAACAACTCAAGCGCCAAGGAAGAGATGACTGGATAAAGAAGTCATGGTGCATTTACCCAATGGAATACTACTTGGCAGTAAGAAAAGGTAAAGTCATGCAATTTTCTGCTACAAGTATCATCTTGATTGAAATTAGTCAAAGGTAGAGGGACAGACATAAAATTATTTTTCTTATATATGGGCTATAAAAAAAAAAAAAACTTCGTAAAGGAATTAACAAAGGCCAAAAGGCAATCGAAAAGAAGAGCAAGAGAACTGTTCTTCCGTAGAAAGCCTGCTTCTAGTCAGTGCTTCTCAATTTTTTTCTGTCATGCCCCCCAGGAAGAGGAAAACATTTTTCGCATCCCCCAAGCGACTGTAAATGGTATCTTTATTAAACAAAACTTTAACCTGCAAAACAAGAATATATAAAATAATTTGAGCTGATTTTTTGAATCAGAGTGATTTCTGGATCAATGACTCTAATGAGCACGTTTTGCAATGCATAACTTTCGAAGTGGGGTTGGAAGCAGGACCTAGCAACTCTCAGCTCCAGAGACATACAGAGACATAAACACGGGGCTTAGCTCGTTATGACAGTGTTTGCCAAGGTCAAACGCGCACCCCTTTAGGGAGCCTCGCGCCCGCCCCACTATTTGAGAAGTATTGCTCTAGATTAAGGAGCTGTGTAAATAAGGGAAAGGAACACTAGGAAAATGGTGGAAGGGGAAAGCGCCTTCTGTAGTGAAGGAAAACTGGGAACAGTGGTGGAGAGAAGTGGACACTAGTGAAAAGATTGGTGTTAGGACATTGAATGCCTGAAACTTAAAAATGAATAACTTTGTAACGCCATAAACTCGAGGTGATTAAAATTTTTTTAAATCATCTCCCAGGGGCTGGAGAGCTAGCACAGCGGTAGGGCATTTGCCTTTCACACAGCCAATCCAGAAAGGACGGTGGTTCGAATCTCGGCATCCCAAATGGTTCCCTGGGCCTGCAGAAGTGATTTCTGAGCACAGAGCCAGGAGTAACCCCTGAGTGCTGCTGGGTGTGACCCCAAAAAATCGTCTTCCAAAGAGGAGTGTGGCTGATCAGGGGAAGGTGCCCCAGGAAGACATGCTATCACCTAGAGCAATAAGGTAGACACTAAGACAGAGAGGTTTTCTTTGAAATCACCCACTGTGCATCAGGCTGGTAACTGAGTATCTGAAGTGGTATTACCCACTCCTTATTTCTCCAACACTCTTCACTTCTTCCTTCTTCCACTATGAACTGCTCTATGTCAGAACCTAGAGTAAATGTCAGACTATGAGAAGGGCACATAACCTGGACCCTTTGGGAAAGTGCACACACAGGGGAAATGACAAGGATGGCCACCAGGGCCCTGTCCTCTGGCACCTTCACTTCTTTCTGTGCCTTCTTAGAACAACCCTCCCTGCCTCATTCACCTCCTGTATGAGGGTGCAGAGCTGCTGGGAAAACCAAAGAGAGAGCAGAGGGACAATAGAATGACCAAAGGGAACTATGTCATGATGCTTTCATTCTGAAGGAGACTTAGAAATAGAAGCATCAGGGCCCTGAGAGATAGCACAGCGGCATTTGCCATGCAAGCAGCTGATCCAGGACCAAAGGTAGTTGGTTCAAATCCCGGTGTCCCATATGGTCCCCCGTGCCTGCCAGGAGCTATTTCTGAGCAGACAGCCAGGAGTGACCCCTGAGTACTGACGGGTGTGGCCCAAAAACCAAAAAAAAAAAAAGAGAGAGAGAGAGAGAGAGAGAGAGAGAGAGAGAGAGAGAGAAGCATCAAACCGCAGCCGAAAGTAGGATTGTTGATGCCTTCCTCTCCCTTTATCTTCTCCTGTTCCTTTATACCTTTACTAATCTGCTATTTATTCAGCAACTGTACAAAGCCTTTGGTTCTTGGGTCTACAATGTGTCAAGTGATGCATGTAAGAGAGGAGATCAGTTCACTCTCTGCTTCCCATTCTCTGGAGCCAGGGTGGGAGGGAAGGGAGCATAGATGAATGGCTTTCTCAAACTGTTTCTCTGAGAATCAAAGGGTATTTATTTACCCATTTAGTCTGATACTGATTTGATCTCAGCCCTCTGCTTTGCACAGGTGTCATCTCAATAAATCCAGTTGTCCCTCCTCCCTTTATTTAGATTTTAGAAACCAACCCCTCAGTTGGCCCCAGAAAGACCATGAAATTCCATCCTACCACCTACATACACAAGTTTTTTGGTTTTTTGTTTATTTTTTGGGTCCTACCCAGCGGCGCTCAGGGGTTACTCCTGGCTTTGCACTCAGAATTTGCTCCTGTTAGGCTCAGGGGACCATATAGGATGCTGGGAATCAAACCAGGGTCCATCCTGTGTTGGATGCATGCAAGACAAACCCTACCACTACAGCCTACAGTCCTACCGCTGTACTATTGCTCCAGCCCCAAATACACAAGATTTGATATCTGAAAAGGTTGAAGATAGCAAGAGAGTATCTATCAAAAAGATCCTGGGGGCCAAAGCAGTAGCACAGTGGGTAGAGTATTTGCCTTGCATATGGTTGACCTGAATCCCCACCATCTCAATCCCCAAGGCTGCCAGAAATAATTCCTGAGTAACCTCTGAGTGTACCAGATGTGGCCCCCAAACCAAAAAGGTTGAAAAAAATAGATTCTATAGGGATGATATAAGGATGGTTATAAAACAGAAATGAGCACACAATTTACACCCAGGAGCAAAGACTCTGAAAAAGATAGATTCAATAACTGCTTGTACTTTATTGGAGATCATCAAGGGGGAGTAGGGAATGCTGTGAATGTGGAGATGAACCCAGAAAACATGCAGATTAATTTTGAATTTAGCTCACACTGAAGAGGAAAGCAGGACGTTTTCTCTAACTTCAGACTTAGGGATGTCTCTACTGTCATTCTAATCTCATTGTGATGCAGGGCCTTTAGATTTAGAAAGGCCAGGTGGGATGTTCAAAGAAGGGTTGGGAGGATGAAGAACTCTATGAGGTAATTTATTAATAACTGGCCGTATAGGACCCCAGTTATTACCTGGAAATTGATTAATATTTTCCCAACTGTTTCCTGGAAGCCCATTAACATTTTCCCAGATGCCTCCTGGAAGCGGATTATTGATCCCCCAGTTGGTACCTGGAAGCGGATTAATATGCTTGCAGATAGTACCTGGAATCATATTAACATTCCCCCAACCAGCATTTGGATTTTGATTGTTGATGCCCCCGATTCCTACAGGGTTTGGCATGGGCCTGGTTCCCCATCCAGTTCCAGGGCCTCTGCCCACCACAGGCACCCTAGGATTCAGGATCCCACAGGGGCGACCAGACAAGAGTGCCTGTCGAATCTTGTTGATGAAAGACCAGAAAGGTCTCTGACGAAAGGTTGGTTCCAAGGCTCCCAGCACATTGGAATGGGCTGGATGCCTAGACTCAGAATCCATGGAGAGGGGGGCAGTGTCAGGGGAGGCTCCTGTAGAGGGTGGAGAGGGCCCAGCAGATGAAGGTCTACTGCCCTGTGGAAGATCCTCTGCACTAGAATAAAAAGATAGATCTTCAGGCAGGGCTCCTTCTCCATAGTCCTCATCCGCAGCCGCCATCATCCACCACGGATCCTCAGTGGACCAGGAATTCACAAAGAATGGTCCCTCAGACAGAGGCCACCCCTGAGCCTCAGGCCCTTCTATAGGCTGGGAGCTATCTGCTGGAGAACCACTGAGCATCAGAGAAGCCCTTGTGAAGTCCTCAGAAACAGGGCCAGGTTGGGGCTGAGGATGCTCAGAATTGGAAGGGCTGATCAGAGGAGGTTGTTCAGGCAGAGGCAAGTTGGTACTCAAATGTTGGGGGGCCTTCTCCTCCACTACACTGATGCTCCGCGAAAAGAGGCCTAAGAAAGAAGAAAATGGCGGTCAATGAACTGAAAAGACTGTCTTCATGCCCTCCCTTCCTTGATGCCTAAACTCCTGTCACTTCACATTCCTTCTTTCCCCTGTTCCAACTCTGCCCTATTCCCCGCCAACCCAGGACCCAAAGTGCGTTACCTGCCTTTACCCCTCCCCTAGTTCCAGACCCACTGATGCCTCAGTACCCTCCTACCCAGGTGTAAGTATATGCTTCATACCTGGGAAATGAAGACAGACCAGGAGCAGACCCAGAGGGGTCCAACTCCTCACCACACAGCCCTGCATCTTGCTTGCTCTATCATCTCCCTGATTCCCAGGACAGCCAGCCCTTTATGCTATTAGGGGTGGGGGACCACAGAAATGGGATGGGTCAGTGGTTGTGGAGACAATAATCCCCACATTCCACTCTCATTCCTAATTCAGTCTGTGGCAACAGGTGCCACTTGAATGTCCCAGAAAAACTGGCTGTTCCCACCCCATCTCCTTTTCTCAAGCTCCCGCCCCTTCCTAGCCAGGTGTCCTGGCTCATAGCGCAACACTTTTGCCAGCCCTTCCCTTTCCTAGCTCCCTACATCAAGCACTTGAGGACCCTTCTCTCCAGGGTCCCAATCTCTCTATATTGTGTCTCAGTAATAGAAACACTTGATTGAGTCTCTTCTCTCTCCCAGAACTTTTTTCTAAAATGTAACTTGACTCCTTTGACTTGATCCCAACCTGCTGGAGTCTCTGAGATATAGAAGTGATTTGATTTGAAAGGCTGCTCAAGGTAAGACTCTTGGGAAGTAATTTTTTTCCCTGTCTCAGGTAAAATTTATTACTTTAAAAGTTGTGTTCAGGGCCCAGAGAGATAGCACAGCAGTGTTTGCCTTGCAAGCAGCCGATCCAGGACCTAAGGTGGTTGGTTTGAATCCCGGTGTCTCATATGGTTCCCCGTGCCCGCCAGGAGCTATTTCTGAGCAGACAGCCAGGAGTAACCCCTGAGCACCACCGGGTGTGGCCTCCCCCCCAAAAAAAAAGTTGTGTTCATTGTATGAACAACTGTGTGAATTTAATTACATAATTGCTATAAGTAATTAATGACAGGGTGGTTAACAGGAGAAGAAAGATGATAATTCAGATTTTACACACACACACACACACACACACACACACACACACACACACGTCATTTATTGGCTATGTGATTTTAGGTAAGCTATTCTAAGTATGTCCAAAACCCTAGTCAATTTTCTTTTAAATTAATCACAAGAATAAATTGCATTTAGTCTTTAACTGTCAGTCGTGTTTTTGCCATTTTTTCTGTGTTCATCATTCCTATCCAGATGAAGGTATCTAACTAGTCTCATTCCCCAAGCCAGGAAGACTTTTATAATTTTTCCCAGTATATATGGGTAAGCAGTCTATTTGTTAGCATGATTATAAATTGGCTTCTTCTCCATTTTTGGAGCATTTTTTGATTTATAAATGTTTATTCTTGTTATCTTCTGTGAAATTGGCAGTTACTTTTCTCTCTGTATACCTGCTTATAATGAATGATTTTGGTTGTGGTTTCTTTCAGAATCTTTTTCTTTTCTTTTTCAGGGTCTTTTTATCTTTTTTTAACTTTGCTTCATAACATTATATACTGAATTTGTATTTTAGGAATTAAACACTTACATAAAAGGGCCCAGAGTAATAGTACAGTGGGCAGGATTCTTGCTTTGCACACAGCCAACTTGTGGGTTCAAATCTTGGCATTCCATATAGTTTTCCAGGCACCATCAGGAATGATGATTCCTAAGTGAAGAGCTAGGAGTAAGCCCTGAGCACCATCAGGTGTGACCCACAAACAAATAAATAAACAAACAAAAAAAACACCTTACCATTAGTCGGGCCAAAGTGATGTCACAGCAAGTAGAGCATTTGTCTTGCACTCAGTTAATTCATGTTTAATCTCTGACACCCTGTATGGTTCCCCAAATCTTCCAGGAATAATCCTGAAAGCCACCAAGTGTGGCCCCAAAACAAAAACTAAAACTAAAATAAACTTACCATAAAAGTAATAATTTACAACACAAATTTATAATCTTACAAGTTTGAAGATTAGATATTTGACAAGGTTCTCTCTGAATTAACATGAAGATGATGGAGTCTTTCTGAACACTATAGGGAAGAATTCATTTCCTTCTATTTTTCAGCTTTAACACCAAAATTCCTCATGACCTCTTCCCCACCAAATTCAAAACCAGAAAAATCAGAATCTTTCCATGTTGCATCATTCTGACTTCCACTTCCTCTTTCCCATGTCAAACCACCATGCCAAACCAAATAATCCAGAATAATCTCTTTATCTAAAGGTCAACTGACTAACAACTGTAATTCCATTTGCGACCTTAATTTCCTTCTGCTATGTAAACTATATATTCACAGGTTCCAGGGATTAGGAGGTCAATTTCTTTAGAGGTGGTATTGGTGGTGGGCAATTTGAGAGCCAAATAAATGCATAGGATATATATAGGAAGTAGTGGGAGAGATCACACATGTTTCCAGTCAACAGAAGAGGGGGTCATTGAAATACTTTTGTAAAATACTTTGAGTTGATAATGATTAGGGCTAAGTGAGAGATACACCATAAATTTTTATTTTATTTGCTCTTAAATGTTTGAATATATTTACATTTGGAGTGCTAAAGCAATAATACAGTGGGTAGGGTGCATACCTTGCAATCAGTCAACTCGTGTTTTTTGTTTTTATTTTGGGCTATACCCAGTGATGCTCAGGGGTTCAGAAATCGCTCCTGGCTTGGGGGACCATTTGGGATGCCGAGGAATCAAACCACCGTCCTTCCTGGATCAGTTGCATACAAGGCAAACGCCCTACTGCTGCGCCATTGCTCAGGCCCAAAGTCAACTCATGTTTAATCCCAACACCAACCCCCCCAAGCCCAGCTAGGAGTGATCTCTGAGCACAGAGCCCTGAGCACCACCAGGTATGACCCAAAAGCAAACCAAAAAAATACATGTTTGTACTTTTTACAATGATAATTATTTAGTAATACAGAATCAGTAACATAAACAAAAGTAGTATGACATGACAGCAATAAAATATTAAAGAAGAGGTGAAATAAAACATAGTTCATAACATCAAATGATAATAAGTGGGACCAGGGGCCATCGAAGTGGCGCTAGAGGTAAGGTGTCTGCCTTGCAAGCGCTAGCCAAGGAAGGACCGCGGTTTGATCCCCCGGTGTCCCATATGGTCCCCCTGGTTTTTTTTTTTTTTTTTTTTTTTTTTTTTTGTGGTTTTTGGGTCACGCCCGGCTGTGCTGAGGGGTTATTTCTGGCTCCAGGCTCAGAAATTGCTCCTGGCAGGCAACCATATGGGACACCGGGATTTGAACGGATGACCTCCTGCATGAAAGGCAAATGCCTTACCTCCATGCTATCTCTCCGGCCCCCAGGGGCAAATTCTGAGCACTTAGCCAGGAGTAAACCCTGAGCGTCAAACTGGTGTGGCCCAAAAAACCAAAAAAAAAAAAAAAAAAAAAAAAATAAGTGGGACCAGAGAGAAAAAAGACATAGGCAATTCTAGAACAGAGACACTTAGATGTAAAAATGAAATAACTACAAGGAAAGTAGAGGCTCCTACATTCACACCATAGCATGCAGTAAAATTGCCCTTTGCCTTTGTATCCAACTAGTAAGCAACCAGCAACCCCACATATCCAGGGCCTCCTGGTTAATCCTGCCATGCCAGGGCTACCAATTCTTGCTTTCTAGCTACCTCTATAAATTTAGCTAGTCCTAGAGCTTCCTAACCATAAACATTCATTGTGTCTGCCCTTCACTCAACTTGATTTAAATTCCTTCGTATTGGAATCATTGGTAGGTAGCAATTTGAAGGCCGTGCTGTTCCCTTCCTTTGGTGTTTATTTCACTTTCACCCAGGGTGCTGATAAGTATTAAGAAGAATATCGGATTATGCAAAATTCTTCAAACCTTTTATTTGAGTGTGTGACAATGAATCAGAACAACCAAGGTTGTTCTCCCTCCACCCCTTTTCCCAGCATGTGTCCCATATCTCCCTCCTTTGCCCCCCACCCTTTTCTTGCATTCAACCAACCCGGTTTTGATCCCCAGTACTACATATGTATAAGTACTATTAGGAGTGATCCCTGAGCACACAGTCAGGAGTAAGCACATCCAGGTGTGGCTCCAAAAACAAACAAAATTAAAAGCTATAGTAGTAAGGAAGACAGCACAAAGGGCTGGAGCACAAGCTTTTCATGCAAGAACTTTAAGGGATCAAGCACTAGTTGCCACCCCCCAAGCACTTCAGGGAGCAATCTCAGAGCTCCTAGTCAAAGTTGCTCCTGAGTAGTAACAGGCTTAGTTCCAAAACAAAACAAACAAAAATATTATTCACATATATTTATACACAGGTATGATATGTAAAACTAAGAATTAGTTCTTTAAAAGGATAAATAAAATTGATATCCTAATTGATATGTTTTATTAATTATACTCTCACTTAAAAAAAAGAAAAAAGGGGGCCGGGCGGTGGCGCTAGAGGTAAGGTGCCTGCCTTGCCTTCGCTATCCTTGGACAGACCTCGGTTCGATCCCCCGGCGTCCCATATGGTCCCGCAAGCCAGGAGTGACTTCTGAGCACATAGTCAGGAGTAACCCCTGAGCGTCACTGGGTGTGGCCCAAAAACCAAAAAAAAAAAAAAGAAAAAAGAAAAGGGGGCCAGAGTAGTGGTGCAGCCGGAGAAGTGGTGCAAATTTGTTTGCACCTTGCAAACAAAAGGAGCAATTTCTGAGTGCATAGCCAGGAGTAACCCCTGAGCATCATTGGGCGTGGCCTAAAAACAAACAAACAAACAAAAGACCTAAGATAAAGAATGATCTACCTGGGATGTGCCTTAGTGTAGTGTAAATGCTTCATTGTTGTAACGCTCTAGATTTAATTCCCAGACCCAATACTGAACAATATATTAAATGAAAAATACTTCAATGCCTTTCTTCTATTTTGTTCAGGACCCGCCTAGCCTAAATTTTCCTGGTTGTATGAAGTCTAAATAATAATTCTTCAATTTTCCTGTTTCATCTTCAATCCCAGCCCCACTGCTGGTAAATTCCTGAAAAGATAAAGAGCTGCTCTTCAGGGCTGGAGCAATAGCACAGTGGTAGGGCATTTGCCATGCATGTGGTAGACCTCGGTTCGATTCCCACATCCCATATGGTCCCCTGAACCTACCAGGAGCAATTTCTGAGTACAGAGCCAGGAGGAACCCCTAAATGCACCTGGGTGTGATCCAAAAAAACAAAAACAAAAAACAAAAAATTAAAAGAGCTGCTTTCCAGAACAGGCCACTGGATTAGAGGCAGCCATTTTTCAGATGTGACATCCAGCAGTTTAGCAAATGCTTTTGACCTTGGTCATACATTATAAACTATGTCTTTAGGGATCCTGTGACCCTCTGAGGGCCTCCTGCTAGGACTCGTGCCCTAGGTTGCAACCCAGTTACTAGAGACTAAGTCAAGGGTAACCCAACAGTGTTAGGGGAAAAAAAGAAAGAAAGAAACAGAGCTCTTCTGGATCTCTTCTGTCTTCAGTCAACCTGCAGGTCAGTTCTGAGTCATATAAATAGATTAAGGCTATTGTTTAGGGCTTGGAATTTCAACAAGTCCTGTAGGGAATAGTTGACACCATTCCAGTGAAGAAGAAGGCACAATTCTTAAGATAGGGCTCAGTTCCTCAGCTGTGGAAAAGAGGTTCTGTGCTATGAAGTGAGGCCCTTCCTGTAAGGACCAGCAAGTCTCATTAGAATGAGAAATACATCATCCCAGTTTCTCTCCTGTCTGGATCCACCCTCTCTACTTTCTTTTTCTTCACTAGAGGCTCCTCCTCCTAGCCAGTGCTCTGCCCTCTCACCTCCAAGGTTCTCATTCTAAGTCAAAGTATGGAGAGTATAGAGTACAGAGACACTGTTGTCTCTGTTCTGACTGGGCTGAGACTTTTTTATATAGGCCAGTGAGTCAGGATTTGGCTGAACTCCCTCGTCATGCCCCTGCCCTCACTGTCTCGCTTGCTCCACCCCTACCTAGAACAACAACTGCCTGGTCTCCCTCCCACTCAGTCTCCAGGAATCTGGACTGGGGTGTATGTTGCAGCCTTCCCAAGGTTCCAGGTATCCCAGAAACTCAGGAAACTGGCACTTGGGACTCCCAGAGAATGACATCTAAAAGGTGAGGTCAATTAATGGTAGAGAAAAAAGAACCTGGGTGGAGAGGGGGAAGAAATAATTAGGGCTATGCATAGATTGAGGGGAAGAGGGAGGGACTGTGAGGAATGAAGAGAAAGGATTTCCAGATCAGTGAGAGCTGGAAGGAGAAACAACCAGGTCACCTATTTGCTGTTTTCCTCCATTATGGGAGAAACTGTAAGCTTGAGCAAACTTCTAGCTGACCTACAAATGAAAATGGGGATTCTCAAGAGATACGAGAGGACATCATCAAAGAGGACTTAGGACTCCAAGTAAACAAACATTCTGTATCTAGTTTACACAGTTTATTGAGCATCATCCAGGATCCAGAGAGAGCAGGGAGCCTGCTCCAGTCTCCCCAGATGCCCTGGTATCTGCCCCCTTCAGGGAAGCATCTGGGCATTGAGAGAAGTGGCAGTCAGGAAGAGGGATGGGGACAAAGAGCTTGAGAATGGAGGGCGTGGTGTTAGGAATTCATTGAGGGTGTGGTGAGCTCTGTAATGGAGGGTGGGAGTGGAACTGGGAGTGAAAGAACACAATGGCTTATCACCTTCCTGGAGGAGATGGTGAAGAGGTCAGACAAGTAGCTATTGTTTTTCAGATAACAGATTGAACTGTGCTTTATTTGACCAGAGTGACTTGTCCAGGTATCAGAGTTATTCCTGGGAAGGTTTCACCAATTGTGCCATTTCAAAAACAGTGGCAGAGGACATTGTAGGGAAGAATTTCGTGGTGGGGAGAGCAGCACTGCAGTAGAATGGGAATCTATGCAGCAAGAGAGGAGAAGTGGGAGTTTGTAGTTCACTTTGGGAAGATGAAGAGGATGTGATAAGAAGAACTCGTCACATTGGGGCGATGGAGGAAGTCACAGCAGCTCTCTCAAAATAGAGAAAACCAAATTAATCTTATGCCTGGGCCCCTGAACTTCTCCCACTGGAAGATGGTTGGTGTTTGGATGTGTGTGTGTGTACATGCACACACATGTGTGTGTCTGTACATACAGCATGCAAAACTTGATTTACGAACTGTTAGGTGACTCTTCCTTGGGTAGGAAAACTGCAGGATCAACTAGCTGAGGGCCCAAAGGCTTTAGTTCATTCAGGATGTTGCGGATGGAGCGGCAGGGAAACTTTGCAGAGTTTCCAGAGCCACAGGGCCTAGCACCAGCTGAAGGATCAGGCTGGGGATTGCCATCAGGGCCACCACTCAAGGTGGAGGAGGAGACAGAAGCGCATGGGTTACTTGAGGAGATGGACTTGCTGCCACAGGGTTGAAGGACAATTTTTCCACTCGACTGGGAGCTGGAGCTGCTACTGATGGAGCCTGTGCCTGGCGAGGAGCAGGGTCCCTGGGAAACCCCACCACAGGGATGAGAGGATGAACCAGAACTGACGGAAATACTAGAACTGCTATGGCTACCAGAGCTAGAGAGGTTGCAGGGACCCTTAGAACTTCCTCTGCAAGGCTGGACCCCACCAGAACCCACTGGCTGAAACACAATGACTGAGGAGGGTCCTGACTGATAGATACTAGAACCAGAAGAGCTATGGCTTGGAACAATGGGATTGCTAGAGAAGTATTTGCCTTCAGAGATGGGTGGCCCAGCTGCAAATGTGGGTTTCCCCAGAGAGCCTCTGACAGGGTTCTCTTTGGTGAAGTAACCCACTGGATAGATTTTGCCCTTACTATAGGTCATACCTGGAGCCAGGTAATTGTCAGAGGAACCACCCACCACCTCATAGCCGCCATATGATTGGTCTATGGAAGTGATGGGGGGACAGGGCTTGCCCTGAAGAACATTGCAGGGACCAACTTGAACCCCTCCAGGGCCACCAGAACCATGCTGCTCCACTACCACCACTATTGGCCTTTTACCCCCCGACACTGAATGGGAGTTAGAGATGTAGGAGCCAGAGTGTGAGACAATGGTACCCCCACTGCAGGGAGAGTCGGGGACATTTGAACTACACGGGGGCTGGTTAGAATTGACCTTTTGGCCACTGCTGCTGGTCATCCAAGAGGTTTGGGAAACAGAAGAGCTTGAACTTCCTCCAGATTGAGAAGAGCTTATTACTTGGCGGGAAGAACCATTGTCAACTGGTAGAGCTGAGCCAGACCCTGACTGAGAACTGCTGCCTCCGGAGGAGTGAGAGCTGCTGCTTAACGAGTGAGAACCGCTGCTTCCAGAGTGGGAGCCACTGCTTCCAGACTGGCTGCTTCCAAACTGGGAGCTGCTGCTTCCGAACTGGGAGGAACCAGATGCACCTTGTAGACTAGAGCCAGATCCAGAGGAGCTGCTTTGGGAATACACCATTCCCGGTTTATATGAGGAAGATCCTGAAAAACCACCCTGGGAGATGCTGGATCCGCTGGAACCACCAGAGCCAGCACCAGCACCGGTACCACCACTGGAACTGGAACTGGAACTGCTAGCACCTCCATGGCTATAGATGCTATTGGAGCCCCCATTGAGAGAAGGGTCATTGGGGTTGATGATTCGAGAGGCGTCCTTAAAGGATCCTGAGTTCCCAATGCTCTTAGACAAGGTCCCTGTGGGAGAAAGTAGAGATTAGTAAGGCCCAAGAAGCTTGGCTTTCCCTCACCTTTTAGATTCATCTCAGTTCCCTGCCAATGGGAGGTAGAAGGGGGGAAGGGTTACTGTCTCTAAAAGAGAATTTGGGTAAAGTTCTGCTGTGTATTAAGGGGGTGCGGTTGGAGATCGACAAACACCTACCAAGGGAAAAAGAAGAGGAGACTCGAAGCAGATCTTGGAAGATAAGAGGGAACAGCAGGACAGATAGATTTATGAGAAAGACCCCAGAGAGTTGTGCACAGAGAGGCTCTGAGAGGTCAGGATAAAGCTGCCCTCCAGAGGGAAGAAATACAGGCCAGACTGTGGTGCCAGTAAAGCAGAAGGCAAAAGCAGAAGATTGAGAGGGAAGGAAAAAAAAAAAACAGTGAAAGAGATAGAAAAGAGTTCTGGTGGCAGGGAGGGCCTGAAGGTAGGAGAGGGCACAGAGACTTGGTCACCATTGACCATGTGAGAGGCTGGTCTTGGGTAAGGGATGGAGATTCTGCTCCTATCTTAACACCATGCCAGGAAATCAGGGTGGGGGCCCAGATGTGGGGGCATGTATTGCTGCTGTAGAACCTGCTGGTACCAGTGTGACCGGACACCGCACCCTGAGCCACCCCTGCCCTCCTGGTCCTGGCCCAGGGACACTAGATGAACCTCCCTCAAGGCTTGTGACCCTTATCAGCTTCACTCTCTCCCCACCCAGTCAATGTGCACCAGCCCCTGGCTGCATCTGTGCTCCTGCCTTTACCTCCCTCTCAGATGAGAACCATTTTTTCCCTTAACCCCAAACTTACCTCACCCCATCCTTCCTCTCTCTGCTTGACCCTGGTATCCCAAGTATCATGACTAGATTGCATTTATGCTTCAGAGGGGACCAAACTCTCCTCCCCACATACTGGGAGCACTGGGTGTGAGCATCTATGTGTAAGATGCTTGAAGAAAACAAAGCATCAGGCTGGAACAATAGAACAGCAAGTAGGGTGTTTGCCTTGCAAGTTGGTGCTGACTTGGATTAGATCCCCAGCATCCCATATGGTTTCTTGAGCCTGCCAGGACTAATTTCTGAGTGCAGAGTTAGAAGTAAACCCTTAGCACTGCCAGGTATGGCACAAAAACAAAGCAAAAAAAAAAAAACAATGCTTTACCCACTATGGTTTACTACTACCACACTCCTTAACCCTCTACCTGACTTTCACAATCTGACATGTCCCCATTCTCTCCACATAGAAATTCTCTATGTCCCTCTGCATGCCAAAGCCCAGCTCTTTCTTTCTTCGGCTGCTCTAATCTTCAAGTTTCCACAGTCTTCTCTGCTCCTCAGACCACAGATGCCAGCCTTACTATTCTCTCATTAGTGACTCTGAGACAGATTCCTGGGCTCTCTGAGCTTCTGTATCCTCATGAAGAGACAACTCTCTCACATGGTTCTTCAGATGCCCAAATGTGTTCTTGTATTTAAAGCACTGGAACAGTGTCAGGCACACAGAAAGGGCTTTATAAATGGTAGCAATGATCATGACTGTAAAATAGCCAATTTTCATCTTTAGTATTCTGATAACATTAATAATAAAAACCACAGGGCTGGGGCCGGGCGGTGGCGCTGGAGGTAAGGTGCCTGCCTTACCTGCGCTAGCCTAGGAGACGGACCGCGGTTCGATCCCCCGGCGTCCCATATGGTCCCCCAAGCCAGGAGCGACTTCTGAGCGCATAGCCAGGAGTAACCCCTGAGCGTCACCGGGTGTGGCCCAAAAACCAAAAAAAAAAAAAAAAAAAAAAAAAAAAAACCACAGGGCTGGAGAGATAGCATGGAGTTAGGGCATTTGCCTTGCATGCAGAAGGGACGGTGGTTCGAATCCCAGCACCCCAAATGGCTCCCCCTGAGCCTGCCAGGAGTGATTACTTAGCATAGAGCCAGGAGTAGCCCCTGAATGCTGTTGGATGTGACCCGAAAACCAAATAATAATAATAATAAGAATAATAATACTAGTAATAAAATAAAAACCACAGGAGGGGCCAGAGAGGTGGCGCTAGAGGTAAGGTGTCTGCCTTGCAAGCGCTAGCCAAGGAAGAACTGTGGTTTGATCCCCAGCGTCCCATATGGTTCCCCCAAGCCAGGGGCAATTTCTGAGCGCTTAGCCAGAAATAAAATAAATAAAATAGAATAAAATAAATAAAAATAAAAATAAAAACCACAGGAACAGGAGAGCAATAGCACAGCAGCTAGGGCATTGGCCATGCACACAGCTGACCCAGGTTCAATCCTCAGTATTCCATATGGTACCCAAAGCCTACCAGGAGTGATTTCTGATTGCAAAGCCAGGAGTAACTCCTGAAGACCATTGGGTGTGGCCCTAACACTAAAAAATAATAAAAAATAAAAAAATCACAGGAACCAACACCAAAGCTTTCATCTGATGCATTATTTAATAAGAGGCCTGAACTAGGAGGAACCAGTAACCCTCACCTCAGAGCTGAAGGAAGAGGCTCAAAGAGTTGAGGAATTTGCCTAAGGTGACCCAGCAACGAGAAGCCGCTGGCTGACTCTCCATGCTGGGGATGCTCAGCCTTCCCTGACCTGCTCTCTACTTCCCTCCCCACTCCCAGCTGCCAGGGTCCCAGATCCTACCTGGCAGGAGAAGGCCAGCCAGCAGGAGTGCCATCATTCTGTGCCCTCCCACACGCCCCATGTGGCGTGCTTGAGAGGAGTCCATGGTGGACAGTGTAGCCTCTGACTGACGGCAGCTCATGGACACGCAGGGCCTTTATGCCACGGTGGACATTCTCTGAGCAGGAGTCACTGTGGGGAGGGGAGCAGAGGCGGAGGGTGGGTGCCTGAGGGAAGTTGGTGTGGCTGGGAGGAGCTGTGGTAATCAGCCAGGGCATCTGCCTACTCAGCAGCAGAGGAGGCTGCATCTTGGGTCCCTCTGGCCACTGGGCCTTACAGATTCCTGCCACCCAACAGGTCTGTCCCATCCTTCTAGTTACCTAACCTGGAACCAGGCTCTCTGCCCAACAGCTGCCCACTCCGGGGTGGCCCCACTTCTAGCCTCCTTCTCTCTCTTCCTTCCGCAAGTTGGCCTGCGAGAAACCCTATCCTCCCCCCACATGGCCAGACAGGCAGACTCCACTTTCCCTCTTGCTCCAGCTACCTGCCCCACAAGGTGGCACCCCAAAAACATTGCTAGTGGTTTCTATTCACAACTCTTTTCCACCCCTTTCCTTGAAGCCCCACTGAGCCCCTGCCTCCCCTCCAGATGTCAGATTCTGCCCACTTTGTATTTTGTCCTCCAATTGTCACTACCCAGAGCCCTATTTGCCACATGTGTCACATGCCCCACCAGGAAGCCAGCCTTTCCCCTTTCAGAAACCAGGAATCTGTTTTCTTGAGACCAGATCCATGACCTCAGCTCCATGGCCTCTCTCTTCCGAGGACTCCAGATGTCAGGTATCAGAGCCTCAGCCTGGGGGAGAATCAGGGGACCCCTGGCACAGCTGGGTCTGGGTTGCTCACCGGCCACTCACAGCTGCTCCCCCCATGGATGACCCTGACTTGGATTTGTGAGCAAGAGGCTAATAAGGCTAATTGGGAAGGTGGTGACCCCACAGCTGTGAGCTGTCTCTATGGCCTGGATGAGTGAACAGGAAGTTGACAGCTCACGCCTATGTCGGCTAAAGGAAGACCAGTGAGCAGAAAGGCAGGACTGCAGGTCCCTGAAGCCCTGGGGTTCTTGAAGGAAGAGGGGAGATTCCTCCATCATATTCACAGTTGCTCCCTGCTACGCACTGGCCAACACCCCAAACAATTAATTGCTCATTGGTATTGCCCAGAGTATCAGTATCGGAGGGAAGGGCCGAGAGTCAGGTCCAGATGTTCTCTTCTCCTCCTCAGCCAACTGCAGATGTCTCCTTGCACCCCTCACCCATTCCTTCTCCCCTGCTATGGAGCACTTTCCCCAGCCCCTGCCCAGTCTCTGGTCCATCCAGGGCTATCAGGACTTGGCATACAAGGAAGAGGTTTCTAATGTTGAGCATTTATTATTATTTTTTTATCTTCTCTTGGTTTAATTTTTGTTTTAGGGTTTGGGGAGATTTTTGTGTGTGTGTGTTTGTTTGTTTTTAGGCCATACCTTGCAATGTTCAGGGATAACTTCTGGTTCTGCACTCAGGAATATGCTTGGACCATATGGGATCCAAGGGATTAAACCTGGATAAACTGTGTACAAGACTATCTATCCTCTGTACTATTTCTCCAGTTCCCCAGAAGTTAATATTTAAAATGCGGCCCAAGAGCACAACTGAGTTGGACATTTTACTTAATTTTAATAAACAAATGTAAATATCTACATGCTGTGAATGACGAACACTTTAATTTCTGCCCCTATGAAAATGGGAATGGGAAGGTAGCAGCGTGCAGGGCTGTGTGCTCTCGAGAAGGACTTATCTCTGGATCCCTAGGACAGAGAGTGAGGGGCAAAAACATTCACTTTAAAATCCAGATGAGGGACCAGGGAGATAATTCAAACAGCTGAGCACATGCTTTGCATGCAGGAGTCCCAAGTTTGATCCTGGTCCTTGGGCCAGTCGCCTAGTACTGTATCCAAAGTAGTCCCTCGGTACTGCTACATGTTACCCAAAACAAAACAAACAAAATAAATAATACAAAGTGAAAAAATTAAACTCAAGATGACCTAGGTTCAAGTCCCGGTCAAACTCCCAGAGCTTTGAGTAACTCACCAAATTTCATTTTCCTTTTTTTTGGTGAAAGTTTAGCATCATGTCCAGTGGTATTTATGTAGTACCTGAGTTGGCTACATGCAAGGCAAATAAATGCCTTTGCCTCTGACTATCTCACCTAACTTTTCTGAACATCAGTTTACTTGCCTGAAAAACTGAATTGTCTTAAAGTATACCTGGAAGAGTTTTTGTGTGGATCAAATGAAAACTTATCAGAAAAATTGAATGGGGGCCAGAGAGATAGCATCGAGGTAAGGTGTTTGCCTTGCATGCAGAAGGTTGGTGGTTCGAATTTTGACATCCTATATGGTCCCCTGAGCATGCCAGGAGTGATTTCTGAGCGTAGAGCCAGGAATAACCCCTGAGCCCTGCTGGGTGTGACTCAAAAACCAAAAAGAAAAAAGAAAGAAAAATTGAATGGACAAGGGAAATAGCCTGCTTGGTATGTTGCTCAACAGACAGAGTCCAGAATGTGTCTTCGATGAAGGGAAGCATTGGTCTGTCAGCCACACCCTTGCAGTTCTGTGCAGTCTCCACCCCCAATGTCCTTATGCCAGATACAGGCTGGCCCACAAGGGTGCCCTTTAAGATGAGACTGCTCCTCCTGCTGCTCCAGCCCCTCCTGGCCATCCCAGTCAGACTCTCAGGCCCCTTGGTCCAGCTGGGAATGGGCCAGTGCCGAGCCTTTAGGCAGGACACAGCAGGGCCTGTAGGTTGTCCTTTCCCAATGCAAACAGAGGTGGCCACGTTTATCTTCTTTCCACAGCCCATTCCTCCTGGGTGCTGTCACACCTGGCCAGGGCAGCAAGGCTGGAGGAGGCACAGTCTCTCTCGGCCTCTTGCCAGATCGTCTGCAACCCACACAGCCCCAGGTGGCTCCACCACATTCTTCCCTTGACCAGCTCTCACGCTGTCCTCCCATCCACATGCCCATCTCTTTCCACCCCTCCAAATCCCACATCTGCCTGTGCTCTGAGCCCTGTTCTCTGTTGCTTCTGGGTGTTACTTTGATGTGTCCAGGGGTTCATCAGTAACCCTTCTCTCAGCCAATGAAAACTTGAAAGTCAAGGAACAGAGGAACAGAGTTCAGGAAAGGGCTAAGTCCCTGCTGAGGGTCTCCTTCAGGATCCTTCACTGGCTAGATGCTGTCATTGAGGTACAGGTGCTGCCTTCCCTCACATCAGTCTCTCTCTAAGCCCAATAGAGAGTGTTTCTGTAACTGGACAGGGTTAAAGAGTGTAGGTGACCCAGGGACCACCACCCTCCCCCAGTGAAAACCAGACTCAAAGCCTGTGCCTTCACATGTAGGAAACCAGGAGTCTCTGCCCCATGCTAAGAAGCATGCAGGCAGCACCTATTCCAGGCCACCTATGCCTCCACACCTCACCCTGGGCACTGAGAACTGCCGCAAGAGAAAAAAGAGCAGTGGGCTCGAAACATTCCACACAGATAAGTCAGAAATGAGTGATGCTTCCTGAGTGGAATAGGGAGCGCACAGTAAAGACTGAAAAAATATTTTGCTTTACAAATGAAAGGGATGTATGTTATGATTCCCAAATCTTCCCCTCTTAGGGGGACTCGCTTTCTACAGTGCTCAGGAGACCATGTGATATCAAGGAATGAACCTGAGAGTCCTGCACGCAAACTGGAGCTATGCTATTTTTCCAGCCCCCCCTTTTTAATTGGTTGTTTGGGGGGTATCATGATTTACAATAGTATTGTTATTACTACTCTATACTTTAGTACTAGACACCACACTACTTCCACCACCATATCAGTATCTCTCCACCACTGATGCAAAGCCTCTTCTACCTGGCCCCTTTGCAACCTCAGTTCTCTGTTCTGTTAGGAACATCTCAGGGTTTCTAGCTATTGGAGATCATCTAATCCCTTTGTTTCTTTTTTAAGAGGTTGGGCCACACTCAGCAACACTCAGGGGTTACTCCTGGCTCTGAGCTCAGAAGTCAGTCCTGGCAGGCTTAGGGGACTATATGGGATGCTGGGAATTAAACCCTGGATGTCCTGGTTCAGCCGAATGCCAGCCAAATGCCCTACCTCTGTACTATTGCTCTGGCCCCTAATCCCTTTGTTTCTAAATGCTCTACATGTGACCAAGGTCATTTGGCATTTGTCTGTCTTCTGACTCACTTCACTTAGCCAGACATACTCCAGTTCCATCCTAGTTACAGCAAACAAGATCTCATTTTTTCTCATAACTGAGTAGCATATTCTGTTGTATATCTGTACTGCAACATTTTTATCTTTCAAACTTTGTTGGATACTTGCTTTGTTTCTAGATCTTGGTCATTGCGAATACCATTGTGGTGGATAGAAGTGTCATGTGTCCCTGTGAATGAACTTTCACAGTGTCCTTAAGGAGAAATACTTTGGAGACTTCTCAAATTGAAGAGTAGAATATGCTTCTAAATATACTTCCACAAGCAAGTGTTCCAAAACCAGCAGAATAACTGGCCCTGTCAGTGTGCAAAGCAGACACAGAGTATAAACATGGGACCTGAGTGTAGATGAGTGACCCACAGGCTGTCCTCAAGTCTTTTTTTTTTTTTGCCTGTTTTTTGTTTTTTTGTTTTGGGGCCACACCCGGCGTTGCTCAGGGGTTACTCCTGGCTGTCTGCTCAGAAATAGCTCCTGGCAGGCACGGGGGACCATATGGGACACCGGGATTCGAACCAACCACCTTTGGTCCTGGATCGGCTGCTTGCAAGGCAAACGCCGCTGTGCTATCTCTCCGGACCCTGTCCTCAAGTCTTAGGCAGCTTCAGTTTTAACCTTCATAAGAACTTACAAAATACGAACCCATTCTTTTTCATCTCACAAAGCAGGAAGCTGAGTTTAACTTATGTGCTTGCGGGCTAAGGCTGCATGCAGCCAGCTAGACTCCCTGACACCCATGTGTACTCCACATCCTGAACACCCATCCAGAAATAACTCCTGAACACTCCAAGACCAAATATAGATAGATAGATTGATTGATTAATTAAGATGCCCAAAGCAACAGACAACAAGCAAGAGTTTGAGAAAGACCTAAACCCAGGCCCACGACTTTGAAGCCCACATACTGACATGCTGCTCAGCTGGTACCACACCTAAAGTTAGCACCTGTGGCCCTTGGACAGATCTCAGCATTTCCTTAAACACTGATAAGAGTTCTGGCCAAGGAGATTATATGGGACAGGGAAACGAGGGTACAGCACTTGCCTCGCATCTGGCCAACTGCCGTTTGACCCCTGGCTCTACATATAATCCCCCGAGCCCCACCAAGTATGGCACAGAACCCTGAACGCAAAAAGAAAAATAAAATGGGGCCAGAGAGATAGCATGAAGGTAAGGCGTTTGCCTTTCATGCAGAAGGTCATTGGTTCGAATCCCGGCATCCCATATGGTCCCCCGAGCCTGCCAGAAGCAATTTCTGAGCGTGGAGCCAGGATAACCCCTAAGCGCTACTGGGTGTGACCAAAAAAACAAAAACAAAAAATAATAATAATAATAAAATAGAAGATACTGCATAAGATTCCATGTTCTGGGTGTCCTGCTATACTCACACCTGGCTGGCTCAGGAAATTTTTTTTTTAAGTGTTTGGATCACACCTGGTCAGGGGTTACTCCTGGCTCTGCACTCAGGAATCTCTCCTAGTAGACTGGGGTGGGGGTAAGGTATCCATATGAGATGCTGGGGATTGAACCCGGGTGGCTGCATGTAAGGCAAATGTCCTACCCACTGTACTATCACCCCAGTCCCTCAGGATTTACTCTTGGCTCTACACTAAGGGATCACTCCTGGCATAGCTGAGGGGACCATATGGGGTGCTGAGGATTGAACCTGGGTCAGCTATTTGCAAGCACTTTTTCTGCTGTACTCTCTCTCCTGCCCCCCCTGGTCAGGTTTCCAGCTCTCCTCAGAGTCAATAGCTCAGCAGCACCACATGAGGAGCCTTCACTGAACTCCCCACTCAGCCTTCTTTTCTACCAGATCCAAAAATGAGAACAGGGTTTCTAGAACAAGAGCTCCCCATAGAATCCTTGGTGGAAAGAGGGTATGTATAAGGCAGGATCAGAAGAGAAAAGGCCTGGAAAGAAGATGTTTGTGGAGGGAAGGGTGCCTCATTATTCCCTCAGGGCCTGGGCACCTGGTTGCACTTGAGGCATTTTCCTCTCTGCCCCCAGGCTCTCCCACTCTTCACCCTTCCTGTGGTTCCTCAGAGCAACCTTTTCTGCAAGCTACTGGGAGACTTAGCCCTGAGTCAGCCATACTCCCTCCCACAGTGCTCTCGATGCCAGAGGCACAGAAGGACAGGCGGCTTGTGGTCAGGGCCATAGGGCTCCAGAGTCCCTGTTTCCCTCCCTCAGAAGCCCCTCACCTGTGGCAGGTTATTGAGGGCAGAAGTAGTACCCGGCCTCACCATGCCTCTTGTTGCTCTTCTCAAGTGAACTGTGCAGCCCCCATGGCCTCAGAGTCCCCCAGGCCTGGACTGCAGGCTCAGTGACAGAGGGCAGAGCACATGACACTTGTTCGTTTTTTTATTTTATAATATCTTTATTTAAGCATTATTGTTATAAACATGTTTGTAGTTGGGTTTCAATTATTAAAAAGAATACCCCCCCCTTGGGACCAGAGAGATAGCACAGCAGTAAGGCATCTGCCTTGCACGCAGCCAATCCACGCCAGACCGTGGTTTGAATCCCGGTATCCCATATGGTCCCCCGAGTCTTCCAGGAGCAATTTCTGAGTGCAGAGCTAGGAATAACCCTTGAGCTCCACCAGATGTGACCCCCCCAAATAGCAAAATCAATTAAGTGGCCCCGCATGAGTATGTGTCTGTGTGGATGTTCACACATGAGCACATATCTAGGTAATATGTGGGGCAGAAGAAACCATGTGCAGCCCTATGGGGCAGAATCTAAAATATTTGCAGAAGCCTGAGGACCACAGAGAGTGCTGATTAGGGAGGGCACTGAAGCAGATCCTCAGGGGCCTGATGGACCCTTCAGAGACTTTATCCACATCTAAAGAGTCATAGAAACTCAGAGTTTGAAACACAGTGGTAACAGGCATTCCTGGAGTACCATATGGGGTGCTGGGAATTGAAGCCAGATTGGCTGTGTGCAGAAAAGCACCCTACCCCTTTAGTGGCCCCAAAACAAAACAAAACAAAACAAAAATCTTCACCAGTACAACATTCCCACCACCAATGCCCGCCATCTCCCTCCTCCTCCCACCCCTGGCCTGTATTTGAGACAGGCGTTCTACTTCTTCTACTTCTCTCACTCACTACCATTGTCATGATAGTTGTTAGCGTAGTTATTTCTCTAATGGGCCCTCATCTTTATTTTTTCTGGGTATTATTACAATAATGTCTTTTATTTTTCTTAAATCCCACAGATGAGTGAAACTATTCTGTGTCTATCTCTCTCCCTCTGACTTACTTCACTCAACGTAACAGTTTCCATGTCCATCCATGTATAGAAAAATTTCATGACTTCATTTTTTCTGATGGCTACATAGTATTCTATTGTGTATATGTACCACAGTTTCTTTAGCCACTCAATCGTTGTCTGGCATCTGGTTTTTTTTGTTTTGTTTTGTTTTTCAGATTCTGGCTATTTAAATAGCATTGCAAGGAAGATAACTATTTTTGTATTGTGTTGCTGTATTCTTAGAGTATATCCCTAAGAGTGGTATAGCTGGATCATATGGGAGCTCAATTTTCAGTTTTTTGAGAAATCTCCATATTGTTTTTCATAAAGGCTGGACTATATGGCATTCCCAACAGCAGTGAATGAGAGTTCCTTTCTCCCCTAGTCCCTACCAGCACTGATTGTTCTTGTTTTCTGTGATATGTGCCAGTCTCTGTGTCATGAATATAAAAAATAGAAATGAGAGGCTGGAGTGGTAGCACAGTGGCAGGGTGTTTGCTTTGCATGTGACAACCCAGAACAGACTCGGGTTCAGTTCCAAGCATCCTATAGGGAGCCCCAGGCCTGCCAAGAATGATTTCTGAGCACAGAGCCAGGAGTAACCCATAAGCACTGCTGGGTGTGGTCCAAAAACAAACAAAAAAAGAAATGAGAAAACTCAGGACTGAAAAAATTGATAGGTGAAATGAAAACCTCACTGGGAAGCCTCTCCAACAGAGTATCAGCAGCTGAGGACCAAATCAGTGAGCTGGAAGATGTGATGCATAACAATTCCATACAAAAGAAGAGATTTGAAAGAGCCTTAAAGCAAACTATCAGACAATGGAAAAAATACTCAAAGAATGTAAGCAGACAAAAACAGAAGTCTCGATAAACTCAACAGAAACAACATATGAATCATTGGAGTCCCAGAAACCCAGGAAGAAAATCCTCAGAAAAAATCAGTAGTCAAGGAAATCATTACAGAGAAACTCCCAGAGCTAAAGAGTGCATGCAACCAAATCCTGCATGCAAAAAGAGAAAAGAAGAAAAGAAGAAAAGCACCCCAAGACACATCTTAGTCACAATGATGAATCCCGCAGATATGGATAGAATACTGAAAGCAGCAAGATAAAAAATAAAATAAAATAAAATAAAAAAGTACACTCAACAGATATTTATGTTCATTAATTCTAATCCTTAGCCACAGAGGTGCTTGGTGATTTACTGGAACAAGAGAATAAATGTGTCAAGGTAACCCTCTGCTTTCCACTTCACTCTTCCTACTTCTTCCTTTCTAGCACTAGGGACCAAACCTAGGACCACAGGACCCTGAGGTGTGACCTGACCAACAGCTGTGCCATATCCTAGTCTCTTCCTGACCCTAGAAACTCACTCCCCCTCTGACTCCCATGTTGTTCCCTCCCACATTCTGTAGGTGCTGGGGTGACAGAAGGACTGTTTCCAGGAGGGCTGTTCTAGCCCACAGGCTGGGAGCTGGGGCACCTCACCCAGCTGTGACACAGACACATACCAAGCCCTCCTGTGTGCCATCTGTCCCACCTCATTCCTCGCCAATGACTATCTCCCCTAAGCCTCTCTCCTCTCCTCCAGTTCATTTCTTTTCTCTGAGAGAACTCCTGGTGGGGGAGGAAATACTGGGACTTCCTGGAACTCCTTCATGGTAAGAGAGCACTGCTACCTCCAAGCCTCTTGTGGACTCCTAGGGGGCTCCCACCCCTACATAACATAGTGCCTCAGACTGAGGCAGTGTGCTCTGGGGAGCAGCTTACACCTTCTGTGGTGCTGGAGCGATGAGACAGCAGCTAGCATGCTTGCCATGCATGTGACTAGCCTGAGTTTTATTCCCAGGACCCCAAATGGCCCACACACACACTACCAGAAATGATTCTTGATTGCAGAGCCAGGAATAAGTTCTGAGGGCAGTGGGTATAACTGCAAAAATAATCCCCCCCCCCCACAAATAAACAACTTCTGTTAGGGCCAGAGAGTATAACACAACATGTGGGGAACTTGCTGTACACACACAGCCTATTTGATCCCAGAATCCCATATAATCCCCCAGCTCCTTTTCAAGCCAGGTCAACCCTTCTGTGCCCTGTCCTTACCCACACAGCCCTGCTGGATTCTCTAGGGGCACCAGGGCCCAGTGCTAGCACATGGAAGTGAGAGCTGGAGTCAGAGGCAGGAATACCCTGAGGCCCGGAAGGAGGGAAGTTGCCAGCATTGAGCAAAGATGTGCCTCAGTGATAGAGCAACTCAACTGGTTTCCATGTATGAGGCCTTGGGGGCTAGATCAATAATATAGTAGGTAGGATTTTTGTCTTGCATGTACACGACCCGGGTTCTAGACCCAGCATCCCATATGGTCCCTCTAGTACCACCAAATATGATCCCTAAGTAAAGAGCCAGAAATAAACCCTGAACACGGTGGGGTGTGGCCCAAAAATAAGCAAACAACAACAACAAAACATAAATGAGGCCGTGTCTTCAATCTGAAGAACAACAATAAAGAAAAATTGTCAAATTGTCATTATTGCACCAGAGCAGTTGCTTCTCTTTTGTTCTTGCCCCTAACTGACTTCCCTTCCCCTCAAGCAGTAGAAGATGAGCTGAGTGACAGTCACATTCAGACAGTCACATTTATTCGGTTCAGATCCCATCTGATTTGGTCCCCACCCTCTGGTCTTGTGAGAGGTGAAGTGGAGGCTGTGATTAGCTCTTCGAGAACAATAATATTTTGCCTCATCTCTGTTGTGTGGACTGAGTGCAGGGAAAATCAGAGTGGGCCTGCTGGTTTCGTGCACCTACTAACCTGTCATTCTTTCCACGAGGCTGTTCTAGTTTTTTATTGCTATTGGTCACCAGGATTAGAGACCTGGTTCCTCTATACTGGGCCAAGCAGGGCTGGGCACAGCCTGCACGTGCTGCTCACAGGAGTGGCTGGCAAGGCCTCGGCTGTGCCCGAGGGACTTCCAGCCTCAGTGGCATGAGCTCATTGCCTGGGCCTGTGAGATTCCCTGCAGGAGCACTGCCAGCCTGTGGGTCCCAGCCTGGGGCAGCACCTGCAATACTCACTCAAGTGCTGCTCAAGGTCCCCGGCCCAGCTCTGGGACCCCTAGAACCTGAAAGCAACACAGATCCAGGACAGTTGTCACTGCGAGGTTCACAGCCTCAGGCCCCCCGGGAAACAAACCCTCCATCCATGGTATTAAGAAACCAGGGTCGGGGCCGGGCGGTGGCGCTAATGGTAAGGTGCCTGCCTTACCTGCGCTAGCCTAGGACGGACCGCGGTTCGATCCCCCGGCGTCCCATATGGTCCCCCAAGCCAGGAGCAACTTCTGAGCGCATAGCCAGGAGTAACCCCTGAGCGTCACCGGTGTGGCCCAAAAACCAAAAAAAAAAAAAAAAAAAAGAAAGAAAAAAAAAAAAAGAAACCAGGGTCGGGCCCGGAGAGATAGCTCAGTGGCGTTTGCCTTGCAAGCAGCCGATCCAGGACCAAAGGTGGTTGGTTCGAATCCCGGTGTCCCATATGGTCCCCCCAGTGCCTGCCAGGAGCTATTTCTGAGCAGACAGCCTGGAGTAACCCCTGAGCAATGCCAGGTGTGGCCCAAAAAACAAAAAAACAAAAAAACAAAAAAAGAAAGAAACCAGGGTCACCTGAATTCTGGTGTTACACCGTACAAGTCACCCTCTTCTCCCTGCATCACCCTGGCTCATGGCCTCATGTCACTCTGGTTTTTATTTGTTTAGGTTCTGGTTTTGTTTTGTCTTATTTTTTGGAGAAGGGAGAGTCACATTTAGTGTTTCTCAGAGGCTACTCCGAATTCTTGCTCCTGGTGGTACAAGGGGAACCATATGGTTCAGGGAACAGACTAGTCTCCTTGTACAAGGCCTGCACTCTGGCCCATTGGGCCATCTCTCAGCCCCACTTTTCACCTACCTTCTCAGAACACACCCTGACTTTTTAAAATCTAAAATAGTCCCCACACTCATAGACCATCACTATTTTCTTTCTCAGCCCTGGTTTTTGGTGTTTGTTTTTTTTTTTTTTCTTTTTTAAATTGTAGCAACTCTTAGCTTACTGCTGAAGAACCATGAAGTGCCGAGAATCCAATCCAAGTCTACTGCATACAAATACAAGTGCACTCCAAATCACCTTCTGGGTGATTTGGCACTTATCATGACTCGGCATCCCATTGCAAATATCCTGTCTACATCTGTTTATTAGCACTCCTCCCAGGCCCAAAAGGCAAACCTGAGACAGCAAGGCCCATCTTATACTCATCACCCGATCCATAGCGCCAGAGCACTGCCTGGCTGGTGGAGAAACTCAGTACTGAGAGAGACAAAGACTATATAACAGTGCTGGAGAGGTAGGTAGTACAGGAGCTAATGTGTTACCTTGAATGCAGCCAACCTCAGTTAGATCCCCAGCACCCTATTTGGTTTCCCCAAGCACCACTCAGGATCACAGCAAGGAATAGACCCTGAGAACCACCAAATAAGGTCCAAAAATACCATCCGTCCTCTCCCAAAAGAACAAAACCAGTAATAGGGTCCAGTGATGTGGCTCAGTGATAGAGCACTTGTCTTGTATGAACGAGACCCAAGTTCAGTTCCCAGAACACAAAGTCCTTTGTACACTGTTGGGTGTAACCAAAAAACAAACAAAAACCAAAAAGGAATAGATAATGAATATGTACACCACTAGGCCAAGCAATCTGTAGATAAATTTTCCTGAGGAATCTGCTTTATTGCATCTCGTGTGCCTGCCTTACCTTGGAGGGGTCACCTTAATAATTAAAAGTTTCCAGAAATAGCTTGGGAATCCAGGATCCTGAATGTTAAGAAACAGGAGGGACCGGGAAGGTGGCGCTAGCCTTGTAAGCGCTAGCATAGGACGGACCTCAGTTAGATCCCCCGGCGTCCCATATGGTCCCTCCAAGCCAGGGGCGATTTCTGAGCGCATAGCCAGGAGTAACCGGAGCATCAAATGGGTGTGTCCCCCCCCCCCCAAAAAAAAAAGAAACAGAAAGAAACCCATTTTAGAGGAGTCTCTAGGCTGCCCTCTGGTGGGAAAACTCGGAACAGCCACCTGCCAGAAGTGAAGGTTCTTGCTCTGTGACTTGTGAAAGCTCTTAAGAAAACCCCTAAAATTTCGTCACACGATCACACTGAGAATGCACTGCAGGGAAAGGACAAGGACGTGGGTCAATTTGATGCTCTCACCTTCATGCTATCCTGTCTTCACCATCACAGGAGGGGAGATTATGTACACGATATATACTCTATACTCTGTGGATGGAGGGTGGGGAGTCCTCAGGGGGATTAGGATTTAGAATAGATTTAACCTAGCAGATTTTTTTTTAACACTTCCCCCTTTCCTCAACTGTTGTTGCTTTAGGGGTTGGTTGTGGTGCACTCACATTTTTGTTGTGAAAGAGGGTTGGGGTGATGAGGGAGCACATACTCCTTCATTCTAGAACTTTCTGGTTGTACACCAAGAGTCAAGTTTCCCAGAAATGGTGCACGCTCGTCTTTCAGTCCTAGTGCTCACACACATCTGGTACACACATCTGGTTGTGATGCAGCCGAAAATTGGTGTAGTCTGAGAATCACAGACAGCAAAGTTGCAAGCACCACTCTGCCCATTCAGGCACCAGCAATTGAACTCTTGGCTATATGCTTATAAATCAGATGCTCAAAGCCACTGGGCTATCCCTGGACCCCTTGTGCTCCCTCTTATGTTTTGGGCACTTGATGGGCAAATAATTAATGATTAAAGGGAGAAAATGTACAGTACTAGAGTCTATGTGTATACCTAGAAAGTCTGAAGCAAATTTGAACTATAAATTGGCTGAGTTCAGAAGTCCCTTGATGGCTCCAGCTCAGGGTGTGCCCCCCCCTCATTGAATTTTTTATCACGTTTTATTGCCATAATTTATATGTTTGTTTCCTCCCTCCACACAGAGCTCCTGCAGGGCAGGGAGGACTGAAACTACTTGGGATTGTCGCCTGCTACCCCACACAGTCAGTATATGCTCAATAAATAAATGATTGTTGTAAAGACACATGAATGAACAAATGAGTGGTTTGACATTTCCCTGCCTCAAGATCTTTAAAGAAAAACAGACAACCATCTCTTCTGTCTAGTCCAAAGGCAGTACTCGCCTGCCCAAGGCTGAGGGCTGTGCCCAATGTTTTCTCAAGGTAACTCAGCTTCTATAATTAGATTCTACCCTGATACTAGTTCTAGGCTCTTTCTATCATTGGCCAAGTATTTATTGATGGCCTGGCAGCTCCAAGGTACTAAGCTATTGTTCTTTCAATCTGTAATCCTATGATAATAGTGAATTCTTGCCTTCGTGGTGACGTAGAATGCAATTGTGTTCCCACCATATTCACTCCCAAGTTAGATCAGCCCAGACTAATGGGAATATACAACATTCTCTAATCTGAATGGATAAAGAGACACAATGGGTTCCTCTGTTGCTGTTCCATACCATTCAATCCCACTCAGTCACACGGTGTCTGGGAGCAACAACACTGTCTATTAATAGACATTGATAAGCTCGATTATCACCTGCCTCCCCCTTCTTTCTCCTACTCACCCACCTGTTCTGTCAAACTGGGAAAACTTGGTTTGGGCCAGCAGCCCTGAGCTGGCCCGGTGATGCATCTTGGACAAATAAATTACCTCTCTTTGCAGTCATTCCTTCACCTGCAAAATGGATTTAATAATAAACTTCACAGAAGAGAAATGAAGTGAGGTTTTTCTGTGAAGGTTTTTTTGAGGGGAGCACCCCTACAGATGCTCAGGGTTTACTCCTAGCTCTGTGCTCAGAAATAACTCCTGGCTATCTTTAACTACATAAACCTGACACCAACAATAGTGACGGGGGGGGGGGGGGGTTTATTGACACAGAAATGACTTGGGTTGGACAACCTTGTATGCCTGGAGCCAAGAGTTGGTCTTATGCCAGAAAACTTCAGGGGTAGGGTCTCCTTGTATTTAGGCCAAAGCTTTTCCTTTCCATGTCCCCCATATTTTGCTGTGCTTATGCAAACAATTGCCACTCTAACACTGTTTCTGCTGTACTTCTTTAACTCTTATCCTTAAAATAAAAAAGAAGAAAAGCTTATTAAACCTTCTGCTAGGCCTTTAATGAATTAACTGGTGATTCAATGATTTTCAAAAATATACTTGCTACTGGGCCCGGAGAGATAGCACAGCGGTGTTTGCCTTGCAAGCAGCCGATCCAGGACCTAAGGTGGTTGGTTCGAATCCCGGTGTCCCATATGGTCCCCCATGCCTGCCAGGAGCTATTTCTGAGCAGACAGCCAGGAGTAACCCCTGAGCAATGCAGGGTGTGGCCCCAAAACCAAAATATATATACTTACTATTGAACCTTTTCTTTCTCTTCCATCTTGTTAGTTTTTCTATTTTCTATTTATTTATTTATTTATTTATTTATTTATTTATTTATTGGTTTTAGGTCACACCTGGCAGCGCTCAGAAATTTTATTCCTGACTCTATGCTCAGAAATCGCCCCTGTCAGGCACAGGGGATCATATGGGATGCTGGGATTCAAACCACTGTCCTTCTGCTTGAAAGGTAAACACCTTACCTCCATGCTATCTCTCCGGCCCCAGTTTTTCTATTTTTTAAATAACCTTGCTTTGTTCTTCCTGAAACAAATGTATTATGATCAATTATGTCAACTATGTGATATAAATAAATTTTTAAAAAATTTAAAAAAGGGGCCCGGAGAGATAGCACAGCGGTGTTTGTCTTGCAAGCAGCCGATCCAGGACCTAAGGTGGTTGGTTCGAATCCCGGTGTCCCATATGGTCCCCTGTGCCTGCCAGGATCTATTTCTGAGCAGACAGCCAGGAGTAACCTCTGAGCACCACCAGATGTGGCCCAAAACCAAAAAAAAAAAAAAAAAAAATTTAAAAAAGGGCCAGGAGAGATAGCACAGCGGTGTTTGCCTTGCAAGCTGATCCAGGACCAAAGGTGGTTGGTTCGAATCCCGGTGTCTCATATGGTCCCCATGCCTGCCAGGAGCTATTTCTGAGCAGACAGCCAAAAGTAACCCCTGAGCACCGCCGGGTGTGGCCCAAAAACAAAAAACAAAACAAACAAACAAACAAAATTTAAAAAAAGAAAGAATGAAAAAACTCCTGGCAAGCTTACGAGACCATATGGGATGCTGAGGACTGAAGCTGAGTTGGCCCACATGCAAAGCAAATGCCCTACCCACTGTACTCTCTCTCTGGTCCCCCAAGAAGTAAAGTTTAAAGCCAGGCGAAAGCTATTGAGAGACATGGGAGCCAATATAATGTGGAGATTAAGTAAGCATGATATAATGAGCTTTTGATTCTTTGTTTTGTCTGGGAACCATACCTGGCGATGCTCAGGAGTTACTCCTTGCTCTGCACTCAGGAATTACTCCAGTAGTGCTTAGGGGAACCATATGGGATTCTGGGGATTGAATCCTGGTTGGCTGCATGCAAGGTAAGTACCTTACCTGTTGTACTACTTCTCTGGCTCAAGAGCTCTAGATTCCTGCCTAAGTAACAACTCTCAGTTCTCTTATTTAATAATTTTGGAGGAATGGGCTGAAGCAATAGTACAGGGTGTTTGCCTTGCATGCAGTCAATGTGGGTTCAATCCCTGGCATTCCATATGGTGCCCCAAGCACTGCCAGAAGTAATTTTTGAGCATACAGAGCCAGGAGTAACCCCTAAGCACTGCCAGGTGTGGCTCAAAAACCAGAAAGGAGGGAATTAGAAGGATATGTCTAAAAGGTAAGACACTGAATTTGGGATTCAGTGACCCAGTGAATCAGGGATTGTGACCCTGATTCAATCCTCAACATCTCAGATATGGTCTCCTGAATACAGCCAGGAGGCACTCCTGAGCTCAGAGCCAGGATTAGGCCCTGAGTATTACCAGAAATGACCCAGGCAGTCTATTCCTCACAAAGAAAAAATTTTAAATGGAGTTATTTGCTTAGGGGTGAAATAACTTGGAAAGACACCCCCAAATACAGCTAGCAGTAGTATCCTGGTTATCTGCCTCCCACCTCCCAAACACTTCTTTTCTTTCTTCTTTCTCACTAGTTTGAGAAGTTGCTAAGGGCGAATCTGAGAGGTACAGATTTCATTTTCCCTTCATCCCATACCGCTGGATCAGACATGTACTTCTTCTCTGCAGCCCTCAAGGCTATAAGGCATATTCTCTAGGAGAAAATTTTTCACACTGGCTTCTTAGAAGGCCTTTCCTCATTTCCCCAGCTGCCTGTCTACAACATCTCTCTCTTC
The DNA here is from genome assembly GCF_024139225.1 of Suncus etruscus. Taxonomy (NCBI): domain Eukaryota; kingdom Metazoa; phylum Chordata; class Mammalia; order Eulipotyphla; family Soricidae; genus Suncus; species Suncus etruscus. Next base: position 34,213,355 of record NC_064865.1, read on the forward strand.
TCTAGGTTATAAAGCCTTGAACCACCTCTGTCTGCTCTTGGTCAACCAAACTCACATTCATTAATGAATTCAGTCACTCATAAAACACATATATGATGGTTATATTTATGTGTCAACTTGACTGGCTCAGAAAGTTTTACACAGAAAGCTGGTAAAACCTTGTTTCTGGGTGTGTCCAGGAGGATGTTTTTGGAAGAGTTTAGCACTGGAATTGGTAAACTAAATAAAGAGAATCGACTTCATCACTCTGGGTGGGGTCACTTAATCTATGTGTCGAACATGACCAAATTATGGTGGGCCAAGACTGTGGTTCAGGGATGGAGTGTTTATCTTGCAGGCATGAAATTGGATCTTATTTCAACACACCAACACACACACACACACACACACACACACAACTTTTTGAATAAAAATAAACTTTTTTGGACACCACAATCAACCATGCTCAGGAGTCACTGATGCTGGAAATCAAACCAGCGTCAGCCATATGCAAAGCAAGAACTTTAACCACTGTACTATCTCTCTGTCCCAATTAACTTTTTTTTTTTTAATTGAGAAAGGATCTAGGAAGACAGGTACAGGACAGTCTGTACCTTCAAGAGCCTTCAGGCCTAGGAAGTGAGGACAGATGGAACCTGGTTTCAGGCATAGATACACCCAGAACAAGGTGACACAACAGCTTGGGAACTGAAGAGCAAAACTGGTTGGAGAGAGGAAGAGGGCAACCCAGAAGTCCCAGAAGTCGCATGCTGCATCAAGAGGTCTGCGACAGTCCTCACACAGGCGCAGGGCAGTGAGCCCCTTCCCATCTCATCAGCCATCTCCAAGCCTCCTGACCCAGCCCAGAAGTCCTCTTCCAAGAAGTCTTCCCTGACTATTTGAGCTCCCATGACTGAACTCAAGGCATTTTCTACCAGGGCTATTATTTTGGTACTTACTCATATAATTACTTACGTGGCATGCATCCTTGTTGTCTGACACTATTATGTAACTTTGTATGTAAATTTTACCTTCCTAATTATTTAAATTGGGAGTGAGAATGAATTTTTTTGTTTTGTTTTGTTTTTGGGTCACACCTGGCAGCGCTCAGGGATTACTCCTGGCTCTATACTCAGAAATTGCTCCTGGTAGGCTCAGAGGACCATATGGGGTGCCGAGATTCAAACCACCATCCTTCTGCATGCAAGGCAAATTCCCTATCTCCATGCTATCTCTCCAGCCCGAGAATGTATATTTTTATTCTTTATATCCTCTTCACTCTTTCACCCATTTTGGGATCCTTTACATTTTAATATTACCACTATAATTATATCTAGCCTCATAGTAACAGGAGGTTTGTTCATTGGTTTTTGTTTATTCATTCATTTACTTATTTATTTTTAGGTACTGGGGCTGGAACCAGGTTCTCTTCTATGCTCTACTACTAAGCTGTATCCTCCACTCCTCAGTCTAAATTTTGTTATTATTGTTATTTTGGGGTCACACTGAGAGGTACTAGAAAAGGAGTATGAAAAAGAGGTACTGGAAAAGCTTAGGTGCTTAGGGACTGACATGGGATCAAACCTAGGACTTCTGCTTGCAAAGCGTGCACTCCAATCCTTCCTGCCTATAATTCTTAAATGTTATTTCATAACTATTTCAAATTTATAAATTTAAGAACTTTTTAAAAAAAATGAATCAAATATCCTGACAACGAAGAAAATGAGAACAACTTGACCTAAGAGCAGGTTATCCTACCTTATCAGCTAAGGATAAGACAAAATCAGAAGACTTGTCACCCTTTGGTAGGTCCAAAAGCCAAGATCGCGATTTACAGATGACTGACTGCTAGAACCATGACCAGACTGTATATATCTTGGGACCAATAAAAAAGCCCTAGTCCGGGGCCGGGCGGTGGCGCTAAAGGTAAGGTGCCTGCCTTGCCTGCGCTAGCCTTGGACGGACCTCGGTTCGATCCCCCGGTGTCCCATATGGTCCCCCAAGCCAGGAGCAACTTCTGAGCACATAGCCAGGAGTAACCCCTGAGCATTACTGGGTGTGGCCCAAAAAACCAAAAAAAAAAAAAAGCCCTAGTCCAGGGTTTGAACTACGACCTGCACAACAACCATGATCCCGAGTTCCAAAGGTCTGGCAGAGACAATTGCAATGGAATGGGGCTTCTGGAAACACAAAGAAAGACGCTATCCTAGGTGCCACCCTAAGTTCAGTGCAAAGACCAAGACCACCAACCACAGAAGATGGATTAAAATGACACTGAGGGAACAGAACTTCTAGAACCACAAAGAAAGACTTCATCGGGGCCAGGCGGTGGCGCTAAAGGTAAGGTGCCTGCCTTGCCTGCGCTAGCCTTGGACGGGCCGCGGTTCGATCCCCCTGTGTCCCATATGGTCCCCCAAGCCAGGAGCAACTTCTGAGCGCATAGCCAGGAGTAACCCCTGAGCGTTACTGGGTGTGGCCCAAAAACAAAAAACAAACAAACAAAAAAAAAAAACAAAACAAAGAAAGACTTCATCATAAGTCCCACTCCTGGACCTGTGCAGATACTGAGATCTCTAGATACAGAGGTCTGATTTTATCACCCAGGACGGAGCAGAAGTCTTCCAAACACCACAAAAGCACCACCGGGAGAGTAAACAATCCTGAACAGAGTCTATAGTTAATCCCATGACAATATACTCCAAGGGTGGAGAAACCCCATATCTCTTAGGCCAAGTGAATTCCTTTTCGAATGACCCCAATATTTACTGTGCCAGGGCAGGAGGGGAAAAAAAAGCAAAAAGCACAAAAAAATGTTTATTTTTTATATATTATTTTTTATCTTCATCTATTATTATTATTTTTATTTACCTATCTATTTTTGTTTTGGTGTGGTTATTGAAGTTGTTGCCCCCATTTATACTTATTTTTTTTCTCTTCTTTTCTTTTTTTTTTTTTTTTTTTTTTTTTTGGTTTTTGGGCCACACCCGGCGGTGCTCAGGGGTTACTCCTGGCTGTCTGCTCAGAAATAGCTCCTGGCAGGCACGGGGGACCATATGGGACACCGGGATTCGAACCAACCACCTTTGGTCCTGGATCGGCTGCTTGCAAGGCAAACACCGCTGTGCTATCTCTCCGGGCCCTCTTCTTTTCTTTATTTATGTGCTCTGCCATGTTTCTTATCTCAAGACCATGGCCTTTTTTGTGTGGTGCTTATCGTTATTGTTGGAGTCCTCACTGTATATTTGACACTTCTTTTTGTACTGGTGGAGTGTTTCACCTTCTTCTCCTTCGTCTCTCAAACCGATTATGAGAGCCTCCCATTTTTGGCGCAATAGACTTTTATCCCAGTTTATTACTTTTCTCGTCTTCAAACAAAAACACGTAACTTGAACTAGCTAGTCCTGCCTCCCAGTTAGAGGGGAAAATAAGGGAGGCACCAAGACCAAACAGGTGCAAGACTACTAAGTAGTAGGCTAGGTACAGAGGGGACCACATATTCTAGCAACCCTGGGGGTGAGGGAAGAGGATATGGGAGGTAGGACGAAAATGGAGGTGTAGGGAGGACAAATTGGTGATGGGAATCCTCCCTGATTTTATGTAAATATGTACCTAAAATATTATTGTCAACAATATGTAAGCCACTATGATCAAAATAAAAATTATATTAAAAAAATAAGAAAGGGGCCCGGAGAGATAGCAAAGCGGCGTTTGCCTTGCAAGCAGCCGATCCAGGACCAAAGGTGGTTGGTTCGAATCCCGGTGTCCCATATGGTCCCCTGTGCCTGCCAGGAGCTATTTCTGAGCAGACAGCCAGGAGTAACCCCTGAGCATCACCGGGTGTGACCCAAAAACAAAACAAAACAAAAATAATAAGAAAGACTGAAATTCAAAAAATACAAAAAAAAAAAAAAAAAAGAATCAAGGGTTTTGCTTTGATGAGAGTGACTCAAAGTAAAATGGGATCTAATTGATGATTTTTTTTTCAAGTGCTGGGCATAGAACCCAGAGCCTCACTAATGTAAGGTTACTACCACTGAGCTACATCCCCAGCCCTCCCAAGGGCTGAATTTTTCTCCAACATTTTTGTTGTGGAGTGGGGCAGACCTAGCTATGCTGAGTATCATACCTGGGTCACCCTCATGCAAGGAAAGTGCCTTAACCCTCTACCATCTCTCTGGCCCCCTATTAGATAAATTTTAAGGATGGGGCCCTCAATTTCTTTCAGAAATTCTTCAGCTATCATCTCCCCTACTCGAGTAATTTACTTGATTGGCATCAGGCCATTGGTATCTGTGGACTTCTGCCTCCCAAAAATTTGTTGCTCAAATGCTCCCAAGATTTCAAGGGCTTGGGTGCTGAATCGATAATACAACCGGTTTGCCTTGCACATGGCCAATCCCGGTTTAATCCTGGCATCCTATATGGTCTCCCAAGTTTGCCAAGAGTAATTTCTGAGCACAGAGACAAAAATAACCCCTGAGCACCACTGGATGTGGCCCCCAAACAAACAAAATCTCAGGGTTCACTCGGGGTGCTGGGGTTTTGAACTGTAGTTTGCTGCACCTTTTCTCCTGTGCTAGTTCCAACAGCCTACAACTAATATTTTTATTCACGAGTTTAAAACTGTAAAGGATTAGGGCTTGAGCAATAGTATAGCAGGTAGGGCACCTGCCTTAAAAATACTTAAATAGTAAAAATAACATTTTTGTTCATTTTTGGGTTACACCCAATAGCACTTGGGGGTTACTCCTGGCTCTGTGCTCAGAAATTGCTCCTGACAGGTATGGGGGACCAAATAAGATGCCAAGATTTGAACCACCATCTGTCCTGGATCAGCTGCGTGCAAGGCAGATGCCCTACAGCTGTGCTATCTCTCTAAATCTCTGTAAATAGTAAAAATAATATTTAAATACAATAGATGGATCTTAAGAACATGACATTCTGTTTATTAACCTCTTTTGTAAATAAACAAACTCATTAGTCTGTCAACAAATCAACTTTTCCTTGCTGGTTTTTGGGCTATACCTGGCAGTCTCAGACTTACTTTTGAATCTGAGTTAATGAATCTCTCTTGGGGAGTCTCAGAGGATCATAATAGGGCACCCAAGATCAAACCCAGATCAAACACCCTACCTGCTACAATATCTCTCCAGCCTTACTAACTTTTTTTAAAAATTCTTTTCTTGTTCTATTTTTTTTTTCTATTGTCCTTTTTGGGAAGAAGGGATTGCACCTGCTGTGCATTTAGGGTTCACTCTTAGAGGGCTTAGGTTTGATGGGTATCATACACAGGTCAGCCACATGTAAGGTAAACATTGTATCAGCTGTTCTATCTCTCTGGCCACTTCACCCCATAACTTCTGTTGATGTCAAATAAAAAGCAATTGGTATTTCTCAACAAATTATTTTAGCTGGAAATAATCAAAAGGCAAATTGGAAAGTGCATCTCTTGAGGACACATGCTTGCAGATGACACAGCCTTTGAAGAGGCTGCAGGGTAAAGATCCCTCCCTCTCCTTCTGCTGATTTGGGGCATCAGTGACGTCACTTCCCACTGGAGCTGCCAGGCATGGTGGGGCCTGCTATTTCTGATTGGGAATGAGGCCAGTCCCTCCCAAGTTCCAAAACTCCTTTAAGCTCTACAAGTTTTATTTTGTGAAATCTTTTGTTTGCTTGTTTGTTGGGTCACATCCTGCAACACTTAGGGGTTACTCCTGACTTTGCACTCAGAAATCACTCTTTTCTTTTTTTTTTTTTGTGATTTTTGGGTCACACCCGGCAGTGTTCAGGGGTTATTTCTGGCTCCAGGCTCAGAAATCGCTCCTGGCAGGCACAGGGGACCATATGGGGTGCCGGGATTCGAACCGATGACCTCCTGCATGAAAGGCAAAAGCCTTACCTCCATGCTATCTCTCCGGCCCCCCAGAAATCACTCTTGGCAGGCTCGGGGGACCATCTGGGATGCTGGGATTCGAGCCACCGTCCATTCTGGGTCAGCTGCGTGCAAGGCAAACGCCTTACCGCTGGGCTATTTCTTTGGCCCATCTGTGAAATCTGTGAAATCTTTTACTGCATCACCTTTTTTTCTATTTAAGTGCTTTGTTTTTATGTTTTGTGTTGTTTTTAATTTTTGGAAGGGCCACATAAAGTAGTATCAGGGCTGTTCCTCATAGGGTGCTTGGTGCTGATGGAGCCATGCTATGATCCCTAGAGGGATCTAACCCAGGGCCTCCAGAGCAAAGCATGCTCTCCAGTCTTTTGTGCTCCCTTCCCTGCCCCTATTGTATTTTTTTGGTTTCCTTTTTGGTTTGAATTTTTTTTTTTTTTTTTGGTTTTGTTTTGTTGTGGGAGAGAGGGTTCTTTTGGTTTGGGGCATACTGGGTGGTGCTCATGACTTATTCTTGGCTCAGGGATCACGCCTGGTTGACTCAAAGGAGACACTTGGTGCCAGGAATTGAACCATGATTGGCCTTGTTTAAGACAAGCACCTTAACTGCTTATTATGGCTCTGGCCCTGATTTTATTATAGTTTTTGAAAATCTTTTATTATATATCTCTAACAAAAATATGTATAAATTGAAATTTATTTCCTTTGTATTCCTGCAGTGAACTTATAATTATTACAAGATACAATTAATCTACAAATAGCCACTATTAAACAGAAAAGTAAACTTTTGTTGAAAAAATGTAGAGGGGCTGGAGATAGCATAGAGGTAAGGCATTTGCCTTGCATGCAGAAGGATGGTGGTTCAAATCCTGGCATCCCACATGGTCCCCCAAGTCTGCCAGGAGTGATTTCTGAGCATAGAGCCAGGAGTAAGCCCTGAGCGCTGCCAGATGTGACCCCCCCCCCCCAAATGTAGAATGCATCTCTACCCTGGAGAAAGCTCAAAACCCCATAGCACATGCTTCACATAAACAAGTCCAGGGTTTGGTTGGGAGCACTGCTGAGAGTAACAGGAGTGTCACTCCAAAATCCAAATCAAATTAAACTAAAAAATAAGAAAACAATAAAACCAGAAGCTACTAAAGAGAAATTATTCTAGAAATAGTGGTTCCAGAGTGGGTGAGCTGTGAGTCTGCAGGTCCTTGGAACTATTTTGTTTTGTTCTGTTTTGATTTGGAGTCACACCCATTAGAATGGGTGTTATCAGACTTACTTATGGCTCTGCACTCAAGGATTATTCCTGGTGGTGGTTGGGAACCATATGAGATGCCGATGGTAGAACCTGGGTCAGCTACTGTACTAAGACTCTGGTCCTGACTTAATAACTCTGATAGTTAAACTTCCAATCCTCTTCCTGGACTTTCCTAGCCTGTGCATATGGATAAGACTCCAGGGGCTAGAGCAACAGGTAGGGCACTACCTTTACATGTCCTGACTTGGATTCAATCTCCAGCACCAACTGAATCCCCTGATCTAATTCCTAACACCACTGAGTGTGGCCCCCAAACAAACAGACTAACGGCCAGGAACTCAAATTCCAGCCACATTTCCATGGAAGATGTGAGGCTTTGAGGAGAATATCTAAATAGTCAAACCCCTAACCATTGGCAAAGAAATAACCTTCATTCAGAATGTAGAAAACAACAACAGTTTTTATTTTTTCCTTTTTGGGAAGCTCCGTGTGTCCTGAGCTATGCCAGATGTTGGCCACCAGATGGTAGCAGAGAACACAGCCGCCAGCCCGCCCGAGAGCAGAGGGGAAGACTGGACGCGAGGTAGCAAGTATGAACCCCCATTGGAGAAAAGGCAGGGAGTTCAAGCAGAGAAAGAGAACGACATTGTCGTTATAAAGTAGAAGGAACGAAGGAGGGACTTAAGGAGCTAAATTGGGGCGAATGCAAAGATCAGAGGGTAGAGATGGGCTTGTGTGTGCTCTGCCTGGATGCCAGGAGCCTCTTGGGTTCCAATTATCTGTACTCCTCCCGGGGTGGGTCAAGGTCTTCTGGCTCTTCTTGAGCCCCGTGATCCATCTCAGGGGCAGGTGGCCAGGGGTTCTCTGGAGGCTGGTCTCCCACAGGCCAGGGGTCATCAGGCAGGGGAGGTTGAGGAGGTTTGGTTGAAGGGGGCTCAGGAGGCCAAACCCCAGAATCAGGTGAGTCTCTCCCAGGGCGACTGAAGCCTGGAGGCGGAGGATCTTCAATCAGAGGGGGTGCCTCTGGCCAGGGGTCACCTGGGATTGGAGGGCTCTGAGGCAAAACTGGGAGGCTGTCCTCCTCTGATGCCTCTGTAGGTGGGGGGTGGTCTCCGCTGCCTGAGATGCCTGTAGAAGAGAAAGGAGAAAGGCAAGGGATGGTGAAAGAAGCCCCCAGCATCTGACCTGGGGACCAGCCAGAGCTGAGTGAGCGCTTCCTACAGGTACTGCAGAGGTCTCGCAAGGCGGACAAAGGGATTGCCAGAGACAAGAAAACCCTCTCTGGAAACATTAGGACCTCAGCCTGATCGATTTGAAATGGATATGACTCCCAAAATACTCTCCACTGTCAAGTTCTGCACCCCAAAGCTTTCTGTACTTGCACACCCTCCATGCTAACCGGTACTGAGCTAACCGGTACTTCCCTGCCTCAAAGCCCCTCAGGCTTCCTGTCATGCAAACTCGAAGCCTTCTGCATCCCAGGAATCCACCAGATCCCACCAGACCATCAATCAGCACCCCACCCCAATTGCACCCAGCCTGTCAGCAGCTCACCTCTGGCACACAGACAGAGCAGCAAGATCCCCAGTAGCTTCCAGCTGGTCATCATGATATCTCCAGGCCCCCAGTCGGGGGGTAGGCAGAGTCTGGGTGCCTGGGAACCCCAAGAGGCTTTATAGGGAGGAGGGGAAGGAGTAGGTCACTCAGTGGGGAGGGGCCCCCTGCAGTGACACAGGAATTCCCATCAGAACTGGACTGGTTAGACCCGTTTGGAGATCAGGTTGTTGTGTGACCTCTGATGGGTCCCTCATCAGCTGGGGGAACCCAGACACCCCACTCCAGGAATGACCCAGGCTTTGGTCACCCGCACTTGTTTTCCCAGCCCCCTCCAGATAACTTTGCAGCAACCAATACCCCTGTCATCTCCATAATCACAGGGACAGCCACCTTTCGTGCCTGGGAACCCTGGAAGCCAAGGCCAGAGTGCCAAGCATGCTTGGGGAAGCTCAGTAATTACAGGGGCCAGCAGGCAGGATGCGGGGTGGGGAAGGGGGCACTGCCAAGGGTGTTTGCTCCCTTTGAACTCCCAAGAAGCAGCCAATAGTCTCAGCCCCCCACCTTACACTTTGACCTTCCCTTTGGGGCTCAATTCTTTCCCTCTCCTGAAGACTCAGGTAGGCTCTTACGTGAAATTTCTTCAGACTCATGGAGCCACCCCAGCATTAACCTTCAAGGAATTTCATCCAGGAACCACCTGGGTGACTGAAATGAGGGAGGGAATCTAGGGACACCCTGATCATTTCTCCCCACCCCAGGAAGAAGCAACCAGTGTTGTCATTATAGCTGTTTCCTCCTTCCTTCTCATACCCATTGTGGGCTCCAGGTGAGCCCACTCTTAACCACCCATCTTGTGCTCAGTCAATCCTGTCCACTCTCCCAGGGATCTGACTGGAGCCCCTGTCTCAGGAAGGGCTCCTTTGCTGAGGTCTCAGAAGCAATGAGTCCAACAGTAAACTCCCTTCTCTGTCCCAGCAGGAAGAGACAGCACCATCAGTGGGGTACACAGCCAAGGAGTCAAGCCCAACCTCAAGAAACCCCAAGCTGATGGGGCAAGAGAGATAGCATGGAGGTAGGGTGTTTGCCTTGCATGGAGCTGATACAGGATGGATTGGTGGTTCAAATCCCGGCATTCCATATGGTCCCTGTGCCTGCCAGGTGTTATTTCTGAGAGCAGAGCCAGGAGTAACCCTTGAGCACCCCACTGGGTATGACCCCTAAAAAAAAAATATCCCCCTTCTCTGATGCTCTCCCTCCATCCACTTAAAACCCTCCTGCAGCAACCAAGACCTTTTGGGAAAGTGCTCCCAGGCCCTTCAGTGTGATCTTAAACTCCAAACTGCCTGGGCTTGGGCCTCTGCATTGCTCACCCAGGAGCTCTCTCAGGGCTGTGCCCAGCTCGCTCTTCATCTCACTCAAATCTCAGCCCAGTGTTGCTCCTGAGATGCTTGTCCTGTCACCCCATACTGCTGCCTTACCCTACAATCCACTCAGTCCATCACTGACTATTTTAAATGCTCCCATTTGCTGACTCGGGTACGTGTTCATCATCTTTCCCATCAGCAAGTCTGGAACCCAGTGCTGGGACCCAGAAGCCAGGACACACCTGCCCCTCACTTGCTGCTGAGAGGTTCACGGAGAGAAGGAGTGTTTGGTCCAGCACCAATCATCTTCCAGAGAGTTAAAATCAAAAGAGGGGCCGGAGAGATAGCATGGAGGTAAAGCATTTGCCTTGCATGCATCCTATATGGTCCCCCGAGCCTGCCAGGAGTGATTTCTGAGCATAGTGCTAGGAGTAACCTCTGAGCACAGCCGGGTGAGACCCAAAAAACAAAAGCAACAACAACAACAACATAAAATAACCAAAAGCAAGAATATAGACGTTTCTCTGAAAGTCCCAAGAAAGACATCTAGAAAGGGTTCTGCAAAAGAACCTTTGAAAGAGCTGTGTATAGGACAGCCTTTCAGATTTCCAGAAAGAGTATACAGAGGGAGATTCAGGGAGATTAAAAACATCCAGCCAGTAGTTCCTACTACTCATCTTTATTGAGTCACAGATTTCACAGGCAACTTGGTGACTGGTGTCTGAGAGGGAAGCAGGCGTCTGTTCCCCGAAACTCCCCACTCCACCTCTCAGTGATTCTCCGGGCTGCTCAGCGGCACAGTGGAGCAGAAGAGTTCTGATTGTCTCCTTGGGAAATGGCTTCCTCTTTGGAAATGGCCTCACTCAGGCCTTGTAGGTCTTCGAGTAGGACGGACAGGGATCCTGGGAAAGAGTACCATGGGATCGAAGCCGGACAAGAGAAGGCTCCCGGGGTTACCGTGAGAGGAACAGGGCTGCATGGGATGTGAGGGTGATATGGAGAAAGTCCTGGGCCCCAGGTGTATATGGAAACAGAGGCTGAGCAAATATGTTACATGCAGGAGGACTGGGTGCCATCTCCATCACTGAATGGTCTCCTGAGCACCACCACAAGGGACCCCAGACACCAAGCTTAGAATTACTCAAAACTGCCAAGTATGGTACCAATATTGAGGGCAAAAAAAGAGTTCCCAAGGCCAGAGGACAGAATCCTGCATCCTAGTATCCAGATAGAAGTGCCAGAATCCCCGCCCTACCTGGCCCTTCCGATACCTCTTATAGCCTCTCTGGTGTAGAGGGTTGCTGCTAAAGGCACAGATGCTGAAGGCCGGAGGGGTGCGGGGCTGTACTCTTTGGGTGCCTCCTTATCCATCAGGGAGGGAAGCACTGCCAACAGTCTCTTCTGCTTGTAATGGGAGAGGAGACCCTCCTGCTGCAAGGTGGCCTGGGAAGGAGAGGGTTGAAGGCCTCCTAGCCCAGGCCACCTCCCGCCTCTGCAGGGCTCTATCCCCCAAAGGGCCAATCTGAGGGGCCTAGTGCAGCTCCCCTACCAGCATGATGTTCTTGTCCTTCTCCAGCTCCTGCAACCGCTGGGTCAGCCGCAGGCCCTCCTCCTTCTGGGCCTCATCGTGCAGGCGTCTGAGCTCCTGATTCCGCTCCTTTTCCCGTGCAGCTTTGCGCTGCATCTGCCGCAAGGAGACCACTGTGGGGAGAGCCAGCACATGGGGCTAGGTGTGGAGGCCCTCCCGCAGGCAGTAAGACACCAGACAGTAAGACTGGGGTGAGCATCTGCCCGCTGGGTCCCCAGCTCTGTGACTTAGGGAAACCACTTCTGCTTAGTGGCTTCTCTGCACACGAGGGGGTAGGGAATGAGAGGAGGGGGCAGACCCAAGGTATCGTCCCCTTCCTGAGCCTTTCCTTAGAGGAAACCTGACAATGGGCTTAAGTGTGGTGTTCACTTTTTTTCCCCCTTTTATTTTGGGGGATGGGAGAAGAGGGGTCGGGTCTGGCAGTGCTCAGGGTTTACTCCTGGCTCAGTGCTCAGAAAGCAATGGTAGTGCTCAGGAGACCCTATGCGGTGCGAGGAATGGAACCAGGGTCAGTCATGTGTAAAGTAAAGCACCTTAACTCTAGAGTTAACTCTAATCCCATGTTCACTTCCTTAAAGTGTGGCAATGGCACTAAAATTATAAAAGATAAACGACAGGGCCAAAGCAATTGCACAGTGAATAGGGCGTTTGCCTTGAACATATCCAACACAGATCAGATCTCCAGCATCCCATATGGTCCCTTGCATTTGCCAAGTGTAATTTTTTTTTGGTGGGCCACACCCACTCAGGGGTTACTCCTGGTTCTACACTCAGAAATCGCTCCTGGCAGCCTCAGGATTAGGATGCCAGGAATCAAACCTGGGTCCATCTCGGGTCGGCCTCATGCAAGGTGAACACATTACCGCTGTGCTATCTCTCTGCCCCCCCCACACGTGTAATTTTTTTTTCTGTTTTTGTTTTTTTGGGGCCACACCCAGCAACGCTCAGGGGCTACTTCTAGCTCTGTGCTCAAAAATCACTCCTGGCATGGGGCCAGAGAGATAGCATGGAGGTAAGGTGTTTGCCTTTCACACAGAAGGTCATTGGTTCGAATCCCAGCATCCCATATGGTCCCCTGAGTCTGCCAGGAGCAATTTTTCTGAGCATAGAGCCAGGAGTAATTCCTGAGCAATGCCAGGTGTGACCCAAAAACCAAAAAAAAAAAAAAAAAAAATCACTCTTGGCAGGCTCGGGTACCATTTGGGATACTGGGAATTGAATCCAGGTCAGTCTTGGGTCATCTGTATACAAGGCAAACTCCCTACTGCTGTGCTATCCCTCAGGCCCTTCCAAATGCAGAGCCAGGAATAACTTCTAAGCATCGCCAAGTGTGGCCACAAAACAAAAAAAGCAAAACCAAAAACAAACATGACAATTTGCTCTTTGTAAGAGATACAGTTAATATGGTCAAGTTGTCTGTGGCTTATATGGGGAGGTAAGATAGGGGCACTTTCATACCCAGCAATGCTCAAGGGATTTTGTGGCATCAGGAACTAAACATAGGCATCTGCAAGTGAAGCAAGTGGTCTGTTCCTCCAAGCCAGATCCCAGCCCTACATCAGTTTTTTTGAGTTTTGGGTTACAATGGCAGCACTCAGGGGTTACTCCTGACTCTGTGCTCAGAAATTGCTCCTGGCAGGCTTGGGGGACCATAGAAATGCCGGGGATAAAACCTGGGTCAGCCGCGTACAAGGCAAACATCCTACCCGCTGTACTATCACTCCAGACCCACAGCCCCATAGCTTTAAATGACTCAAGACAATGTATACATATTATATGTGAGAGCAAGCATGGTAGAAGTTAACAATTACTGCACTGGTTAGAGAAACTTTTAACTCATCTAAATGTTTAAAATGTTTTCTTATGAGTCAAGGGCAGAAGCCACATGTCTATTCCCTGGTCCTGCTACCCTGTTTGTAGTGTAGTCCTGATGGGGCTTGTATTTGTGCATGGAAGCTCTCTACTGCGTGTGTGGCCCAGTGTCACGATGTCCAGCCACACCACAGCAGAAGGTGTGCAAACACTGCATCTAGATGGGGTGTGGCCCAAGCAAGCAGGCATGTTATCACCTTCCTGCCCTTAGCATTACCAGAATATACACAAGCACCACAACTAAAAAGGAGTGCGATCCCCGGTGTGCATAGGGACAAGCAACACAATTAAAGCAATGTGACTTCTGGGGCAAGAGGGATAATACAGCAGGGAGGGAGATTGCCTTGCATGCAACCAACCAGGGTTCTATCACAGGCATCCCATATGGTCCCTTCAAACCCTGCAAGGAGTGATCCCTGAGCACACAAGTCCTCAGCACCACTGGATGAAAACCCAAATCCAAAATAAATAATTTGAGGGGACACACCTGGCGGAGTTTAGGGAGAACTCTTGGCTCTGCACTGAGAAATTACTCCTTGGCAGGCTTGGGACCATATGGGATGCCCAGGAATGAATCTGGGTTGGTCACGTGCAAATGTCCTACCCCACTGTGCTATCACTCCAAATAAATATTAAAAAAAAAAAACAAAAAACAAAAAAACTAAAGAGTGTGACCACCAAATTAGCGAATGAGCATAGTGGCATGTGCATGCAAGCACCACATCTGAGAGGTGAGCCTCCTCCTCATCAAAGAACATTTCCACAGGGATAGAGAGAAGGAAAGGCTGAGGGCAGAAATGTTTGGGGTGGAAGTCAGGATGGCAGAGGCGTCAGTTGAGGGGGACAACATACAACCGACGTGTCTCCAGGTAAGTCTGATGCTTGGTTCTAAGGGTGAGTTCACTACCCAAAATGTCATAGGTGCCGATTTGATAACTTCACGCCTTGCATGCACCCAGAAAGGCTCCGACAAACACGTGGGACACTGTCCTTCCCTCGGAAGCTCCTGCCTACCTGGCAAGTCTCACCTGCCTTGGAGTGCTCCCGCCGGGCCTCATTCAGTCTTCTCTCTGTTTCCAAAAGCTGCTCACGCAGCCGAGTCTCCACTTCAGCCACCTTATCCTGCAGAGCTGCGGGGGAGTGTAGGTGGGGGCATTTGGGGGGACTCTGGATAGAGGTTCCCAGCCCACTTGCCTGGGGCAAGCTGGCTTCCTTTGTCACCCACCTTGCCCATAGATCTCTTGCTGTTGTGTCAGCTCCTGCCGGAGACTGGCAGCCTCCTCTGTGCTCTCCTGCTGACCCTGGCGAGCTGCTTCCAGCTGTAGCCCCACACTGGCCAGGGACTCCTGCGTGCGCTGCAGCTCCTGTTCCAGCTGCTGGGCCACCTCACTCAGCTTTAGCCGCTCAGCCTCCCCTGGAAGAGATGGAGCTCACACAGATCTCTACACACACATGCACACTGAAGAACTCTCTCAAACACACACACACACACACACACACACACACACATACACACACATGCACGCACACACTGCAGCAGAACTCCAGGCGTCTTCTCTCTCTTCCACTCTCATCCTCTCTCTTGCTCTCACTCTCGCTGTCGTTCTCTCTCACTCAGCTCCGCAGCAGAACTCCAGGTCTGGCGCACCTTGCTGCCGCGCCCGGCCAACCTCCTGCTGGATGATGTGTGCACTCAGCTGCAGCTCGGCATCCAGCCGGTTCCGTTCTTCCCGCAGCTGCTCCAACTCCTGGCTCATAGTTGCGTCTGGTGGGGGTGGGAGGCAGCTGAGACAGGGAAGAGAAACAGAGTCGGGCGGCAGTGGGGAAATCACCCAGCTGCCTGACCCCTAGCTAAGCCACATCCCACCTCGGTCCTCACTAACTGGAATCTCAGGAACCAACGCCTCACACCCTGCACTTCTTCCCAAGATCCACTTCAAAAATTCCCCAAACTCACCTCTTCTCATTCTCCCTCTCCTGGCGCAGCTGAACAATAGCCAGTTTTCGAGCCATCAGACCTGGGAGAGTAAAGACAAAGAGCCACAAAGCTAAGTTTGCAGCAGGGAAAGTCAAAGGGGGGGGGGGGGAGCATAAAAGATGCTGGGAACTATTCACACTTGCCAAAATTGGGAACTCTCAAATGTATAATAGATGATTAGATAAAGAAACTCTGGCACATATATGCAACGGGATTACTACTTGGTCACAAGAAAAGATAACATCATGCAATTTGGGCTATGTGAGTGGGTCAGGAGAGTATCCCATTGAGTGAAATCAGCCAGAGGTGGAGGAACAGGCTTAGAATGATCTCTAATAGTAATAGGTGAGATTTAAAGAAACTTCCTGGGGGAATATCAAATGCCCAAAGACAATAAATGAAGAACAGGAGAACTGGTCTTCAGCAGGAAGCTTGTCACTGGGGCAGGATGGGGATGGGAGATAAACTGGGGGTCTGGGGGGGGGGGAAACACTAGGACAATTGCAGAGGGGAAATATGCCTGCTCTAAAGGCAGGTGAGAGACAGGAGGAAAACTGGGCACAGTGATGGAAGAAAATGGACACTGGTGAAAGAATTGGTGTTAGAGCAGTGTATGCCTGAGAGGTTGCAGGATAGAGGTAGGCAAGAAAACTAGTGAGGACATGCTGGGAGGCCCGGGGCCCGGTAGGCACCCGGCACGACCTACCCACCCTGGATGGTATGGACCTTTCGAACAGCGAAGTTGATTCGGTTGCTGAGGCTGGGCAGCCGCGCTATGGCCTGATCCACCTCGGCCATGGTGTTCTGCAGCCGGGCCTTGAAACTAGAGAAAGCACAAGGTCACTGACCCTCCCACCCACTCTACTGGCCCCGCCTGGCCCCTCTGTCCTGGGTGGCTTTGCATATCTTTGAGGAGGGCAGGGAGGGGGAACTGGGCTAGGAAGAGAAGGTAAGGCCAAGCATTGATGCCCATGACCCCACACCCAGCCGCCAGGCATGTCTGTGCTCCTCATCTACCAATGAAGCAAAATTGAGAAAGTAAACCCTTTAGTGATTATCACATAAAATAATCCAGGGCCAGGGACATGACTGAAAGAGTTGGAACACATCCTTTACCTGAAGGAGGCCAGGATTCCGTCCTCACCACCACACAGTCCCCTTGGCACTGAGCCAGGAGTAGCCCCCAGAAATGTCAGATATAAACTAGATATTTCAGTAAATAAAACAAATAAAAAATAAAAATAACCCAGTAATCATACAAATCATACAAAATAAGAAGTAACCTTACAAGGGCTGGAGAGATAGCATAGAGGTAGGGCGTTTGCCTTGCATGCGAAAGGACGGTAGTTCAAATCCTGGCATCCCAGGTGGTCCCCCGAGCCTGCCAGGAGTGATTTCTGAGCATATGTGTCCCTGAGTGGTGGTGGTGCGTGTGTGTGTGTGTGTTTGTGTGTGTGTTCGCACGCATGTGTCCCTGTCCCCCCTTCACTCTGTAAATCTTGCTATATCCTGAGGCTCTGCTTGCTGGCATGTGCAACTTCTTTGATTTTAAGAGGTTGTGATGCTTGACCACCATTGAGTTTGCACCATTGAGAGTAACCCCTGAGCACTGCTGGGTGTGACCCAAAAACCAAAAAATAAATAACCATACAAAATTTTAAAATCATACAAAATCCAATAATCATACAAACAAACAAAGCTAGTCTTGGGCCTCCACTACAGCAGTTTCCCATTTGGTCTGAGCACTAGGCTAACAGCCCTGATGTGAAAACAATCAGCGCGTCAAGGGGATGCTCCATCGGGCCCCAAAAGCCTAATGCAGCAAAGTGTTGAGTAAAATCTCTCAGGGATGTGGCCAAGTGGAAGTGCACTGGCCTTGCATGTTTGGCTTTCAAACTTTTAATACATGCAAATTAAAAGCAAACTACAGAACAGTAGGTAAAAATCATTGACCTACAAACCTGGCAATAACCCAGACTTAAGCAGACTGTTTTAGACCTGGTTGTCCTTTTAGCAATAAACCACTAACAAGAACCATTTCAGCTATGTCCAAGTACCAAAGTACCTAGTATCAGGACCAGTTACATCCTGGTCCAAATGCAACTTCCAGATGGTACTTCAGCATAACTGGTCTCTAATCCCAGACATGTCTGATATATGTCATACTCTTTCAAGTTCATGCCTAAAGTACAAACTCAATGGTACAAACTCACAACCTCTTAAAATCAAAGTTGCACATGCCAGCAAGCAGAGCCTCAGGATATAGCAAGATTTACAGAGTGAAGGGGGGGACAGGGACACATGCGTGCGAGCACACAAACACACACACACATACCACCACCACACAGGGACACACACACACACAACCACCACCACCACACAGGGACACAATGAGAGCTCCAGGCATTCACTGTGCTGAACTCCAGTGGGAGCTATAGTAGCCCAACATCTGAGGAGAGCAGTTCCAGACAGAGAAATTTAAGTTTCTCACAAGAGAGCCTTCTTTTTTGCTTTTGTTTTGGGGGCTAATCCAGTGGTGTACAGGACTTATTCCTGGTTCTGCACTCTGAGATCATTTCTGAAGAGATTCAAGGGACCACATATAAGGCAAGTTCCCTACTCACTAGACTATCTCTCCAAGCCTCAAGAGCACTGTCTATAGGTTCTATAGGGAAGGAAACACCTAAAAAACTGATACTGAGAGACACAAATTGGCAGTTGACCAAGAAGTGCCAAATATGGTAGATATTATCACCACGAAAACAGTAGGTATGGGGCCAGCGAGGTGGCGCTAGAGGTAAGGTGTCTGCTTTGCAAGCCCTAGCCAAGGAAGGACCGCAGTTCGATCCCCCCAGCATCCCATATGGTCCCCCCAAGCCAGGGGCAATTTCTGAGCGTTTAGCCAGGAGTAACCCCTGAGCAGAAAACAGGTGTGGCCCAAAAAACCAAAAAACAAAAAAAGAAAACAGTAGGTATAAAGTTGAAAATATAAATTACATTTCTTTCTTTTCTTTTCTTTTTTTTTTTTTTGATTTTTGGCCACACCCAGCGGCGCTCAGGGTTTACTCCTGGCTATCTGCTCAGAAATAGCTCCTGGCAGGCAAGCGGACCATACGGGATGCCAGGATTCGAACCAACCACCTTAGGTCCTGGATCTTCTGCTTGCAAGGCAAACACCACTGTGCTATCTCTCCGGCCCCACATTTATTTCTAAAGAAATAAGTGGTGCTTGTTTATTTATTTTTTTTATTTGGGGCCACACTCAGCAGAGCTCAAGGGACCAATAGTTGCCACAGCACTAACAAACTGCAAGTGAAGCCTGGGCTCCAGCCTTCTAATCCATCTCAGGCCCAGAAAATGTTAAATGACTTAAGATCAAGTATCCACACTCCCATACAGAAAGACTCTGAGGGTGGAGATTCTGTTTAATATAAGCTATTCCCAGAGGAAACTGTGGGAGGAAGCTGGGCCTCACACATTATGGGTGTCATACTGGTGGCATAAATGTAGATGGTGTATCAGGAAATAAGCAAGCATAGGGACTTTATAGAGACAAACACCACCAGCCCTGCACCCTCATGTGCCCATTTCCCAATCTCCCAGGTGCCAGAGAAGCTGAGGAAGTAGAACTCTCTCCACTCAGCTCTTGCTCAAGTACCTGACAAGAATATTAGCCACAAGCTTCAGCTGCTCCTCAGCTTCAGCTGTCTGCTGCTTGTGCCGGCGTGCAGTTTCCTGAGCTCGGTTCAGCTCCACCTGCAGGGTCTGGGAAGGACACATCCTCTGTACAGGGGTTCCTCTGATGCCTAGCCTGTTACTGAGGAACTGCCTCGGGCACTGACCTTGGCACCCAGCCGCTCCACTTCCACCTCTGTGGCTCTGTCCTGTAGGGAGCGCTGCAGGATGTTCTGCTCCTGGTTCTGGGACGTAGCTCTTTCCTGAAGCTCTGCCACCTGAGGACAAGAGAAGTCTGAGCCTGGCATGCCAAGAGTGGCACTGAAATAAGGGGCAAATATCAAAGCCTCTGAAAGACAGTCCCATTTCCTTCCAGAAGCAGGTTCCATGTGCAACTTGGTGACCAGCACTGTGGCTCTCCCACAAAGACCCATCTTCTGCCCAAACCACCCATCCTTGGACAGAGTCAACTGCACAGAGGCCATTCCTGACATCCTACTTCAGGCTCAACCACCCCAACCTGTCCCATTATCTTTTCCATTTTAATTTCCTTTTTGAAAGGAGTGGGATTTGATTAGGTGACATGCCCTATGGAGCTCAGGAGCTATTCCTAGCTTGGTGCTCTGGGATTGCTCCTGACAGCACTTGGGGGCCTATGCAATGTCTATGCAGGGGATCAAATCCAGGTTTCCTATATGCAAAGCATGCACTCAGCTCATTGAATTATCTCTTCGAACTCTCATTTTTGAAGACAGTTCTGCTTGACGCACTTGGCTTGCTCTGCTCTGCCTGGCATGTGAGGCTGCGAATTCAGTACACCACATTCCCACTGGAGATACCAGCATTGCTTGCACACACCCGACCTGGCTTCTATCTCTGGCATCCCATATGGGTCCCAGGCCCTACCAGAAAGTGCTCCTTGAGCTTAGAGAGGCCAGAGCAAGCCTTGAGCACCACTGGGTATGGCCCAAAACAAGCAAAAAAGGGGCTAGGCGGGGGATGGGAGAAGATACCAACACCACCAGGCAATTTGAAAATAACAAGTGTGGGGCCGGGTAGGTGGCGCTGGAGGTAAGGTGTCTGCCTTGCAAGCGCTAGCCAAGGAAGGACCGCGGTTCGATCCCCCGGCGTCCCATATGGTCCCCCCAAGCCAGGGGCGATTTCTGAGCGCATAGCCAGGAGTAACCCCTGAGCATCAAACGGGTGTGGCCCAAAAACCAAAAAAAAAAAAAAAGAAAAAAGAAAATAACAAGTGTGCGCCCTCTGGTGGTCAGTGCAATAAGCAAACAACTTCATATCCCAGCCAAATACAAAGAAATAAAATAATTTTTGTCTTGTTGCCAGGGATCAAATCAGGGTTGGCTGTGTGCAAGACAAGTGCCCTACCCACAGTACTATCACTCCAGCTAATTGCCAATTTTTTTGTGGTATTGGGGATCAAACCCAGGCCTCACATATTCAAGACTCACCTATACATGCTATATATCTCTCCGGCCCCTTTTTTTGTATTTTTTTTTACACTTTTTTTTTTTTTGGTTTTTGGGCCACACCCGGCGGTGCTTAGGGGTTATTCCTGGCTGTCTGCTCAGAAATAGCTCCTGGAAGGCATGGGGGACCATATGGGACACCGGGATTCGAACCAACCACCTTTGGTCCTGGGTCGGCTGCTTGCAAGGCAAACGACGCTGTGCTATCTCTCCAGGCCCTTTTTTGTATTTTTTTTTTTTTTTTTTTTTTTTTTTTTTTGGTTTTTGGGCCACACCCGGTGACGCTCAGGGGTTACTCCTGGCTATGCACTCAGAAGTCGCTCCTGGCTTGGGGGACCATATGGGACGCCGGGGGATCGAACCGCGGTCCATCTCCTAGGCTAGCGCAGGTAAGGCAGGCACCTTACCTCGAGCGCCACCGCCCGGCCCCTGTATTTTTTTATATTGTCTTTTGAAAGGTGATACCTGACATATTCAAGGACTACTCCTCACTCAGTGCTCAGAGTAGCTCTCAGCAGGGCTAGAGGACATGTGGCACAGTGGAGCATGTAAAGCATGCTCCTACTGTTGTTCTAAAATACAGACCTCTGGAATCCTAAAAGATGGGGTTCAGCTGCAAGACTAAAAGCATAAATCCCATCACTACTGAAAAATGCTGAGGTAATTCTGGTTTCCCTGCTTTTAGGGATCCCTAGCAAAAAAGAACCCAGTTCAGTGGCTTAAGAATGCCTATGTCTGGGCCGGAGAGATAGCATGGAGGTAAGGCGTTTGCCTTTCATGCAGGAGGTCATCGGTTCGAATCCCGGCGCCCCATATGGTCCCCTGTGCCTGCCAGGAGCAATTTCTGAGCCTGGAGCCAGGAATAACCCCTGAGCACTGCCAGGTGTGACCCAAAAAAAAAACCAAAAAAAAAAAAAAAAAAAAAAAAAAAGAATGCCTATGTCTGGGGTTGGAGAGATAGCATGGAGGTAGGGTGTTTGCCTTGCATGCAGAAGGACAGTGGTTTGAATCCCCACATCCCATATGGTCCTCCGAGCCTGCCAGGAGCAGGAGTAACCCCTGAGCACTGTCAGGTGTGACCCATAAACTAAAAAAGAAAAAGAAAGATGATTCAAAACACAGAGTGCTGGAGCCGGAGAGGTGGCACAAGTGGCAAGGCATTTGCCTTGGATGAACCTAGGACGAATGGTGGTTCGATCCCCTGGCATCCCATACGGTCCCCCAAGACAGAGGCGATTTCTGAGCGCATAGCCAAGAGTAACCCCTGAGCATCACCAGGTGTGGCCCAAAAATCCAAAAAAAAAAAAAAAAAAAAAAGGCATAACGTGCATGATTTGCGAGCAGGAGACTGAGGTTATGTCCCTGGTTCCCCTGGATACCATATGACTAGTCAATGAATGCTGCTGGGTATAGTATAGCCCACAACCAAGAAAAGGAGAAAAGAGCAAGGAATGGGGAAAGACATGTTGAGAAAGAGCCAAGTGACCTGGGCCTTCAGCTGCTGCACATAGACTCTGTGGTCCAGCTCCTGGGCCTTCAGCTGCACCATGAGGGCAAACACCTTTTCTCTCCAGTTCTTCAGCAATGACTGGCACTTCCTGGTGAATTCAGGCTCCAGGGTATCAGAAGGTTGAACCTGATAGGTTGGGGTAAGAGGGGAAGGACAGGGCATGGGTTCCTGGGAGAGCTGAGGAAGGAGGTGGCATGTGGTTTGAGTTCCAGCAAAGAGTCTCTCCAAGTCTCTTCAGGCAAGACTCCTGGGTGATGGGGGAAAAGGGGGGAACAGGAACTGAGCAAGGCCTACCTTCCTGGCCAGCTCCTCCTCCTGAAGGGAGAGAATGTGCAGGAGACTCTCCACGCGTACCTGCAGCAGCTCAGTGGCTGTGTGCAGGCCATCCCGGTCCTCCTGCAAGTGCTGAGGGAGAGAGAGGGAGCATGCTGCCTCCAGAATCCACACCAGCCCTCTAGGATGGCCAGCGTGCACCCTGACAGTAATGCCCTCTCCCCTGGGGATGGTCCTCAGAACTCATCCCTAGAGTGCTCCCATGCCCCCCAACCCCCCAACCCTCCACATGTCACAGGTCACAGGTGTATCTTGCATACTTACCTGCATAGTTTCTAGAAGCTCCTGCCTTTCTGGTTCCCATGACTGTCTATGGGCCTCAGGAGGGACGTGATCCCCCACATATCTCCTCAGTTTCTCAACCAAGGCCACCTGGGCCTCCAAATCTTCTTGAGTCTTGCTAGGGTTGGAGTTGGGATAAGGGAGACATCAGTGTGGGGCACACTGGGGACCTGCCCCTCCCATCACTGTTGGGTCCCCTTCAGCTGAGTCCCAGTTACCTCAACTGATTTCTCAGCAGCTCGACTTCTTTCTGAGCTGCAGACAGCTCCTTGGCTTCCCCTGCCCTCTTGGATTCCAGGCTGCTTAGGGACCTTTCCAAGCCCTCAGCTTTGTTGTTCAAACTAGAAAGAGCTTCCTGGTGAGCTTGTGTCAGTGAGGTGAGCTGTGCAAAGAAGAAAATGTTCACCTTACTCCATACCTGAGCTTTCCAAATTCTTCTGCTGCTTGAGCCTGGCCTCTTTAGTACCAATCTGTGACCTCTGACATCAGCCCAACATATCACCCAATTGGGCAAAACAAATGAAGACCAGCCTCAGGCCTGGAGAGATAGCACAGCAGCGTTTGCCTTGCAAGCAGCCAATCCAGGACCTAAAGTGGTTGGTTCGAATCCCGGTGTCCCATAAGGTCCCCCGTGCCTGCCAGAAGCTATTTCTGAGCAGACAGCCAGGAGTAACCCCTGAGCACCGCCAGGTGTGGCCCAAAAAAACAAAAAAACAAAACAAAAAAAAAGAAGTCCAGCCTCAGCATTTCATTCTCCAGTTCATCACCAATATTGTCAGGTCTCCCCACAAAATGCATCCCATTTCTCTCCTCCACTGTCACCAACCCAGAGTAGCCACCTTCATCTCTGGCCCAATGCCAATCACCTTATGACTAGACTTCAAAACCCCCCAAAGGCTTAGCAGTGTCACTGAGGACAAACCCAGCCTTCTCTTGGCCTCTGCTCCCACCCCACCATCTACTACTGTTCTCTGGGTGCTCACTATGCTCCAGCCCACTGCCCTCCTTTCACCCCAAACATCACACTTTGGGGCCGGGCGGTGGCGCTAGAGGTAAGGTGCCTGCCTTGCCTGCGCTAGCCTTGGATGGACCGCGGTTCGATCCCCCGGCATCCCATATGGTCCCCCAAGCCAGGAGCGACTTCTGAGCGCATAGCCAGGAGTAACCCCTGAGCGTCACCGGGTGTGACCCAAAAACAAAAAAAAAAAAACCATCACACTTTCCCACCACAGAATCTGCCTGAAGACTTGACTTCCCAACTCCTCAGATCTCATGCAACACTGCCTCCTCAGGAATGCCTCCTGGAGCCCTTGAGCTACAGGAGTAAGGCCACCGCCACTCTGTCCTGTCACCTGTTCATATCCTTAAAAAGGTCTTCTAAAAAAATTTTTTAAATAAATAAAGTCTTACTTCTGATGGGCTTACTGCGGCTTTTCCCCACTCAAAAGTAAAGTTCTAGAAGGTAGAAACAACTTCTCATTGTACCTCCTATAGTAAGGAAAATTTCAGAAGATGCTGAGGAGTCATGGGGCAGTCCATGAAGACTCATTTCCCATTTGTCCTTTTCACACTATTGCCAGTGACATTCCAGAACATAATTCCCCTTTTAGACAAAAACTACAATTTCTGTTTAAAATCATTCAGCAGCCACTGAGTGATCCTAAGGTAACATTCTGAACGGCTCAGCCTTGCACCCCTGCACCATCATTTAGCCCCTCTGGCTTCCTTCCCAGCCACCTACTCTCCCAATGTCCTCTTCTTGTCATCATATCTTCATTAATCCAAAGGCCTTTTATCTTTCTATGAACTATCTCCTTTGTCCATATTGACTGAATTGCTATCATTTCCTTATCAATCTCTAGGCTGGATTAGGTATTAAGAATACCTCAGGGCAGGTGGGGTGGGCAAGGGGCGAGAAAAAAGAAAAAAAAAAAGAATACCTCAGGCTGGGCCAAGAAGCCAAAACGATAACACAGAGGATAAAGCATTTGCTTTGTATGCTTTGATGCAAGATTCGATCCCTGGCATCCCATATGATCCCCCGAGCCCACCAGGAGTGACTGCTGTGTGTAAAGCCATGAGTAACTCCTTAGCACTACTACTAGAATGCCCTGAGCCAAAGAGATGGTACAGAAGAATAGACAAGATCTGGGTTCAACTCCCAGCACTTTATATGTGCTCAGGGTTTGCTCCTAGCTCTGTGTTCAGGAGTAAGACCACCACCACTCTGTCCTGTCACCTGTTTATATCCTTAAAAAGGTCTTACTTTTGATGGACCTACTGTGGCTATACCCCATTCATTTACCTGAGCACAGAGCTAGAAGCAAACCCTGAGCACTGCCAGCTGTGAGTTCAAAACACAAAAGACCAGAAGACCTTTAATGTTTTCCAGTTGTTTATCCTTATTTCCCCCTTTATTTTGTCATTCTAAAAGTTAATAGTTATACACTCAGTTTATCCACCTTTCCCTCAATAATTCTGGATGATGTCTTTCCAGTGTGATAAAAGAAGGCACCCCTATTTGCTTCCAGTGTGGTCTTCATAGACACCCACTCCAGACTAGGGCTCCTTTGCAACACACTACAGAACTGGACGGAAACTATTAGGATTCAACTCAGCTTAATGTTTGTCCCCCACTAGGCTGTTGGCTGCACTCATAAGGACAGTAATTAATTTGGAGGATCACTCCCCCTGGGTCCTAGCTATCTCAAGAATGGCAGAGTAAAGGACCAGAGAGATAGTAAATTCAATAAGTAAAATAATTGCCTTGCACAAAGCTGACTTGAGTTTGATTCCTGGTATCCCAATTGGTCTCCCAAGGCCACCAGGAGTGATCTTTGAGCACCAAGGAGGAGAAACTCGGGGCCTGAGCAGTGGCACAAGCAGTAAGGCGTCTGTCTGCCTTGACCGAGCTAGCCTAGGACAGACCCCAGTTCAATCCCCCAGCATCCCATATGGTCCCTCAAGCTAGGAGCAAATATCCAGGAGTAACCCCTGAGCATCACCAAAAAAAAAAAAAAAAAAAAAAAAAAAAAGAGAAACTCCTGGGGCCGGAGCGATAGCACAGCAGTACGTCATTTGCCTTGCACGCAGCCAACCCAGGATGAACCCTGTTCAATTCCAGCATCACATATAGTCCCCAGAGCCTGCCAGAAGCGATTTCTGAGCGCAGAGGCAGGAGTAACTCCTGAGTGTTGCCAGGTGACCCAAAACCAAAAAAAAAAAAAAAAAAAAAAGGAGAAACTCCTGATCACTATCAGGTGTGGCCACCAAAAGCAAAAAACAAACAAAAATCACCACCAAAACCCAAGAATGGCAGAGTCAGCACTGATGTCAATATGGCAGTTCACTGAACTCACACGCTTCCCAAATTGTATTAGGACTCCTCATCCACCTGACCCTAGATCACCTGTTTAATTGATTTTACCCAACAACATCTCATAACTGAACCTCTCTTGGGGATCTTTCCTGTGATACCCACTCACTGCTGGGAAACTCTTACCCAGTTCACCTCTGGGAAGTGAATCTTTCCACCCCGCATTCACCTGCTCTTGGTGCAACCTCTGCACTTCCTCCAGCTCCCGCTGGCTCCCCTCTTCCAGGTTCTTCCGGACAATTTCAGCCCCAGCCAACGCAGCACGCAAACCTTCAGCTTCGGCCCGACCAGCCTTCTCTGCCCGCGCCAGAGCCTCCAGCTCTAAGGATTGGGCCTCTAGTCTCAGTTTCTGCTGTAGAGAAGATTCCTGAAGGACCCGAACTTCATCTTCAAGCCGCCGCAGCTCTTGCAACTGCCGGGAAATTAGCTCAGCCTGCTGGGTCAGGGCGTGAGACCCCTGCAGTTCCGTGGTCCTTCAAAAACAGGTTGGCACAGGTTAAGACTGGGGATATTCCAGTTATCCCTTCAAGGCATAAATCAAAGAAAGAATCCCTCTGTTCCCATGTAGGGAGATGAAGACTGGAGCTGAAGGCAAGAGCGACAGCACAGTGAGTAGGGCATTTGCCTTGCAAATGGCTGACCTGGACTCAATTCCAGCATCCCATATGGTGCCCCAAGCCTGCCAGGAGTAACTTCTGAGCACAGAGCCAGGAGTAACCCCTAAACACTACTAGATGTCGCCCCCAAACAAAACAAAAAGACGAGTTGAGCTCTTGGGCTATCTGCATTTATATTGAGTCCTGTCTGGGTTCATAGGACCTACAGTCAGTGTAGCTGAGATCATCATGTAGCATGCTTGCTGCAAGAGCTAGATACTGTCAGTTCTATCAGTCACCAATGCACCCTCATTAGGCTTTGCATGCATGAGGTCCAAGTTTGATCCCTGGCAGGGTTTTATTAGCACAACTGGAGCAGCCCCTATGCACCATCCTATATGCCTCACTCTTCCCCCCTCCAATTCTAATGAGAAATAGTACCAGTAAGGCACTTATCCTTCTTTCTTTGTTTTGGGCCACACCCAGAGGCACTTGACTTATATGTGGCTGGCATGGGTTCAACCCCAGCACCACAAGAGTGACTAGAGCACTGGGCCAGGAATAAGCACTGAGCATTGCTAGGTGTGGTCCAAAAGCCAAAAATAAAACTGCTAATGTCAGGGGCCGGCTCGGTGGTTAGAGGTAAGGTGTCTGCCTTGCCAGCACTAGCCTAGGACGGACTGTGGTTCGATCCCCCGGCTTCCCATATAGTCCCCCAAGCCAGGAGGGCATAGCCAGTAGTAACCCCTGAGCATCACCGGGTGTGGCACAAAAACAAAAAAAAACAAAAACAAAAAAAAAAACTGCTAATGTCCAATATTCTTTTTTTTTTTTTTGGTTTTTGGGCCACACCCGTTTGATGCTCAGGGGTTACTCCTGGCTATGAGCTCAGAAATCACCTCTGGCTTGGGGAGACCATATGGGACGCTGGGGGATCGAACTGCGGTCCGTCCTACGCTAGTGCTTGTAAGGCAGACACCTTACCTCTAGCGCCACCTTCCTGGCCCCATGTCCAATATTCTTAAGTTGAGGGCCAGACCACAACCATGATTTAGATCAAATTAATCTCTGTACTCAATCTCCAGAAAAAAAAGACATTTGGACAGAAAAAATGGCCCAGCTCTTCCACCAAGCTCCAAAACAAAGTAACAGTCTGATACATCTCATGCAGGCCAATATCACAGAGATATTCTGATTCTCCTTTCTGCATGAACTACATCAGCCTAACACCACCCAGCTCCACGACTGAAATCAATTAATATGAGTAGCTAAAACCTTTCAGCTGAGATCAGACTACAGGGCTGAAAATTCTGAGTCTTTCCTTGTGAAATAGGATTGGGTCAAGCCTCCCTGAACCCAACCCACCACCAGAAAACCCAGCAGCCCCACCCACAGCCAGTATCTTCCCAGAAGAATGGCCCAGCTCCTCTACCAAGGTCCAAAAGAAATTAATGGTTGCTTATACTTCCAGGGGAGGAGGGAGAGGGAGAGAGGGAGAAAGGGAGAGGAGAGAGGGAGGTGAGGGAGAGGGGGGAGAGGGGGGAGACGGAGGGAGAGGGGAGGAGATGGGCAGAAGGGGAGGGAGAGGGTGAGAGGAGGAGGGAGAGGAGGAGGAGGAGGAGGAAGAGAGGGAGAGGGAGAGGGAGATCCCTTTCCGCTGAACGACAGCAGCCACATGCCAATCAGATTCCCAGAGGATTCTGACAGAAATGGCCCAGCTCCATTACTTAACCTTATCAAACTTCCAAGTCACCAAATTTGTTTTAAATTGATCAATCCTGGTTGGAGAGATAGCACAGCAGAAGCGCATTTGCATTGTATGCGGCTGACCCAGGACTGACCCCGTTAGATTATCAGCATCCCATATGTTCCCCCATGCCTGCCTGGAGCGATTTCTGAGTGCACAGCCAGGAGTAACCCTGGAGTGCTGCTGGGTGCGGCCCCAAAACCTAATTAATGAATTATGCATTGTGGGGGCTGAAGTGATTATACAGTGGGTAGGGCACTGGCCTTGCATGTGGCCTACCTGGATTCAAGTCCCACCAGGAGTGATCCTTGAGTGCAGAGCCAGAAACCAAGTACACAAGTAGGTGTGTACCGCCCCCCAAAAGTATGCACTGTATCCAACTTTATGTTGATTACATGAAAAGGAACAAGTTATGCAACTAATGGTTGACTTAGGATAGGGGATCTATATTATTGAAGATGGGTCACTAGCAAACAAGCCCAGGAAAACAGTAAAAGTTGATTCCTACCTGCCTCTCCATCCTGGCTCTTGCCCATCACCAGAAACATCCTGCTCCCACTTCATCCCTGAAGGCCTCAGGTTGTCAGGTCTTCTCTCCAAGACATCTTGATGGACCAGGGGTGTAGCCACGGGATTATGTGGGACCCAGGTGGGAGCCTTTCTAGGCAGAGTTGAAAGGGGTAGCGCTTGGAAGTGGGATGGAGGAATCAGTCTATTAGTATCTGAGGAATCACAAAGACAAACAGTCAATTTCCATGGGAGAAACAATATCAGTCCCCTTATCAAATCCTACTGACCTGAAGGTCGAAACATCTCCACATTATTAGAAGTCTCTAGATTTCGTTTCCAGTTGTCTCTGTTCTCCTGGACAATAGGAGAAACAAGGACACTCCAATTCAATTTTCAGGCCACCTTCCAAAGAGAAAGTCCCTATTATAACAAAGCCATCATCTTCAAATAATAGCCAAGTCCACTTAATCTTAGCTCTTTTTCCTTCTTTTCCTACTTTTTCTAAAGTAGGAAACCCCTTAAGACCATTTGCTTGATCCAATCTGGCCTCTAATGAACTATGGCAATAACCATGAGACAGGCGGATGGAATTTACTTATACAGGCAAAGGGAATTTTTAGGTATTATTGATCATACTTGTAGGATTCTGGTCTTTGCCTTTACCCTCTTCTTTCTACTGTCTTTGCGGGTCTGGGTTGAAGGTGAGAAAGCAGGTGTGTAGTGCTGCTGGGGCTGCGAACCCAGTCTCCAGAGTTCTCTCCATGGCTCTGCAGGACCCTGGGGTAGCCCATCCAAACACCAAGCCATGCCCCCTGGGTCCTTGCCTATCAAAGTGCTGGCCCAGGGCCTGGTCTCAAATGAAGGTAGCCACATCTGAGATGTTCACTTCTAGAGGATTCCTTAGGAATCCAAGCAGCCTAAACTAACTTCCTGCTCTCATGCAAACCTTCCCATCAACTTCCTCAGTTTCCCTCTATTATCCCCTCAATTTCCATCCCAAGGGGCAAGGAGTCAGTCCAGTGTCCTAGGGCACAAGGAGCTGTAAGCCCTCTCCACCTGATCACCCTAATTTATCTAGTCCCTCTTCTGCCCTCTTTCACCCTAATCTGACTTTTCCTGAAAAAAAAAGTATCTGGTCCCTCACAAAACTCAATATTCTTGCTCACTTCCCTGCTCTCCAGCTGGTTTTTAGCTTTCCTCTCTCACTCCTGAGTTTTCACCCAGTTGGACCCCAAACTCTAAGGTTCTCTGAACACTTTATTGGTTCCTCTACTTGGTCCCTGTGCCCCAAGTCCCCCTATGGATCCCTGTGCCCACCCCCGTACCCCCTTCTAGGCCCCTTCCCGCCCCCAACCGACTCTACAGAACGCCCCTTACCAAGCGCGAGCGGGCCCCCCACTTAGGCCACACCCCCTTATGCCTTGTTCTGGGGTCTGGGCCTCCGTCCTTAGATGCGCCTGCGCAAAGCGGGCAGCTTAGCGGGCAGCTTGGCGGGCAGCTGTAAAGCCGTTTTATCCCGGAAAAAGAAAGCGAGTGGGTCCACGCAGGCGCAGTAGCGCTTAAGTCATCGCCGGAGATAGGCGTAGCCGCGACTCCGCGCCCGGACGGACTCCTCCCAACCTCGGGAACCCGGGAAAACTCGTCAACCAATCAGAAAAGAGTAAAGGCGGGCCCTCTCGGTTTTACCCGCCCCCTCCGGCGCGCCGTCCAATGAAACTGAAGAAGCCAAATGAGCTGACCAATCAGGGGCAGCCTGAGTCTGCGAACGGGCTCGCAGGGCGCGAAGTTCGACCCGACCCGGGCATTTCGAAGGCGGGGCCTGCCCTGGGCGCGCTCGCTGCTGGCGGGGCTTTTCCTCGCCTTTCTGGCTGTCAAATCGCTTTGGGAGCGGCCGCGTTTGCTTCGTGAAGACCTGGAGAGACCACCCCAAGATAGCACGGGCCTATTCGGAACTCGGCAAAAGTTTGGGTATGCTTCGATGATCTCGGGGAGCTCTTCCAGGTTTTATCTCCCATGAAGCCGGGAAGCGGGAGGTTAGATTGGCTTTGTCGGGGAAAGGAGGCACTCCTTCATTCACAATGACTTTAAGGGTGACATTGGATTCCTTTCCCACTGGGCCCGAGCTAGCAATGAGTGAGGGATTGGCTATAGGAGTGAGACAGGAGGATTGCTTTTAGGTTATCTGCATTTGCTGGATAAGCTGACTTGACTAAAAGCTGCTTTTCTCTAAATCATAGTAGTGACAAGTTAGCATTACATTAAAGTATAAATACGAACGTCTGTGTACATGCATGCACAGAAGTTGCCTTTATTCAGAACCTAATAATTGTTACTTTGCAGATTGGATTCCAAAAAAATACTTTGCAACCTGCATCGATCCAGTTCATCCAAGGTGCCAGAAGAGGATTCATTTTAGGCCCCTCCAGGATATTCCAGTTACTTGACAACTAAATCCGCGTTGAGTGCACCGCTTAAGATTGAAAGTGCATAAGGTACGACTAAAATTTGCAGCAGATGGAAAGTGAATCCTGGCCATCTCGCATGACTCCAGAGTGGGAAAGGTGATGGACTTGTAAAGTAAAAGAAGCTGGTGCGTCCGGGGCACCGCCCATGCTACCCTGCTTCCAGCTGCTGCGCATAGGGGGCGGTAAAGGCGGCGATCTCTATACGTTCCACCCACCGAACGGAGCCGGCTGCACCTATCGCTTGGGCTGTAGGGCTGACCTGTGCGATGTGGCCCTGCTGCCCCTGCGGGAGCCCGGCCACATCTCTGGAGTCCATGCAGAACTGCACGCTGAGCGCAGGGGTGATGACTGGAGGGTCAGCCTGGAGGACCGCAGCAGCCAAGGTGAGTGAACAAATCCTTGCATCAGAACAGTTGCAGGCCAGACAAGAAAGTATAAGGAACTCCAGGGACCTCCCTCTGCTGATCTCAAAATCTCACCAGTTGTCTAGACACCTATCTTCCCGTGAGTGTAATGTCAAACGCTCTGAGGCCAATTCTAGGTACTGCTTAGCAATTAAAGGCAGCAGGTAGAACTTAGAACTGAGCATATCTGGGAAGCATCACTGTCCTGGGGCCATGGGGGACTGAACTCAGGCATGAGGACTCAGTTTCCAGATTCACCAACTACTTTCGGTTGTCTTCTCAGCCCCAGAAAGCCAAATCCGTTTACATAGGTCATCCACAGACCCCAGGTGAAATTTTTTTCCCCCTTCAGTTCTAGGTCTTAATTTTCTCCTAGGTTAAGTTTTAGTTAGTGTTGATGAATAAGATTGTGTTGGGTGTAATTCCTAATTGCAGAGGCAACAAATGAGGCTGAGGGGCTGAAGTGATAGCATAGCCGTAGGGTGTTTGCCTAGCAATCGGCTAACCCAGGACTGACCTGGGTTTGATCCCGAGTCTGCCAGGAACGATTTCTTTGCAGTGCCTTGAGTAAGCCCTGAGCAACACCAGGTGTGGCCCCAAACCCAAAAACAAAAAGAAATGAGGCAGAGGTTAAAGTTGCCCCCAGCTGGTAAGTGGTAGAGGAACTAGAGTTTGAACCCAGAGCTGAGCTTGAGTTGGAGCAGAATGGGTGAACATGCAACAGACCTCCATGGGGTTTATTTCCTCCATCTGCTCTGTAGACAAGCAAAAGCAAAATGTACGAGTTCCCAACTCACTAGGAACTGATGCCACTTGCTAAGAGAATCTGTGCAAGTTCAGAGTAGTGCCTTAAACTTCCTTACTTAAATCTCATCATTCATTTCTTTTATTTCTGGTGCCCACAACAGGGACTCTGGTCAACAATGTCCGCCTCCCAAGAGGTCACAGGCTGGAGTTAAGTGATGGTGACCTCCTGACCTTTGGCCCTGAAGGGGCCCCAGAAAGCAATCCCTCAGAGTTCTACTTCATGTTTCAGCAAGTTCGAGTCAAACCTCAAGATTTTGCTGCCATTACCATCCCACGGTCTAGAGGAGAAGAGGGATCCAAGGCTGGTTTCCAACCCATGCTACCCCCTCACGGAGCTCCACAGCGGCCCCTCAGTACCCTTTCCCCTTCCCCCAAGGCCACTTTAATCCTCAATTCTATTGGCAGCCTAAGCAAGTTACGAACCCAGCCCCTCACCTTCTCCCGTGGTGGGGGCAAGCCACAAAGCCAGCCTGCCCCAACTCTCTCTGGGAATGTGGGGACCACCACTTCTGCACCACCACCAAGAAATCGAAGGAAATCAGTTCATCGGGTGCTGGCAGAACTGGATGATGAGAAAGAGGCTCCCGACACCCCTTCAATACTCCTGCTAGAGCCCAGGAAGAAACTACGAGTAGAGAAAGCCACCCTGGCACCTGGTGGGTAAGTGCAGAGACCTAATTTTATCACTAGCTTTTCCTTTTTAGGGATTGGATGGGAAGGCAATCCTGTTTCAGGTATGGTGATGGGAATGGGGTAGAGGACATGATATGAGACTCTAGATAGAGCCACTGATGATCCAGGGGCTACTTATTGGCTTCTAGGGGATTCCAGTAACCCTGTTTGTGTCACTTTCTTCAGAAGACCCAGTGAGCATCCCTATGGCTCCCCCTGCAGTTGGGGTTGGGGAACCCTTTGCAGCCTCTTGCTGCTGCCTAGCCCTAAGAAGAGACAGTGGCCTGGGTTCAGTGTGATGATTGTGACCTTTGGTTCATGTGGCTTGTTTACAGTATCCAGGCTTCGAGGGAAGTTGACTTCTGGTGCCCAGGGTGTTATGTTGGCATCCAGGCCTAAGGCCCACCACCAAAGCACCAGAAGATAAAGCTGACACCTTTAAGACTAGGGGTACCAATGGGTGCTAAAAAATGCCCTTTTCCCTTGCCTCCCCAGGAGGGAATGAATGACTCATGGATATGAATATGGATCCAAGATCTGGAGAAGGCCCTCATAGCCAAGCAGACAGAAGAGATGGTTCCTGCCAAAGATATTGCTGCCTCCACAAAGTGCCAGTGAGCTGGAAATCTCCATATTATAAAAGCTTAATTGGGGGCTGGAGCAATAGCAAAACGGATAGGGCATTTGCCTTGCACATGGCAAACCCAGGTTTGATCCCAGGCATCCCATATGGTCTTCAAGCTTGCACAGATCGATTTCTGAGTGCAGATTCAGGAGTAACCTCTGAACACAGTGAGTGTGCGCCTGCCTCCCCCACAAAAGGAAACAACCAAGATGTCTAATGACAAGTGACTGGTTCACAAAGTTGTGGTCTAGGGTAGGGCACTTGCCATTCACCAGCTGACATATCCTGCCAGGTGCAATTTCTGAGTGCAAAGCCAGGAGTAAACCCACCGGCTGTGACCTAAAAACAAAACCAAAATAAAATAAAATCCTACTTGTCCCAGACACTAAAATGGCTCTGATCAGAGCACCCATCATCAGTGCAAAGGCCACACGCACCTGTGAAAGATGAATGCCTCACATGAAACGAGCAAATTTTCATGAGTGCAACACCAGAATATCTTAACTGCTTCTAACCCTGCCTGGGACCTAGGTGTTTTCAAGCTTTACTTCTGTTGTTAAATAAAGATAAGCAGCCTCACTCTCCCTGTGTTTTAGAGTGTTGATTCTTAGGGAAAGGGGGGAGAGATGAGCAGATATGGCATGGGAGTACAAAACTCACTGAAAGGACACACATATACCAATTAGAGGTAGGAAGCAAAGAATGAATGTGGATAACTGAGATTTCTGGTTTAAATGAAAACACTGCCTTGCACAGGACCAACCTGGGTTTGATACCTGGCATCACATAAAGTCCCCCAAGCCTACCAGGCGTGATTCCTGAGCACAGAGCATCACCAGGTATGGCCCCCAAACAAACAAAAACCCACTTACTGCTTTTAAAATAAGATGATTCACTCAAAGTTTGATTCCCCCAACACCACAGGAGTAATCCCCATAACCATTAGGTTCAGTTGGAAGGCAAAAAAACAGTTTTCTAGAGAAAGTGAGGGACCAGTTATGGCTTAGTGGTCAAGTATATGCCTTGCATGCATGAGGGAGACCGGGGTTCAATCCCAGATACTGCAAAAGAAAATCTGTAAACTACGTTAAGACAGCAGATGCTGATCTGGTGTAGTTTAGACCAAACTGGCTGGTTTTCTGTTAACCTCAAATCAAAATTCCAGTCTGGATGGAGATATTAGGGGGTTAAAAGCTCTTGTCTTGCATGCAGCCAACCATTTCCATTCCTACACAGCATGATTTTCTCAAACACCACTAGGATTGACTACTGGAAATTATGAGGTGTGGCACAAAACCCAGAAAGTTTTCCAGAGTCCCTGTAAGGAAAGCCTTAGTTTTATTCTATTAAAAACATTACATCTATCCCTTCTGCCGTCACCTAAGTACCCAACCAAGTTCTTTTCCCATCAAGAAAACAAGAGCCAGAGAAAAGTATAAGGGACAAGATGCAGACCCCAGTTTGAGCCCACACACCACATAGAATTCCCAGATCACCAGGAATAAGCCCTAAACACAGCTGGGTGTAACCCCACCCCCAAAGAAAAAAATACAAATGGGGCTAGAGAGACAGCACAGTGAGGACACTTGCCTTACAAGTGGTGGATCCAGGGGCCGGAGAGATAGCATGGAGGTAAAGGCATTTGCCTTGCATACGGAAGGACAGCAGTTCGAATCCCAGCGTCCCATATAGTCCCCGAGCATGCCAGGAGCAATTTCTGAGTGTAGAGCCAGGAGGAACCCCTGAGCCCTGCCGGGTGTGACCCAAAAACCAAAAAGAAAGAAAAAGAATGAAAAGAAAAATAGGTCTTTGCATCCTTCCATGCAGTAGACCAGGAAGGATGGTGGTTAGAATCCCGGCATCCCATTTGGGAGGGTTGGGGAAGGAGGAGGAAGAGGAAGAAGAGGGGGAGGGGGAGGAGGAGGAGAAATAGGTCTCCAACTGAAATTTCCCCAAGATCCATCACCTGCTCCTAAAAACTAACTCATTTCAATCTACAGCATAAATTTCAACTTTGATTTCTAGGCCACACCTTCATCCCCTCTTCTGTAACCAAAGATAAACATATGTCTGTGTCCCAGGCTTCTTTATTTAAGAACAAAGTAATGAGTGAATTGAGGATTAAAATCAAGAGCATCCTTGAATTTCACCTTCCCTCCAACCAGTCCCCAATCTTCCTGTCCCCTCCCACCCTTTGTGTCCCCAATTCCTTTCTTAGTGAATGAAGTATTTAATCCCCAAAACTCTGGTACAAACCCCAGTGCTCTTTTCCTAGCTCTTCTCTTTCCTCTGCCACCTGGGGCAGCAGGCACCTCAATTTGAATGCATGGGAGAGCCCAGAGCAGTGACAGCCATGGAGGGAAAGGCCTCACCCTCAGGGAAAGGGACTGAGGAGTAGAGTGTAGTGAAGTGAGGGCCCCCATAGCCTGGGGCACCAAAATGGGGCCCTGGTGCCAGAGGAAAGGGTACGGGTGCCCCTGTGAAAGGAGACCCAGCAGCCTCATATTCCTCCCGTTGGGCGTAATCACTACTGGTTCGCTTGCCCTTCTGGCGGCGGTTGCAGAACCACACTCGAACCACCTGGGGAGGAAATGGAGAGAGCATTAGATCAAGAGCTTGGAACAGTGGGTCTGGTCGAGCTTGGTCACTTCTCCCTGAGCTGGGAAGATAGTGATTGGGAAGGTGAAGGCAGCACTCACATCCTTCTCGAGCCCGAGCTGCTGGGCGATGTGGCCAATCTGCTGCAGCGTGGGCTTCGGACACTGCAGGAACATGCTCTCCAAGTTGCCTCTTACTCTGTTCTCGATGCTAGTTCGCTTTCTCTTGCGGGCCTGCAAAAGGGTCTCTGCTTTGCAAATCTGGGCAAGAGGGAAGGGGAGTGACAAGGGAGAAAAGAAGGCAAGCTTTCAATCAGCAGCAGTTGAGCAACAAACAGCAACACTACACACAATTGACTGGAGGGCATCAACCTATGTCAGAACAGCCATGTGGTTCCAAAAGAGAGGCACCTGGAAAGGTGGGTTGACACCAGTGTCTCTTGGGGCTGGGATGATAGCTCAGATGACTGGAACATACGTTCCATGTGCAAGAGGCACCAGATTCAATCCCTGGCACCGCATTGTCTCCTTGAGTATCTCCAAGGTAAGGTTGACCCCAAACATACAACCTGAAGTAGCCTCTGAGCACAGTCGGGTATGGCCCAATTAATGACCACCACCAAAAAAGAAAACCAATTGCACCAGTGGCTCTTGAACCTTCTCCAACAAGACTGTGGATTTATGCCCCATCCTAGAACTACTCCGAAGAAGGAAGAGAGCTACAAGCTATCCACGAATGGGAGCAGTGGAAACCAGCAGATCTTTAGTCCCTACTCACTTACCTCCTGTAGATTTTCATTGTTGTCAGCTTCTTCAACCCACTTTTGCAGCAAGGGCCGCAGCTTACACATGTTCTTAAAGCTGAGCTGCAGTGCCTCAAAACGGCAGATGGTCGTCTGGCTAAACACCTTCCCTGGGGAAACCAGGAAGAAAGAACAAGGTGACTCAAGCCCAGGACCTGACCCACTTCTTCCCAGGGGAAACCCAAAGCCCCAGAACCTTTTCCCTTCTTTCTACTTATCTCCCTCCATAGATAAAAAAAACAGCCCACCCTCACAAAACACTTCTTATTGGGCCAATAAGACCCAAATCCAGGAATATTTCTTTCGGCAGAGATGAAACCAGTGTTTTGTAGTCAGAACCTGCTGAGAGAGACTCACCAAAGAGAACACCCAGAGTAAGCCCCACATCGGCCTGGGTATATCCCAAGGTGATCCTCTTCTGCTTCAGAAGCTTAGCAAACTGCTCAAGTTCCTTCTGTAGCACGGTGATGTCCTGGGACTGCATTTAAAAAGGCAATGGACATGTGAGACCACATTCATTTATCCCTCCTTCCCATTCAGGCTCTAAGAACATGACTGGAAGCCCAAGGAACAGTATGTAAGAATCTCTACTTCCAGGCTGATCTAACTAGAGGTCACCAGTTTACAACAATTCACTCCAGGAAGCCATGCCTGGAGTTACTGTAAGGGCAGAGGTCTGGCATCACCTGTCAGATGATGGGCACATCTCATACCCCAAAAATTCATTCTCTCTCTCTAAAAAAAAAAAAGTCATTCTCTCTTCCTCTCTCTCACACATGCATGCATATATACACACATGTGTACACATTCTGCAACATTCCATTTACCAACTTACAATGGGCAATTGGATGAGCATCACAGTTTAAGGTTAGACAAGTCACTCCGTTCAATATACTTTTCCCCAGCCGACTTTTAGGCTCCCACACAGACACAGGATGCATACATATAAACACACAACAAAAACAGGTGTCATAAAAGGTATCAAGAGTGTTCTATATGTAGTTAGTACTCTAGTTTTAAAAATCAAATTTTTCCTTATTTTAACTGCATCATTTTGTAACATAATCTTCATTAATTCAATCTACCTTAATTCAACAGATTTATCAAAACTTTGAGCAAGTAGCTACTTACAATGTGGGGGAAACCTCTTAGAAATCCTTACATGGAGACAATCCTAGCTGTTTGTTAGTATGTTAGAAGAGCTTGGAAAATAGTAAAGTGGAGACAGGAATTATGGGAGACTAACAGAGACCAGAGAAGGTGATGTTTGAGTAATGTAGAAAAAAGACCTGCCAGGCACAAAGATTGGGGTGAGTGGGTTGTGGAAAGGGTTAAAAGGGAAGCAGCTGCTGAGGCCAGAAATGTGTGTGCTGTAAGGAACAAGGACTGCTAATAACTGAGGGAGAAGCTGAGGGCTATAAAATGAAATATGTCATTTAAAATGCCCTCTCCAGCTAAAGTGTAGACCATGGAGGAGGTGAGGATCTAATTAGGGAGGGCACACCAAGAATGCAGGATAGGGACTGGAGGTGTATAGCTCAGCAGGAGAGCCTTATAGGTATGAGAGGTCTTGGGTCTAATTCCCAGCACCTTGCGGAAACAAAAAGCCACCACAGCTGGTGGTGACCAAGATGGAAAGTTGTAGCATTTTAGTATTTATCTGACTGCATCCAAATGTGCTCCAAAGGACTGGCTGGAAGATGTGGCTGGAAAGAGAAGGACTGACTGGTTTTGAGACCTTTTAAGAGATGACGAGACAAGTCATCCAGAAAGCTACCAAAAGTCACAGAAAATTGCATTAGTCAAAACTACAAGATATCTGAGTTTTGAGGAAGACTGAGAGCAATTTAGCGGATGGAACCACCAAGGAGATCAGCAGAGGGCTTGGTATATATAGTCCAGCAAGACAAGCATTTCAAAGATGATCGATCACATCAAATTCAGACAGACTAGTTTCCATTTTCAACTTTGGCGTCTAGGTCGACAGAAACCACTCACATCTCCTTCAGTGAAGTCTAAAGTGGATGTCTCATTGATGTCCCAGGAAAGCTTTGGGCCAGTTACAATTTGGGGGCGTTTATATAAGGCAAAGAGCAGCTCAAGTCCATCAGTTCACCAGGTAGCAGTTAAGACCCGTGAAATAAGCTAATAATACCTCCCCGGGAGATTTTGTGCCAGTTAATGAGATAATGATGTAGAAACCCAGCACACAGCCCGGCACTTGAGAAACGGACAGCAATTGGCAGCCATTATCATTCAAGACTCAGCGGTCGCCTCCAGCTATGACTCTCAGGCTAATACGAAGTCGACGGAAACCACTCACACCTCCTTCTGTGAGGCCTAGAACTTAGTACTAGATCTCTAATTGCTTGCACTTGTTTCCAGGGACAACTAGAGGACAGATACATCCTTAATAGCAGCCCCCGACCTGCATGGACTGGAAGTCTCCAAGGTCTCCGCAAAAGCTATCTTTGGGAAGGGACCAGGATCTACCAAACACCTTTCACGGCTTCCTCTACTGATTCCTCACTTAAAATAAGACCAAGATGGATACTCCAAGGTTTTCACAAGGAGTGCCATGGGAGCTCCACTTTGCACACCAGCTGATTCAACTCACGGATCCAGAGACCAAAATCGAGACAAGCCCGAAACCTGCCAGGAGGTGGACCCAATCCCTCACCTACGCACACACGTCCCCAACAGGAGTTTCAGTCGCAAAGGGTCACACCCTAGACTTGCAGGAACAATAACCAGGGGATCAACACTTGTTTTTACCCGAGGCCAGCCTGCCCTAAGGCCAAGCACAGGGTCAAGATAGGAATCCAAGGCTGGGTGGAAGGGGTTCAAATTCCAAGCTGGAGAGAAGGCCATGCCACCGGGCAGCCCAGAGAGAGAAGGCCATGCCACCCGGGTAGGCCCAGAGAGGCAAGATCCCGACTTGACAAGGGCCCCCGACAGCTCCCTTCCCAGTTCCCTGCCTTCCTCTGCGGCGTCCTGCCTGCCACTTCCCGCCTCACTCCAACCCTTAGGCCTCCCTTCGAGGGTCGCCACATTCCTGTTCCAACCAGGGGTGCCCTGCGCGCGCTGCCCCAAACCTGAAAAGCTGCGATGACCACTTGCAACAAGGGACGCCCCATCCAACATTCCCTCCCTTGCCGCTCACTTGCCTCCTCGGGGGTCGGCTCTAGCTTCTCCTTCTCCAGCTTCACGGCCACTTGGGGGGCAGCGCAGGGTTCCGGGGAGGCCCCTTCGGAGGAGCTGCTCTCCACCCCTGCACCGGGCTCGCCGTCGGGCGGCGGGATCTCCAGGCCAGCTTGGGGCACGAGCCCCACTCCCACCTGAGAGCCACAGTAGGCCATCCCTCCGCAGAACTCATAGGGCGGGGGGCACGGGGGGATCCCCCACACCTCAGCGCCAGGCCCGACCCCCGGCCCGATTCCAGACCCGCCGGGAGGGCCTGGGAAGCTCAGCCAGGTCCGAGGGTCAACCCAGCCCGGCTCCGGCCCTCCCGGCCCATCGCCACCACCGCCCGGCGGGGGCGAGAAGGCAAAGTCGGAAGCCAGGTGACCCGCCATGGGATGCAAGGCGCCCCAAGCCGGGGGCCTAGAAGAAGGAGGCCCTCGGAGGATCGGCTCGGCACCTCTCTCCCTCCCCAATCCCACCCACTACCCTTGACCCCAGGCCCCGCCCCCTGGATGGGTGGAGGAGAGGGAGGTGGGGGTGAAAGAAACTGAGGCCCTGGGTGCTTTTGCAGGATGTGGAGGTGGCGTGGGTGAAGGGGGAAGAGACCTGGGCGCACCTACGGGCATGTCCAGGAGCGCCCGTCCAGGCCGCAGCACCCAGTGGTCACCTTGCCCTTCTCCCATCCAGCTGTCCCCAGCTCCATGGGACGCCTGAGCCTCTGAACTGTCGGGGGTCCGGGGAGAAGTCTTGGAGGTTTTCAGGAGCCCAGGTGTTTGCTTGGAGAGGTCCTGGCAGTCTCCTCACCAAGACCCAGTTACCCCCACAGGTCCTTCAAACATGGGTGTTGGTGCCAAGTACCACTGGTGCTACCCTTTCAGTAGCCAACAGCCACCCCGATGACCTTCCCCAATCCAAGAATCTGGGTAGACATTCCCAACTAGATGCAGTCAACCCAAAGCCCCAAAGGCCAGGCACCCTCAGGTGAGATGCTAAACTCTTCCTCCACTCCAGGTTATGCTGCCAACCCAGGCTATCCTTACCCCCAAGTTCTGCTTAAGAGTCCCCTCACCTACCGACCTCAGTACCTGAATTCTAACCCCCTTCTCGGAGCCCGGTCCACACAGAAGGATAAGTTACCCCTCTCAGAGCCACCCACAGTGGGACCCTCATTTCTGTTTCTAGCCTCCCACTCCAACGAAGTCGCCTCATCACCTGCTAGCCCTCCCCCACCCACTTTCTAGCCGGGCTCCAGCCCTAGGCCCTGGGTGGGGAAACTCTGGGAGGGAGGGGAGAGAAAAAAATATCTGACTTCAGGTTCAAAGAAGCTTGGGGAGGGACTGGGGGAAGGGGCAGGACAATGGCCTTGGCTGGACAATCCCAGTCCCCAGAGGGGGCAGCTCTAACCCTAAACAAGTGCTCATCCCCTGAATGGGTCTAGATGGCTCCCCTGGGGACAGCTTCCTGACCCCCAACCCCCCAACTTCAAACCCCCTCTCACAAAATTCCCCTCACTGAAGCTAAAAGAGCTCCAGCAACACCCCCAACCTCCTCAAAGACTGGCCTCAGACGGGGCCCCCGCGGGGAGCCAGGTATCCAGCTCCCTTTCCTCTGGAGGCTGGAGGTGAGCCTTGTCATCCACACCCACCCCCGGGGCCCCAAACCCGGAGATGCACTTTGTTTAGGGGAGCTGAGAAGGGGGGGGGGGGGGGGGGTGAAGAGCCCTTTCCAAGGGCAGCATGGAAGCCTGCCCTAAGCTCTCCCACAAGGTCTATTTTCCTGGGCCTGTCCTGAGGGCTCAAGCTGCAGG
Organism: Suncus etruscus; assembly: GCF_024139225.1. Classification (NCBI taxonomy): domain Eukaryota; kingdom Metazoa; phylum Chordata; class Mammalia; order Eulipotyphla; family Soricidae; genus Suncus; species Suncus etruscus. The sequence continues at coordinate 34,255,711 of NC_064865.1, forward strand.
CCTAGCACTTGTTCTGTTTGCAAGAGAATAGCCCTCAGAGCGCCTCTCTGTGTGGGATGTTTATCTGTCTGCTCCCCAAAACTTCCCTAAATGGGGGCCCCCAAAGTAAATTAGAAGGCTGCAGAAAGGCTCTAGACTGAGCCTTTCCACAGCATAAAATCCAGACCCGAGGCCCTCGATACAGGAAACAAGCTTGTAAAAGGCAATTTGCTAGGCCTGGCAGTTTTGCCTTGAGGGCCAGTGGGGGCCCTCTTAACTGTACACACTGTCTTCACTTACCCAGAGTCTTTGGTGCCAATATCACCCTGAATCCTCTACCCAAGCCCAGTTCCTGTGCCAGTCTCGAATGTCTATTGTTGGACAACTACCACTAGCTTATGCAGGCATTTCCACACTAAACCCCAGGACAGTGGGGGTCAGGGCTGTCTTCACCTCGATACCAAGAACTGCATAAAAGGCTGGAGGGGGTGGAGATGTGCTTTGGGATAGAGTGGCCCCTCCCCAGCCATCTCCCCAACCCCCAGGACAGAGCCATCAGGCATCTTTGTCATGCATATATCTGCTGTCTGCCAAGAAGAGGGCCTCCTGGGTGGGGGAGGAGCAGGTCCAGGAACAGTGAAGTTCCAGCTTTGGCACCCCTAGGCTCTCAGAACACCCCACAACACACACACACCACTACTCTCTTCCCAGTGGCTTTTAAAACATCCTCCCAAATTTCCCCACTTAAAACCATCTCTTGTTCATCAAATTACGAATTACAGTTGCTCCTTGTGGTAAGTTTCTTAGCTTAGCTCACAGCAGAAATCTTGAGAAAGTTGGTGCCAGGTAGCTTGGGCTAAGCCAGTCCAGTCCTGAGCCTGATCCAAACTAGAACTTTGGTATGTTTGCGGTCAGCCAGCCTCTACCAGGCATCTGAGCTGGCAGGAGCAGAGCAGTGCTCTCCTCCCATGTCCCCACCCTCCTATCAGGCCTGAAGGGTGGGCGGCTCCACTTCTGCCCAGGCCTGCTCCCCACACCCCAGCTTAAGACTGCCTACCTGCCAGAAGCTGGAAACAGAGAAAGGCTTCAGACCTGGGCCTCAGAATACTGGAAAACTTTCAAACTGGACAGAAGTTCTAAAATTTAAAGTTTAAAAAAAAAATTTTAAACTGGACTCCAGATTCTGCACACACCTTTATTGTAGTGTCATGGTGATAAATGTGCTTCTTGACAGAGGAAACACAAGAGAGGCCTCATGTGGGAATATCCAGGTATGTCTGGATGGCTTGGCCACAGCAAGGTGTAAGCAGACCTTTCTGGCCCAGACATCTCCTCCCAAAGCCTGGTGGGGACTACTTGGTTGGGAAGCAGCTGAAAGAGCAGCCAAGGGAGATTTCTCCTCCATAGGGGGCAGACCACTTCTTCAGAAGTCGGTTCTGTGCATCTAAAGGCAGAAAATGGGCCGAGTGATAGTATAGAGAATAGGACACTTGCCTTGCACACAGTACCCAGATTCAATCCTCAATGTCCCTTATGGTACCTGAGTCTGCCAGGAGTGATCCAGGGCTTATTTGTCCCAGGAATAAACTTTAAGCACTGCCAGATGTGACCCAAAAGTAAAACAAAAAATAAATAAAGCAGAAGAAAGAAGAGCCAGAGCAATAGCACAGTGGTAGGGCATTTGCCTTGCACAGAGGATGATACAGGATAAATCTTGGGTCAATCCCCGATCCCCAGCATCCCATATGGACCCCCAAGCCAGGAGCGATTTCTGAGTGCATAGCGCATAGCAGGAGTAACCTCTGAGCATTGCAGAGTATGGACCAAAAAGCAAAGGGGGGGGGGGGACAGAAGAAAGGGAGAGAATAGAGAAGAGTCCAGTCTTGGCCCAAGTTGGGTGATGCTTTCCTTAATGTCAAATTCCAAATACTCTGTTGCGGGCCCAGAGAGATAGCACAGCTGTGTTTGCCTTGCAAGCAGCCGATCCAGGACCAAAGGTGGTTGGTTCAAATCCCGGTGTCCCATATGGTCCCCCGTGCCTGCCAGGAGCTATTTCTGAGCAGACAGCCAGAAGTAGCCCCTGAGCACTGCCGGGTGTGGCCCAAAAACCAAAAAAAAAAAAACAAAAAAAAAAACAAAAAAAAACAAAGCAAAACAAAACCAAATACTCTGTTGCTCCCTATCAACCAACCTCATCTCCAGTAACCTCCTGTAAACAAATGGTTTTTTCACTCCAGAGTCTTTTACTCAAATAGAGAAGTGTAGTCTCAAGGCAGGAAAAGACAAGTGAGAATATAAGGGGGAAAAGAGGATACCAGGCCTTGACCCCAACTTACTGTCCCTTCCCTGTTGTGCCTCAGTTTCCAGACTGACTAAAAAGGAGTTAAGCTAAAATAAACTCTACATTTTCGTCCAGTTTTCACTCCCATTTAACTCCTGTCTCACCTTGCACATAATTTGCACGGGAACATAGATGTCTCTATATATCTGTCAGGAAAAATTGGATTGGAAGGAACTGAGATGAGAGACTCAGTGTACAATGGCCCTGACCTTTATTTAACACACACAACTATTTCCAACCTCTAAGCAACTTCTTGGGAAATGAGTTGAATTTTCCCTCAAGTTCAATCAAGAGAGGTTATGAGTGCCAAGGAGATAGCTCAAGGGCTTTGCTTCAGAGACTCAAGAAGCATTGCCCTGAGAGTAAGGAGCCGACCCTGAGTAGTCAGCTGTGGCCCCCAAAACTGAAAAGAGAGCGATAGCACAGTGGTAAGGTGTTTGCATTGCATGCAGCCAAATCAGAATAGACCCCCCCATCCCCAGTTTAAATCTCGGCATCCTATATGGCCCACTTAGTCTGCTAGGAGTGACTTCTGAGGGCAGAGCTGGGTATGACCCCCACAAAAAAAAAAAAAAAAAAAGACCTATAAAGAGAATGTAAGATGCATGGAAGTTTGCAAGATCAGTTTTGTGTTGTGCTGAGTGCTTGGGAATTTATATGAAATATTCTTCAGGAGATAAAATTTCTCACTGAAGGAGCCAGAGATCTCAATATGCTGCGGACATGCTTTGATATAGAAGGCCAGGTTTGGTCCTGGCATGACCTGATCCCTGAGTACTGCCTGGAGCAACCCCCAGGGCACAGAATCAGAAGTGGCCCTCCAGCATCTTGGGTGTGACTAAAAAGAAAAAAAAACTCCAGGAAAACAGAGACAAAGGGAGGAGGAGGAAGTGTGAATGTGGGATCCAGAGAAATAGCTGGGACTGAGCTCAGGCTTGCATGCTTTGCATGGTTGGGATCAATCCATCGCACCCCTGCACCACAGGGGGCAACCCCACCATGAAACTAGAAGGAACTCCAAGAGCAACCAAGAAGTGTGCCCTCCCCCATCCAAAATATTGTATGTGTGGGAGAAAGGAAGAGTTAGGAGACAACTCAGGCTTCAGAAGAAACAACCCCTAAGCCTCTTTTCTGTTCCCTTGGTGGGGGGTGGGGGTGGGGGGGACTGAGAATTCCCTTGGTTGAGAATTGAACCCTATAACAAATTCCTCCCTGGCTGGGGAACTTCTCCTCTTCTTCCCAATAAACTTTTTTTTTAATTTAAATTTTTTTATTTTTTATTATAAGAACAATGATGCAAAGAAAGAGGACAAGGTAAAGTTACAGTGGAAGGACAATTACCCATAAACAGAGTTCTCAGAAGAAATCCCTTGCTGATGCCTAAATTTTGAACTTACAGTCAAAGAATATTAAGAAAAATAAAACAGAACCCATGTACAATTACTTTGTCCACAAGTCCCCAGATTGTAGTACATTATAACATTTCTTAGCAGTACACAAAGCAATCTAAAGCCATGAAATTTATGTGACTACTTAAACATTGAAGGCATAGTATTTTTTTTACATTCCAAATAAACTTTTATATGTAGTTCTAAAAATATAAAATAGGAGCTGGATAGATAGTACAGTAGGTACTATCTATCCAGGTACATATGGTAGATCTGGGTTTGATTCACAGCACCCCATAGCAACCCAAAAACTATTAGAAGTAATTCCTGAGTGCAGATCTAGTTATAAACCATGAACTCCTCCCCCAAATACATACATACATACATAAAAAAAATTCTTTTTTGGTTTTTGGGTCACACCTGGCAGCGCTCAGGGGTTACTCCTGGCTCTATGCTCAGAAATCGCTCCTGGCAGGCTCGGGGGACCATATGGGATGCCGAGATTCGAACCACCGACCTTTTGCATGCAAGGCAAACACCTTACCTCCATGCTATCTCTCCGGCCCCTATATACATAATTTTTAAAAAGGAATAAATTTGCTCTGAGTGCCAGGGAAATAGCTTATTGCTTTGCATGCAGTAGGATTCGAATCATTATTCCATATGATACCTTGAGCACCTCAAGCACTGGTCTAAGCATCACTAAGAGTAGCCCAAACCAAATTAGAAAAAGAAATCTCTGGCCAGGTGATAATACAGCAGATAAGGCACTTGCCTTGCACAAGAGGCCAAACCAGATTCTATCTCTGACATATCCCATATATAGTTCCCCAAGTCCCTTCAGGAGTGACCCCTGAGTGCAAAGTCAAGAAAAACACCTGAGCACCACTGTGTAAGACCCACAAACAAAAGAAAAAAGAAAAGGAATGGAGGAGCCGGAGAGATAGCACAGCGGTAGGGCTGTGCGATTTCTGAGTGCAGAGCCAGGAGTAACCCTGAGGGCCACCAGGTGTGACCCAAAAACAAACAAACAAACAAAACAAACAAAACAAAAAACAAAAAAAAGAATGGAAAGAAAAGAAAAAAGAGGGGCCAGAGTGATAGTACAGTAAGTAACTAACTGGACACTTGCCTTATGACCATATAGGACATCCATCATGGTCTGTGGAGACCATCAGGAGTGGTCAGGAAGTAACTCCTGAGCTCTGCTGGGTTTGAACCAAAAGACAAAAAAGAAAAAGAAAGGAAAGGAGAAAAAAAAAGATGCCTCTGCTCTGAGTTCTCAATTTTCCTGTGAAAGGTCAGGCCTATAAACTGCTGGCCAAAACCCAGAAACTTCTTTCGTGGGCCACCTTGGTACTCTCACTTTAGAGCCTAAGAGACCCCATATCAGACAGATTGTTGCTCACCCATCCAGAACCTGCTGTTTGTGTCAAAGAACTGATCAGCAGTGGGTCAGGTATAAGGTCCTATAGACTCAGGTTACAGGGGCTGCTCAGCTCAGCTCTCAACTTGGTTAGCTAGACAATTGACACATAAAAGCCTGCAACCTCACATATTGGTAGGGTTCCCTTCTGGTAGCTTTGTAGAGGTCAACGGAACAAGGAACGTGACAAGAGGAGACCTTCAAGCTTCCTAGACCAATGTCACTGGGCTGCTATGCAGCACCTTTCACTGGCATTGTGGGTGATTCTTGGTCACACCCCTCCCTGAATGCCCTTGGGTGACAAACCCTGAGTTAGAACCGAACCTTCAAAGAAGAGCTGGTCAAATATGTGTGAGAGGGGCTAGAGAGATAGCACAGCATTTGCCTTGTAAGCAGCCAATTCAGGACAGACGGAGGTTTGTATCCAGGCATCCCCGTTGGTCCCCCTTGCCTACCAGGAGAGATTTCTGATCACAGAGCAAGGAGTAACCCCTGAGTGCTGCAGGGTGTGACCCAAAAACAAACAAACAAAAGGATGTGAGAAGAGAGGGTGAGCAACATGGCCAAGCTGGTCAGCAATGGAATGTGCTAGAAAGGACATAGTTGAGGGTCTGGAGAGATAATAGGGCACTTGCCTTGCACATAGCTCACCCAGGTTCAATCCTCATCATCTCATATGGTCCTTGAACCTGCCTAAGTTCAAAGCTACGAGTAAGCCCTGAGTGCACACACACTCACAAACACTGAGACAGATGATATGAGGAGAGCTGAGGAGCTGGTCCGTCCATCTCTCCTGCAATGCCTCCACCCTCAGCCCTCCCTCTCAGCTGATCAGTCCCACCTATCACTGCTATCTCAGGCTGCCCCTCCCCAACTCCAGTTATTTCCGGAGGACTGAGATGGTTGGTGCTGGGGACAATTATTCCTTTTGCATCTCCCTAGCTGTAATTCTTCCTTTCCTTGACTCACTTTTACTGGAGTGTAGGCCCAAGGGACTAGAACCCAAGCTTATCAAAGAGCTGTGCAAGTCAAACTCGGCACAGATTTGATCTTTGGCACCATACAGCTGCCTCTTAAAGCACTGCTGACTATAGCCTTCACTGGAGAGACCCCCAATTTTTTTTGTTTGCTGTTTTGTTTGTTTTTGTTTTATGATTACACCCAGCAGTGCTCAGAGGTCAGTCCTGGCTCTGCACCTCAGGAATTACTGCTGGCAGGTTCAGGGGACCATATGAGATATGGGAGGATCGAACCTACGTTGACCATTTGCAAGGGAATGCCCCCAACTATACTATCGCTCCAACCCCTCCCCTAATTTTTTTTCTTGAGTCTGGCTGAGGCTCAAATAGTAGCGTACATGCCTTGCATGTATGAGGGATTTGATCACCAGCATTATTAGGTATATCCCTGGTGACACCTGAGCACTGCTAGGAAGGTTCAAAAAAAACTTCAGACCAGAAATACAGCAAGTAAAAAAGAGCTTGCCCTGTTCAATACTGGACACATATAGGGCACTGCCAGGGGTGATCTCTGAGCAAAGAACAAGGAGGAAGCCTGAGCTGTAGCCAAAAAAAAAAGAAACTCAGTGCACTGACAAGGAAATCCTCACCACAGTGGATGCATCTCCTTTGCTCCTGGGGCTACTCTGGTTCCTGGTCAACTTACACACCACTGTGGTTTCCAGGGTGTGAGACTCAAATGCTAGAGCCCCAGAACTCCAAAGTTTTACTAGAGTGAGATGCCTTCACTCCACTCCCTCTTTTTTCCCCAAATGCCTGGAATTCCCATCTTCAACTGATAAATCCTTTTATTCTGCTACACATAGCTTCTCTGTCATGTCATCTCTAGCAAATCATGCTACACCCACCCTCTATCCCCTGCAGCAAGTGGCTCCCACCTCCTGCATTCCCAGCCTGCACTGCGAATGCCACTGCCAAAGAGCTGATCAGACCATCTCTTCTCAGGTGTCACCCACAACTCTCAACCCTTCTGCAGGAAGAAAACCAAGTCCTGTGAGGCACACAGCAGCATCTTACTGGAATCTTGGGTCTCAATGCCTCCTTGTTTTTTTAAAAAAATATTTAATTGAATCACCATGAGATACAGTTGTTCATGACTGAGTTTCAGTCACACAATATCCAATACCCATCCCTTCACCAGTGCAATTTCCCACCACCAATGTCCCCAGTTTCCCTCCCCTCAGCCCCAGCCTGCCTCTTTGGCAGAAATTTTTCATCTCCCTCCCTCTCTCTCTCTCTCTCTCTCTCTCTCTCTCTCTCTCTCTCTCTCTCTCTCTCTCTCTCTCTCTCTCTCGGGTCTTCATGCATATATCACTTTACCTCCTTTCAGCATCCAGTTCTTGTTCAAAGTGATCATTTTCAACTATCTTTTTTTTTTTTTTTTTTTTTTTTTGGTTTTTGGGTCACACCAGGCAGTGCTCAGGGGTTATTCCTGGCTCTATGCTCAGAAATCGCTCCTGGCAGGCTTGGGGGACCATATGGGATGCCGGGGTTCGAACCACCGACCTTCTGTATGCAATACAAACGCCTTACCTCCATGCTATCTCTCAGGCCCCTTCAACTATCATTTTTATAGTGGTTCTTTCTCTGCCTAATTGTACTCCCTCATTATTTGTGGCAAGGGCAAGCTACTATGAACCAGTTCTCCTGGTCCTCGTCTCTATTGTCTTTGGATATTATTACCATACTTTCTTTCTTTTTCTTTTTCTTTCTTTCTTCTTTCTTTCTTTCTTTCTTTCTTTCTTTCTTTCTTTCTTTCTTTCTTTCTTTCTTTCTTTCTTTCTTTCTTTCTTTCTTTCTTTCTTCTTCTTTCTTTCTTTCTTTCTTTCTTTCTTTCTTTCTTTCTTTCTTTCTTTCTTTCTTTCTTTCTTCCTTTCTTCCTTCCTTCCTTCCTTCCTTCCTTCCTTCCTTTCTTTCTTTCTTTCCTTCCTTCCTTCCTTCCTTCTTTCCTTCCTTCCTTCCTTCCTTCCTTCCTTCCTTCCTTCCTTCCTTCCTTTCTTTCTTTCCTTTCTTCTTTCCTTCCTTCCTTCCTTCCTTCCTTCCTTCCTTCCTTCCTTCCTTCCTTCCTTCCTTCCTTCCTTCCTTCCTTCCTTCCTTCCTTCCTTCCTTCCTTCCTTCCTTCCTTCCTTCCTTCCTTCCTTCCTTCCTTCCTTCCTTTCCTTTTGGGCCACACACCCACCCAACAGCACTCAGGGGTTACTCTTGGCTCCAGGCTCAGAAATCGCTCCTGGTAGGCTCGGGGGACCATATGGGATGCCGAGATTTGAACCTTCGTCCTTCTGGCAAATGCCTTACCTCCATGCTATCTCTCCGGCCCATACTCTCTTTCTTTTGGGGGGGGTTGGGGCCACACCAGGCGGCGCTCAGGGGTTACTCCTGGCTATCTGCTCAGAAATAGCTCCTGGCGGGGCCGGAGAGATGGCATGGAGGGTAAGGAGTTTGCCTTTCATGCAGAAGGTCATTGGTTTGAATCCCGGAGTCCCATATGATCCCCCGAGCCTGCCAGGAGTGATTTCTGAGCGTAGAGCCAGGAGTAATTCCTGAGCAGTGCTGCGTGTGACCTAAAAACCAAAAATAAAATAAAATAAAATAAAATAAAATAAAATAAAATAAAATAAAATAAATAAAAAAGAAATAGCTCCTGGCATGCACGGGGACCATATGGGATGCCAGGATTCGAACCAACCACCTTAGGTCCTGGGTCGGCTGCTTGCAAGGCAAACGCCTCTGTGCTATCTCTCCGGCCCCTCTTTCTTTTATAAGTAATACATATACAATCGTTCTATGTCTATCCCTCTCCCTCTGACTCAGCATGACTCTTTTTCCATCCATGTATTTGCCTAAACATAACTGAGCTTAAGTCCCATTTTCCATCTTGAGATTTGGAATTATTAAGAGTTCCTATTAATGAGATCTAATGAGATCATACATGCCAGTATATTTTTTTAAGCCTATAGCATCCGGTATGCCAGTATTAATATAAAAATCTCCTATAAAATTTAAGAACTTGGAGGCTGAAGTGGTGGCGCAAGTGGTAGGGCGTTTGCCTTGCAACCTGCTAACCTAGGACTGACCATGGTTCGATCCCCCAGAGTCCCATATGGTCCCTCAAGCCAGGAGAAATTTCTGAGCACATTGCATGGAGTAACCACTGAGCATTACCGGGTGTGACCCAACAAACAAACAAACAAAAAATTTAAGAACCTGGTACTGGAGATATAGTATAGTGGGTAAGATACTTACTTTGCATATGAAAGACCTGGCCAGATTCAATCCCTGCGACCCCATGTGATTCTCCCATGCACCATCAGAAGTTATTCCTAAGTGCAGAGCTAAGAGAAAGCCCTAAGTACTGTCAGATGCACCCCCTCCTAACCCAGAAAAGGGTCAGTTGTTTTGCAGATCTAAAATTGAAATTTATTAATGTAAATTTTTCACTTAAGTGGGGCTGGAGAGATAGTAGAGTAAGTAAGATGTTTGCCTCACATGCAGCTGACCTTGGTTTGATCCTGGAGCCCCATATGGCCTCCTTGAGCCCAGGAGTAAATCCTGAACATAACCTATGACCCAATAACCAAAAAAATAAATAAAAAGGAGGAAAAAAAATTTTTTTTCACCTGAGAGAATATGTAGGATCTGAGACAATAGGGAACTTTGAGGTCCTATTCCTTGGTAGAAGAACCGGAGTCAAACTTAAAGCTTGCCTCCATTTTTTGTTTGTTTGTTTGTTTGTTTATTTACTTTGGGGACCACACCTGGCATCGTTCAGGGATTACTCCTGACATTGTACTCAGATATCACTCCTTGAAGGCTTGGGAACTTTATGGGATGACGGTTTAAACACGGGTTGGCCCCATGCAAGGCAAGTGCACTAACCTGTGTTATCACTCTGGCCCCAAGGTCTGACCTTTAAAATAAATAATAAGGCCTCCATTTAAAGTATCTGTTCCTAAAAACCAGTCTTTCTAACAACTATTTTTGTTTTTGTTTTGGGGTCACACCTGGCCTGGTGGTGCTCAGGGGTTACTCCTGGCTCTGCGCTCAGAAATAGCTCCTGGAAGGCATGGACCATATGGGATGTTGGGATTCGAACCATCAGTCCTGGATGGGCTGCATGCAAGGCAGACTCCTTACCGCAGTGCTATCTCTCAGGCCCTCTTTCTGACACCTGGATATGTAACAAGATTGGATGTCAGGGGTGAAATGCCAAACAAAAGGAGGAGATAGAACTAAAGAAATGGTACAGGAGATGAGGCTCTTGCTTTCGTACAACCGCTCCAGATGCAAACCTGATTCAGTCCAGGCCATGGCATAAGGTTCTCTGAGCACTGTTAGAGGTCGTTCCTCAGCACGAAGCCGGAAATAACCTTGATCACCTATGAGTGTTGTCTATTCCTTCTCACAAAAAATACATGAGTAGACAATGTCTTGCTCTAGAGAACAGTGCTGAATCTAGAGTGCTCAGGTCAGCAATTAGCACTGAGTTTAATTACCATTCCAGGATGTAATTCATCAATAGTACACATGCGGGGCCCGGAGAGATAGCACAGCGGCGTTTGCCTTGCAAGCAGTCGATCCAGGACCTAAGGTGGTTGGTTCAAATCCCGGTGTCTCATATGGTCCCCCGTGCCTGCCAGAAGCTATTTCTGAGCAGACAGCCAGGGCCAGGAGTAACCCCTGAGCACCTCCGGGTGTGGCCCAAAAACCAAAAACCAAAAAAAAAAAAAAAAATGTACACATGCCTGACATGTAAGAGGCCCTGACACCACACATACATTATTGAACTATAAAGAAAGCACAGTTCTATTTTTTTGTTTGTTTGTTTGTTCTTTTGGGCCACACCCATTTCATGCTCAGGGGTTACTCCTGGCTAAGCGCTCAGAAATCGCCCCTGGCTTGGGGGACCATATGGGACGCTGGGGGATCAAACTGCGGTCTAGCGCTTGCAAGGCAGACACCTTACCTCTAGTGCCACCTCACCGGCCCCACAGTTCTATTTGAACTGAGTACCTACCTCCCTTGTTGCCCACTTCTTCAGGTTGTTCTCTTGAAGCTCCTTAGGATGATGAACTGTGATGATCAGGGCCTACTTTTGTTGTTGTTGTTGTCATCATTCTCCTTCTTCTTCTTCTTCTTCTTCTTCTTCTTCTTCTTCTTCTTCTTCTTCTTCTTCTTCTTCTTCTTCTTCTTCTTCTTCTTCTTCTTCTTCTTCTTCTTCTGCTTCTCCTTCTCTTCCTTCTGCTTCTCCTTCTCCTCCTTCTCCTCCTCTTCCTTCTTCTTCTGCTTCTCCTTCTCTTCCTCTTCCTTCTCCTCCTCCTCCTTCTCCTTCTGCTTCTCCTCCTCCTTCTGCTTCTCCTCCTTCTTTCCCTCCTTCTCCTTCTCCTCCTCCTTCTCCTCTTCCTCCTCCAAAAACTCCTCCTCCTCCAACTCCTCCTCCTCCTTCTTTTTATTTTTTATTTATTTTTTATTTTTTTGGCTATCCCCAGAGATGTTCAGGACTTTTCAGGACTTACTCATTTTGTGCTCATCAATCAATCCTGGTGGTGCTTAGGAGGAGGCCAATATGGTGCTAGGACTGAACCCCAGTTGACTTCATGCAAGTCTTCATGCAAACATTCTATCCACTGTACTATCTATCTCTTTTGGCTCCACCCACATTATATTTATATTTTTTTTGTTTGTTTTGTTTTTTGGGCCACACCCTGTGACGCTCAGGGGTTACTCCTGGCTATGCGCTCAGAAGTTGCTCCTGGCTTCTTGGGGGACCATATGGGACGCCGGGGGATCGAACCACGGTCCGTCCTAGGCTAGCGCAGGCAAGGCAGGCACCTTACCTCCAGCGCCACCGCCCGGCCCCCTTATTTTCTTATTTTTATTTTATTTTTGGCCACACCTGGCAGTGCTCAAGGGTTGCTCCTGGCTCTGAGCTCAGAAATCACTCCTGGCAGGCCAGGGATCTAACCTGGGTCAGTCCCAGGTTGGTCACATGCAAGGCAAATGCCCTACCACTGTGCTATTTCTCCAGCCCCTATATATATATATACACACACACACACATATATATATATATATATATATATACACACACACACACACACATATATATATATATATATATATACACACACACACACACACACATATATATATATATATATATATATATATATATATATATATATATATATATATATATAGGGTTTTGGGTCACACCCAGCAGCACTCAGAAGTTACTCCTGGCTCCAAGCTCAGAAATCGCTCCTAGGGGCCTGAGCAATAGCACAAGGGACCATATGGGATGCCAGAATTCAAATCACCATCCATCCTGAATTGGCTGTGTGCAAGGCATTTGCCATACAGCTGTGCTATCTCTTTGGCCCCAATATATTTTAATAAGTGCTTTATAACTGATTCTTGTCAGATACTGCCTTGGATAAAGTTTTAGCCATCTGAGACCTACTTTCCTGTGTATGAAGTAGATAATGCCCATCACAGAAAATAGAGGGAATTCTCTCCCTCTAACAAAGTGCCTAGTAGGTTGACTTTTTGGTTTTGTTTTGACTTTTGGTTTACAGTCCCCAGTGCTCAGGGACCACTATTTGTGGTGCTCAGGCACCATATATGGTGATAAAAACTGGGGATAAAAAAACTGCTGCATACTAGGCAAATAAGTGCCTTATCCCATACTATCTCTCCAGGCCTTTGTTTCTGAGTTTTAGGTGACACTCAGTGGTGCTCCCAGGTCAGTGCTCAAAGATCCTTTCTGGTAATGCTGAGGAAAATATGCAATGCCAGAATTTTTTGAAGGGGGGGCACACCCAGTGGCATTCAGGGGTTACTCCTGATTCTACGCTCAGGAATCACTCCTGATAGGCTTGAGGGAACATATGGGATGCCGGGGATCAAATCCAGATTAATTATGTGCAAAACAAATGCCCTTCCTTCTGTGCTTGCCCTTTCTTCTGTGCTATCACACCAGCCCTGCAGTGCCAGGATTACCCTCCTGCATGAAACTACGTACTCAGCCCATTGACTTAACTAATTTTTGTTCCACATCCAGTGGTACTTGAGGTCTCTCCCAGGGGTATCTGAGTGACCACATGGGAAATTCTGCATACTAAACATCTATTTAGATTGTTAGCTGATTCTCTGGTTCCAGGAGATGAGTAATTGACCTCCACAACCTTCCTCTCTAAGTTACCTTGTTGTCAGCTTGGAGAATGTTCTTCCAGAAGACTTTTCACACATGTAATAACTCTCTCGTTTCCTTTCTACCTCTTTCCCTCCCTCCCTTCTTTCATCTTCCTCTTACTCTCCTTCCTCCCTCTTTTCTTCCTTTCCCCTGGTTTCTGATTTTGGGCCACACCCAGGGGTGTACTCAGGGATCATTCCTGGCAGTTTAAGGAGTTTGAGGGGGTCATATGGGATGCTGGGGAGTGAACCCCATTTGTATGCTGGGTAAGAGTTCTCACTACTATACTATTGATCTGGCCAGTTCTTCCTTTTTGGGAGGCTTCCCAAGCAGTGCTAAGGGTTCCAGTACCACTTTCAGCAATATATAATCTAACTCCTGACCTGAAAGTTCTATGGGGATAACAATGTTCCTGGAAGTGCTTGAGGGATCCCAGTCACCCATATTAAAATATGCTCTGCTCCAGTCCTTTCAAAGGTCTCTCCAGCCCCATACTTAATAAATCCTTCTTTTGTATCCATCTCAGCATTATTCGGACCAATCACTTCCGAATTGCTAAATTCTTAAACCCTTTCAGCATTTATCTGATCTGATAGTTTGTGCTGCTAGATTTTTCTTGTTTTCTGACTTCCAGCTGCCTCTGCCTCAGCCCCTCAGAGTGCTGTAGTGCCTGAGCAGGAACTAAGGGGTTTTGGGAGTCATTTTCTCAACCCCTGTCCTGTGCTCACTTTACAAGTATTACCTGGTTTACAAGCAAACCTCCTCACTTGATCTCCTTTCTCCTTATCCTGCAGCTCCCCACCTCTTTCCTCTGCTGCTGCTCAAGAGGTCATTTCCAAACACAAGTGCGATATGGCCCTGCATGACCTTTCAATGAGACTTTGCATTGTCTTTAAAAATATAGTCAATTTTGGGGGCCAGAGAAATAACATGAAGGTAGAGTGTTTGCCTTGCATGTAGAAGGATAGTGATTTGAATTCCAGCATCCCATATGGTCCTCCGAGCCTGCCAAGAGTGATTTCTGAGCCTAGAGCCAGGAGTAACCCTTGAGTGCTGCCGGGTGTGACCTAAAAACCTATATATACATATACAGAGAGAGAGAGAGAGGATTTTGGAATTTTGGGCCAGAGTGGTGGCTCAACAGTAGTGTGCTTGCCTTGCACATGGCTGACCCAGGAAGGACCTCGGTTCCATCCCCAGGGTCCCATATGGTCCCTCAAAGCCAGGAGTGATTTCTGAGTGTATAGCCAGAAGTAATACCTGAGCATCACTGGATGTAGCCCCCCCCCCAAATATAGTCAATTTATGGGCTGGAGCAATATTACAATGAGTAGAGCATTTGCCTTGCAAGTGGTTAACCCACATTTGATCTCAAGCATCCCATATAGTTCCCTGACCTTGCCTGGGGTGAGGCAAGGGTGTGCCTGAGCCACAAATCACTGTAGTGCCAGGGAACCACAGAATGGAGCAGCCAAATCTTCTTAGGTGCATATGGGGCAGCCCTGGGTCAAATTCAGCTTCATCCTTTAAGGCGGGTGCTCTAGCCTCTGAGTAATATCCTAGCCTCCAAAAAATGGAAGTTCTATGCTTTCCTCACTTATTGGGTCACACCTGGTGACACTCAGGGGTAGTACTCCTGGTTATGCGCTCAGAAATTACTCCTGGCTTGGGAGACCATATGGGATGCTGGAGGATAGAACCACAGTTTGTCCTAGGTTAGTACATGCAAGGCAGATTCCCTACCACTTGAGCCACCGCTTTGGCCCCTAGTGATAATTGAACCACACCTAGTGATGCTAGCTAGGGCTTACTCCTGCCTCTGAGCTCAGGGATCACTCCTGGTGGAGCTTGGAGGACTATAGTGCTAGGAACCACCATCTTTCTGCATGAAAGGCAAACGCCTTACCTCCATGCTATCTATCTGGTCCCGCTAGGAGTTGATTTTTTTTTTTTTTTTTTTGGTTTTTGGGCCACACCTGTTGGTGCTCAGGGGTTACTCCTGGCTGTCTGCTCAGAAATAGCTCCTGGCAGGCACGGGGGACCATATGGACACCGGGATGCGAACCAACAACCTTTGGTCCTGGATCAGCTGCTTGCAAGGCAAACGCCGCTGTGCTATCTCTCTGGGCCCACTAGGAGCGATTTCTAAGCGCAGAGCCGGGAGTAACCCCTGAGCACCGATGCCGGGTGTGATCCCAAAACAAACAAACAACAACAACAAAAATAAAATTCAATGGTCAGGGAGAAGATGTGAGGTAATCTTATTATGTAACCTGCCTGATCTCCCACCCCACCCCGAAAACTCCATCTCTCCTGGCTCTCTGGTTTAACTGCCTTAGAAAGCCCAGTTTTGGGGAAAGGAGTGGTTCTGGATAACTGGAGAGGTACACACCATTGGATTTCCACAAACCACCCTGAGAGGCAGCACCTGGCCTCTGTCCTGGGAGGGGAAGCCTCTGGCTATGGGACCAAGCAGTGGGCATGGGAAAAGGGGGTATACAGCAGGCTTGGAAGGAGGAGTTTCAGGCTAATGTCTTTGGGGTCTGGTCACACACTTGGTGAGCATGTATGAGTGATCACACATTTTGTTCTGTTGTGGGGAATTCCAAAGGGCAGTCACCAGGATCACACTCGGCCTGTGTGGCCTGTGCCCGGGATCAAGCTCTCTCTCAGGTTTATGCCTGCAAGGTATGTTCTCTACAACTGACCTATCCCAGGGCCTGTCTTACCCCATAATTTTGTTTGCTTTTGTTTTTGGGTCACACCTGGCTGCATTCAGGGGTTACTCATGATTCTGCGCTCAGAAATCGCTCCTGGCAGGCTCTGGGGACCATACGGGATGCCGGAATTTGATCCACGGTCCTTCTGCATGCAAGAAAAAGGTCCTACCTCCATGCTATCTCTCCAGCCCCTTACCCCATAATTTTTGGGGTCAGGAATGAGAGACTGCAAGACTATTCCTGGCCTTGAATGACCTCCTGTGGTGCTTGGGGGACCGTATGTGGTGCCAATGACAAAAGCAATTGCCTTAACTTATCTTTACAGTCCTTTCTCCCTCCCTCCCACCATCCCTCCCTCCTTCCCTCCCTTCCTTCCTCCCTTCCTTCCTCCCTTCCTTCCTTCCTCTAATCCTTCCTTCCTTCCTCCCTCTCATCCTTTCTCTCTCATGAGCTCTTTCTCTCTCCACCCAGGTCTGCTGGGTGCCAGGCAAGTGCCCTATTCACTCACTGTACTATCACTCAGTCCCTTTTGTTTTTTTCTTTTTTTGTCTTGGGTTTTGTTTGTTTGTTTTTGTTTTGG
The DNA here is from genome assembly GCF_024139225.1 of Suncus etruscus. NCBI lineage: Eukaryota > Metazoa > Chordata > Mammalia > Eulipotyphla > Soricidae > Suncus > Suncus etruscus. The sequence continues at coordinate 34,272,356 of NC_064865.1, forward strand.
GTCACACCTGCAGTGCTCAGGGTTATTCCTGACTCTGGTTCTGCATTCAGAAATTGCTCCTGACAGGCATGGGAACCATATGGGATGCTGGGATTCGAACCACCAGTGGTCTTGGGTCCACTGCTTGCAAGGCAAACCACCTTACTGCTGTGCTATCTCTCCAGACCCCTTTTATTTATTTATTTATTTATTTATTTATTTATCCTTTTGTTTTTTTTTTTATAATTTAATTTCTTTTTTGTGAAACAAGGTCATTTTTTGGGGGGGGGCCACACCCGTTTGATGTTCAGGGGTTACTCCTGGCTAAGCACTCAGAAATTGCCCCTGGCTTAGGGGGACCATATGGGACGCCAGGGGATCACATCGAGGTCGAGATCTTTCCTTGGCTAGCGCTTGCAAGACAGACACCTTACCTCTAGCGCCACCTCGTCGGCCCAAGGTCATGGTTTGTTTTTTTTTTTTGGTTTTTGGGCCACACCCGGTGATGCTCAGGGGTTACTCCTGGCTATGCGCTCAGAAGTCGCTCCTGGCTTGGGGGACCATATGGGATGCCAGGGGATCAAACCGCAGTCTGTCCTAGGCTAGCACAGGCAAGGCAGGCACCTTACCTCTAGCACCACTACGCCGGCCCCCCAAGGTCATGTTTTTAAATTGAAACTTACTTAGAAAGATGTGAGGAAGAGAAAGGGAGAAGTAGGTGTCCAAGAGGAAAGAGGTGGTGGGGAATATGAGGCTGGAGTGACATACAGCAAACAGGGTGCTTTCCTTGCATAAGGCCTACCTAGGTTCTGTCCCCTGTTCCATACATGGTCCCCTGACTCCTGCCAGGAATGATCCCTGAGTGCAGAGGCAGGGAGTAAACCGAGAGCATTCCTGGGTGTGGTGCCAAAACCAAAACAAAAAAAGAACACAGAATTCTCTAGAGTGGAAACAAGCAAACAAAGAAACAGACAAGCAAGCAAGATACTAGTTCAAGGGATAACACAGGTTTGAAGAACAATCTTGTTTTTCTTTTAAGCATATACTCTTTTTACATGTTTTTTTTTTTTTTTTTTACATTTTTTTTTTGTTTTGTTTTTTGGGTCACACCCGGCAGCTCTCAGGGGTGGTGCCTCCTGGCTCTACACTCAGAAATCGCTCCTGGCAGGCTCTGGGGACCATATGAGATGCCAGGATTCGAACCACCGTCCTTCTGCCCTTCTGCATGCAAGGCAAATGCCTTACCTCCTATGCTATCTCTCTAGCCCCATTATTATTATTTTTTTTATTTTTTGTTTTTGGGCCACACCCGGCAGTACTCAGGGGTTACTCTTGGCTGTCTGCTCAGAAATAGCTCCTGGAGGGCCCGGAGAGATAGCACAGCGGCGTTTGCCTTGCAAGCAGCCAATCCAGGACCAAAGGTGGTTGGTTCTAATCCCGGTGTCCCATATGGTCCCCCGTGCCTGCCAGGAGCTATTTCTGAGCAGAGAGCCAGGAGTAACCCCTGAGCACTGCCGGGTGTGACCCAAAAACTAAAAAAAAAAAAAAGAAAAAAGAAAGAAATAGCTCCTGGCAGGCACGGGGGACCATATGGGACACCGGGATTCAAACCAACCACCTTTGGTCCTGGATCGGCTGCTTCCAAGGCAAACACCACTGTGCTATCTCTCCAGGCCCTATTTTTTATTCTTAAAACTTATTGATTGATTGATTGGTTTTTGGGCCACACTCAGCGGCTCTCAGGGGTTGGTTCTGCACTTGGTTCTGCACTCAAAAATGACCCCCAGCAGGCAGGGGGACCATACGGGTTGCCGGAATCTAACTGGGTTCCTCCCGGGTAGGCCAGGTGCAAGGCAAACACCCTATATATGTGCTATCTCTCTGGTCCCTAGCCAAGAAGTATTTAATTGTGTATATGGACCACAGTTCCTTTATCTAGTCATCCATTCTTGAACACTGGGTCCTTTCCAGATTTGGCTATTGTGCTCAACTAACAGGAGCATAGAAATCTTTTATGATTATTTTGGACCACACTCGACGGGATTACTTACTCCTGGCTCTGTGCTGAGGAATTACTTCCTGGCAGTGCTTGGGGTACCTTATAGAGGGTGGAGATCAAACCCTGGTCTACAATATGCAAGGCCTCCAACCTTATCCATTGTGTTAACCCTCTAATACCAGGAAAACAAAAGTCTTTTCTTAGTTTTTAGGTTTTGGGGGTAAATAGTCCAGGAATGGAACAGTGGTCCTCAAACTATGGCCCGCGGGCCACATATTGTATTTGTATCTGTTTTGTTTCTTCATTGCAAAATAAGATATATGCAGTGTGCATAAGAATTTGTTCATATGTTTTGTTTTTACTATAGTTAGACCGTCCAATGGTCTGAGGGACAGTGAACTGGCCCCCTGTTTAAAAAGTTTGAGGACCGTTATATGGTAGTCTTTCATCTTAAAAAAAGCACGCTTTGTTAATAAAAAGCAACTTCTTTTTGACGTGAAATCCACCCATCTTGGTGTTAAGTAGGAAAACTCAAATGGAAGACTGTTTTCCTTTTGGTGGGAAGTGATACTTGCCGCTTCAGCAATGTCAGAGCGCCCTCTGGTGTCAAAATGCAGTCATTTGCTAAAAATCTGAGGTCTTATTCCAACAGATTTGTTAGTACTTGTCACTTTATTTGGATGGCAAGTATCCTCAGAGCTGTACGGCTTATATCAAGTCATTATTGCTGAATGCCATCTCTTGTGTATTAGTTGTGATTTCTAAGGGATTGGGCGCTTGTCTTCACTTTTCTGCAAGAAAGTACCTTGGCTCCTCAATCTGCTTAGTCTATTCTTGGCCTGGACCACTCAGAAATTCACTGAGTCATCTTCTAGTCCTGGGGCCTGTTGGGCTCCAGCAAATCCAAAACTCCAGCTCAAATGTCACCTTTTGGTTGTTTTTGCTTTTGTGTCACACCTGATGATGCTCATGAAACTGCTTCTGGCCGAGTGGGAAACACTCCTAGTGGTGCTTAGGGGGACTAGGTAATAGCAAGGGACCAACCCAGTTTTCCTACATGCAAAGCATGTGGTCAGACTTTGAGCTATCTCTCTAGCCCTACTGCTGTCACTTTAATGAGATTTTGTGACTGTTTGGTCAGAGCCAATGGTACCATCTACATCTACCAAATTATGTAAGTGTGTTTCACTTACATTTTTATTTTTATTTTTTTATTATTTATTTATTTATTTATTTATTTATTTTTTGGTTTTTGGGCCACACCCGTTTGATGCTCAGGGGTTACTCCTGGCTATGTGCTCAGAAATTGCCCCTGGCTTGGGGGGACCATATGGGACGCTGGGGGATCGAACCGCGGTCCGTCCTACGCTAGCGCTTGCAAGGCAGACACCTTACCTCTAGCACCACCTTCCCGGCCCGTTACATTCTTATTTTTGAGCCAGCTGGCGGTACTCAGGGCTTACTCCTGACTCTACACTCAGAAATTACTCCTGGTAATGCTTGTGGGACCATATGGGATATTGGGGATCAAATCCAGATCAACAGCATGCAAGGCAAATGCCCTACCTGCTGTACTATCCCTCCAGTTCATGCCTCACTTACATTTGTGGTATCATTTTCTCCTTTTCCATGCCTGACCAAGGACCTTAAGGATTAAAAAAAAAAATTGGTTCTATGAATCCCAGTTTCTCCTAAATAGTGTAGGTGTTTGGCGTTTGGTACTTGTTCATCAAAGAAACAATTTGGCTCAATTGGGTTGGAATAGAAAACTCAAATCAAGTGTGATTAAAGTCTTTCCTTTCTTCTTTTTTCTTTTTCTTGGGGACACACCCAGTGGCATTTAGGAATTACTCTTGGCTCTGTAATCAGAAATCTGTCCTGACAGACTCAGGGGACCATATGGGATGCCAAGCTTCAAACCTGAGTCAGTTGCATGCAAGGCTCTACCACCTGTGCTCATTCAGCCCCACTTTTCTTTCTTTTCTTTCTCTTTTTCTCTTTCTCTTTCTCTTTCTCTTCTTTCTTTCTTTCTTTCTTTCTTTCTTTCTTTCTTTCTTTCTTTCTTTCTTTCTTTCTTTCTTTCTTTCTTTCTTTCTTTCTTTCTTTCTTTCTTTCTTTCTTCTTCCTTCCTTCCTTCCTTCCTTCCTTCCTTCCTTCCTTCCTTCCTTCCTTCCTTCCTTCCTTCCTTTCCTTCCTTCCTTCCTTTCCTTCCTTCCTTCCTTCCTTCCTTCCTTCCTTCCTTCCTTCCTTCCTTCCTTTCTTTCTTTCTTTCTTTCTTTCTTTCTTTCTTTCTTTCTTTCTTTCTTTCTTTCTTTCTTTCTTTCTTGGTTTTTGGGTCACACCCGGCAGTGCTCGGGGGTTACTCTTGGCTCTATGCTCATAAATCGCTCCTGGCAGGCTCAGGGGTTCATATGGGATGCCTGGATTCGAACCACTGTCCTTCTGCATGCAAGGCAAATGCCTTACCTCCATACTATCTCTCTGACCCCCTCTGAACATTTTTTCATGACACATTGTGTCTTGTTGAGTTTGTGAAATTATTGCACTCATGAGAAAAGTGTCCTTGGACTGGGGTCCTTCTGGGGCTGAGTCAGTGGCATGCAACCGTCTATGAAAAGGAGGGTGAGAAGGAGGACCAGGAAGCATGACTTAGCAGGTGTGTTGGTATAATTTCCTGCCAAGGCATGTGATGTGGAGCTGGGAGGGTGTCCTTTCAGCTTGGGAGCTTGATGGTTTGTTGGAGCAGGAGTTTGGTCCGAGTACCTACTGGGCTAATAACTGAGGGTAAAGAGGGTTATAAGGAAGGATAATGGGTCAGGATTCGAAGATGAGAGTCTAAAAGAATTTCTGAAGGGGGGGAAGAAGGGTAATATATAAGAGGGGCTATATAAAATTTGGGCATGGCTTGTTTACAATTTAGGTTTGGCAATCAGAGAGGAGTCCACTGTCTACCAACTCATGCTCACATAAAGTCAGACATTAGTGTTCTATTCTTAGGTTAACCCTCATAGGCTGGGTCTGAGCTCTTAAGATATGATTGAGTCTCTTCATGCTGTGACCAAAGATTAACAGACCTCAGGACATGGCAGCTGCTCAGGGAGCAGCTGTTTGTTCTGCAGGGCTACATGTGCTGCCCTCACCATACACATCAACCCCTGCCTGAAAACCTGCTCTGCTCTCTCTAGGCATCCCAGAGTGAAGGAAGATGAAAGCTGCACATAGGTGACTTAAATAAAACTTTATTTATACTTCATGTCAAAAAAGATATGATTGAGTTAAGAAAAGATAAATAATTGGTTAAGATATGGCTAGGAGGGAAAGAAGAGGAAAACAAAAAAGAGAGGAGAAAAGAGTAATCAAATACAGTGCGATAGATTGAATGGATGAAGGAGAGTAAAAGACGGGGGGAATAGAAGTAGAGGGAAGAAGAGAGAAAAATGAAGAAAGAAAGAAAGAAAGAAAGAAAGAAAGAAAGAAAGAAAGAAAGAAAGAAAGAAAGAAAGAAAGAAAGAAAGAAAGAAAGAGAAAGAAAGAAAGAAAGAGATAGAGAAAGAAAGAAAGAAAGAAAGAAAGAAAGAAAGAAAGAAAGAAAGAAAGAAAGAAAGAAAGAAAGAAAGAAAGAAAGAAAGAGAAAGAGAAAAAGAGAAAGAAAAGTGGGGCTGAATGAGCACAGGTGGTAGAGCCTTGCATGCAACTGACTCAGGTTTGAAGCTGAAAGAAAGAAAGAAGGAAAGAAAGGGAAAAAAGGACATAGTGATTTGCCAAAACGTATTCAATGAGTGGGACCTGTAGCATAGGTCTGTGGTGTGCCATTGACAGTTCCAGTGGTCTGAATGATCATATGCTTTGGGTCCTAACTGAAGACATAAACAAAAGGAAGTGGGTTAATTAGAGTATTTTATCAAAACATTGACATAATGGCCACTGTATATGGTATCCAGTATGATTGACAGCAAGATTTAAAATTAGGGTGTCCACCCTTTGTTTCCAAGGCCCCCTGTGGACAGAGAAGCTGAAGTGTTATTTTATACTTGGTAAAATTAAGGCAGTAAAGCATATTGTTAGTAATCACTGCAGCGGGAGACCAGGCTTCCAATCATATTCTACACCTGGTTCTGTGGAAAAATATATTAGGACATTATTAATATAGACCTTTGTGGTTAGAGGTTGATTGCATACCTGTACACTCAAAAACTGTTGCTTCTGTCATTGTTGGATTCTTTACTTTATAATGGGTATTTGTGTCTTTGTGGTGCCACCCTTCCCCTTCATTTGGACACATCACCACGTTATATGGTGGCACCTATGGTGTTTGGAGATGTTACCCTTTCAACCCTTGTATTTGTCATGGATTACTATATGTTAATGTGGTATGTGTTCTGAATACCTCAAAGAAGTACTATCATTCTGTATTTATCTTTCTTGTTCTGGCTTATTTTGTTTAACATAATATTTTGGAGATCCATCCATGTTGCTGCAAAATCTATGTTTGTATAATTTCTAACTGCTATGTAGTATTCCATTCCTTATAAATACCGCATCTTCATGATCTATTCATCCATTTTTGGGCATTGAGGTTGGTTCCAGTTCTTCTTGGCTATTGTGCTGAGTGCTGTGATAAATAGTGGAATGCATACATACTTTGGAATGAATATTCTTCCATCTTGGGGGTATGTAGCATGAAATAATTAACGATGGGGCTGGATGGCGGTGGATGGAGGCCTTTGTGCTTAGGCCCCAGCCACGTGGCTTCATCCCCCATCCAGCTGGCAAGTTCCAGGCCCAGGTAGTCGGCGTAATCAAGACTCACTCACACGCAGGCTTCAGGAAGAATCATCTTTATTTATGCCCTAGCCACCACAGGTGTGTGGCCTATGTCAACCTTTCAAGCATTCAGCTATATTTTGCTAGCCCTGCATCTTATCTCCTGTTAGCCATCTTCCCTTTGGGCTCCATGCGGCCCAAAGATCCAAAAGCCAGGAAGCCAAGCCGGGCCAAGAGAGAAACGGCAAAAGGGGCCCAAAGAGCCAAAAGGCCCGAATTCCCTTGGTCCCAGCCTTATCTACCTTTTTCCAAACCCCTCCCAGGAATGGGAGGGGCTTGCAGGTAAAGTTACACCTACTATCCGGTTCAGACCCCTCCCAGAAATGGGTGGGTCTTAGGGTACACCACATTTCCCCCTTTTTTAAATATTTTCATGCGCCAACGTAATAAAGTGAAAATTAATATACCAGCCCTTTTCAAAAACATATCATTTGCAAAATATACTTTACACCTGTAACCTAAAATTCTATTAATGCTTTTTTACCAAGCACTATTTCGGAACTTTCATGTTCCTATATTTTTAAACTATATTGGGGGAACTTCACTGTTCCTATATTTTTTCTATACACAAGTACTTCAGCATACATGCATAACATACATTTTAAAAACAGGCTAAGTACATTAAAATACACAGTAAAACATTTTGCAATTGAAAATATTAACTTTGAAAGACAACAAAACACATTTAAATCATAAAGAAAATGACTAAGACAAAGATGCAGGTGGTTAGAAATTAGATGTTAAAATGGGCTAATATGTATTACCTCCCTTATATTTTTATTTTTTAACCACTAACTAATTAAAACTTATTCCATCACCAACTATGAGTAAAATATTACTACCCACTAATTTTCTACACCTAAAACCATAGTTTAGATTAATTTGTCCCACGCTGATCTCACCACGTGGCTTTTGTAAACTTTTAAAGTTCAGATGTTGGTTTGTCCCACGCTGATCTTACCACGTGGCTTCGTAGTTTTAGGCTCCGCTGCCGGTTTGTGATCTGGAGCGAGGATTCCAGGTTTTTCGCTTTTCCGGGCAAAGCTGAGCCCAGCCAAGCCTATTCCAGCCGAGATCCCAGCCGAGCCGAGCCCAGCCGCTTTTCCCCTCTGGGCATTACTTTGGACGGTTTTTCTCGCTCCTGCTGTTTTACCTTTTCAGGCTTGCAGCGGAGCAAAAGCTGAGCTGAGCTGAGCTGAGGCGTTCCTGCTTCTGGGCCGATAGGAGCTTTTTGCCGCTTTTCTGATGCTGGAGGGGCTTCACCGCTGCCTTATTTTTCCCTCCGGGCGCACTTTGGAAGCAGCTTATGGATGTTCAGAGTTCCAAGTGATTTAAACTAAAAGTTCAGTTCGAAATTTCCAAAGTCGAAATCCAAATTCAAGCCAAAGGTCATTTTCAGAAAATCAGTCCACTTTAAATACAGTCTTTTTTCTCCTCCGTTTCCAATTTAGACTTTTAATTAGTTTTTCTACAGGCCGAGGTTTTTGTTTCTTGTAACAAAGTTTCAGTTCTGGGCCTGGGCCTGGGCTGGAGGTGATGCAAGCTTCCACCTCTTTTGTTTTAATTGCCCTTGTTTCCCTAGAAGGGGTCACGGCCATGTTTGAACATGGCTCCACGTGGCCCAGTGTTTTGGGCTCAGTGCACCCGAAAAGAGCCAAAATGAAACAAAAGAGCAGAGATCTCACCATTTTTGCTGTTTTGTTGGGTCCAGGATTCAGGTCAAAGTTCAGAGCGCCATTTGTATCGTAATGTGGTGTACCCTAAGACCCACCCATTTCTGGGAGGGGTCTGAACCGGATAGTAGGTGTAACTTTACCTGCAAGCCCCTCCCATTCCTGGGAGGGGTTTGGAAAAAGGTAGATAAGGCTGGGACCAAGGGAATTCGGGCCTTTTGGCTCTTTGGGCCCCTTTTGCCGTTTCTCTCTTGGCCCGGCTTGGCTTCCTGGCTTTTGGATCTTTGGGCCGCATGGAGCCCAAAGGGAAGATGGCTAACAGGAGATAAGATGCAGGGCTAGCAAAATATAGCTGAATGCTTAAAAGGTTGACATAGGCCACACACCTGTGGTGGCTAGGGCATAAATAAAGATGATTCTTCCTGAAGCCTGCGTGTGAGTGAGTCTTGATTACGCCGACTACCTGGGCCTGGAACTTGCCAGCTGGATGGGGGATGAAGCCACGTGGCTGGGGCCTAAGCACAAAGGCCTCCATCCACCGCCATCCAGCCCCATCGTTAATTATTTCATGCTACAGGGGTAGATACCAGAATGCAACCGCTGAATCATATGGCAGCTCAATTCTGAGTTTAGTAAGCACCCTTCATACTTTTTTCCATTGAGGTTGGACCAGGCAGCATTCCCACCAGCAGTGGATGAGAGTCCCTTTCCTACCACATCCTTGCCAACAGAGATTGGACCCATTATTTTTGATGTGTGCCATCCTCACTGGTGTTAGGTGGTACCTTATTGTTCTCTTAATTTGGATTTCTTTAATGATGAATGATGGTGAACATGTTTTCATGTGTTTCTTGGCCATCTATCAGTCTTCCTTAGAAAAGCATCTATTCATTTCTTCTTCCCATTTTTCTATGGCTTTATTGAGTTTTGTGGGGGCTCACCTTTCTGAGTGCTTTATATAACCTAGATATCAGTTCTTTATTTGATATGTTGAGTGTGAAAAAATTTTTGCTTTCTGTTAGCTGTCTTTTAGTTTTAGCCAGTGTTTCTTCCACCATACAGAAACTCTTTAACTTAACGTAGTCCCATTTGTTTACAATTGATGTTATTACTCTTGCATTGGCATTCCATCATCAAAGACTTTTTTGAGGTATAAATCTTGTAGTGTTCTACCTATATTTCCCTCAATGAATTTTATAGTTTCAGGTCTTATTTCCAGGTCTTTTTTTTGGGGGGGGGGGGTCACACCCGGCGGTGCTCAGGGGTTACTCCTGGCTGTCTGCTCAGAAATAGCTCCTGGCAGGCACGGGGGACCATATGGGACACCGGGATTCGAACCAACCACCTTTGGTCCTGGATCGGCTGCTTGCAAGGCAAATGCCATTGTGCTATGTCTCCCTTTTTCTTTCCCTTCTGGTATTCCCACAATTCGCAGGTTATTTCTTTGATCTTTGTTCATTAGGTACTTAATTTTTTCCTCCAATGTTTTGTCTCTTGCTTTCTTATTGACTTCTTTGTCATTGTTGTTTTGTAGTTTTTCTCAAGTTCCTCTATGCGTTCTTCTAGCTGTGTAATTCTACTATTATGGCTTGTTAACATGTTTCTTATTTTCCCTAATTCCAATTGTATGGATTCTTTCATCTTCTGTAAAAGTTCTTCTTTTAGTTGGTTGAATTGTTCATCTATAGATTTCTTTTCTTTCTTTCTTTCTTTCTTTCTTTCTTTCTTTCTTTCTTTCTTTCTTTCTTTCTTTCTTTCTTTCTTTCTTTCTTTCTTTCTTTCTTTCTTTCTTTCTCTCTCGCTCTCTCGCTCTCTCTTTCTTTCTTTCTTTCTTTCTTTCTTTCTTTCTTTCTTTCTTTCTTTCTTTCTTTCTTTCTTTCTTTCTTTCTTTCTTTCTTTCTTTCTTTCTTCTTTCTTTTTTGTGGTTTTTGGGTCACACCAGGCAGTGCTCAGGGGTTTTTCCTGGCTCTGTGCTCAGAAATTACTCCTGGCAGGCACGGGGCACCATATGGGACGCCAGGATTCGAACTGATGACCTTCTGCATGAAAGGTAAACACCTTACCTCCATGCTATCTCTCTGGTCCCATCTATAGATTTCTTAATCTCAAAGGCTAGTGATTCCTGGATTTCCCTTGCTAGGGCATTCATTGATGCTTTTAGGTCCTCATCTATTGAGCTTATGTGTTTTGGTGGACTTGGAAACTTGGTAGGATTTCTCTCCATTTCCCCAGCTGCTAGTGTCTTTCTTAGTTTACCCATATTTCTTTGCATCTGGTGGTTTTGACTGTTGAGTTTTCTAGTTGTTTAATAAAGTGAACTGCTGTACTGATTGTATTAGAGGTACTTGAAGGTATATTCAATTTAGAGTTTATTTTTCCTTAGCCAGATGGCTTGTCTAAGTATGATTGGGAGACTACAAGCTGCTTCAGTGTTTTGCTATCCTGTTTTATGGTCTATGGGATTATCTGAGGAAGTTGATTGTTAGATCTGAGATGACTGGACCTATGTGTTGCAAGTTAGACTATCTCCTGCTTTTGCACAGATTGTGGTCCTGGGGAGAGGGAGCTGGCTGTCACAACCCTGCCCAAAGGCCCCAGGCCAAGGTGTGTGCAATTATTGGTGTGGTAGAAGGGGGTGGGAGGTCTCAAATCTGCCCAAAGGTAGAAATCCCTGGTGCATAAGCTTACCAGTTGGAGGAGAGAGTTCTGATGAGGGGAAGCGTGGTCTCAAACCAACCCAAAGTTCCAGGCCTTCAGTTCTGCAAGCTTACCAGGCCGACGGGAGGGGGATGCTGGGGGGGGGGGGGGAGGGCAGTCTCAAACCCACCAAAGGTCCAGGAGTCTAGATCTGTGTGTTTACTGGGCCAGCAGAAGGGGTCCCCAGGGGAGATGGGTATTCCTAGACCAGCAGAGGGCTGGGTGCACAGTGTGCTTGCTCACAGGGCAGAAGGGGTCCCGAGGCCAAATTGTTATTTTTATGTGGTGTGCGTGTGTATTCTAGTGGTGCTCAGGAACCTTTTTTTTTTTTTTTTTTTGTTTTTTTGTTTTTTGGGCCACACCCAGCAGTGCTCAGGGGTTACTCCTGGCTGTCTGCTCAGAAATAGCTCCTGGCAGGCATGGGGGACCATATGGGTCACCGGGATTCGAACCAACCACCTTTGGTCCTGGATCGGCTGCTTGGATGCTATCTCTCCGGGCCCAGGGCTAACTCTTGGTGAGGATAGGAGACAGATTATGTGTTACTAGGGATCAAACCAGTGTGGGCAGTGTGCAATGCCTTAGCTTCTGTACTGTTTGGCCTGGTGCCAGGAATTGGATTTAGGGATACTGCAGGCAAAGCATGTCTAGCTCTTTGAGCCACCTACTTAGGTTTTCATCAAGTCTAATTAAAAAAAATTTTATTGGGACCGGAGAGATAGCATGGAGGTAAGGTGTTTGTCTTTCATGCAAGAGGTCATCGGTTCTCGGTGTCCCATATGGTCCCCCGTGCCTGCCAGGAGCAATTTCTGAGCCTGGAGCCAGGAATAACCCCTGAGCACTGCTGGATGTAACCCAAAAAACACAAAAAAAAAATTTTTTTTTATTGGGGACAGAGAGATAGCATGGTGGTAAAGTGTTTGCCTTGCATGCAGAAGGACGGTGGTTCGAATCCCAGCATCCCATATGGTCCCCTCAGTCTGCCGGGGTGATTTCTGAGTGTAGAGCCAGGAGTAGCCCCTGAGCGCTGCCGGGTGTGACTCCCCCCAAAAAAAAACTTTTATCATAATACTTTGATTTACCAAGTTGTTTATAGTACAGTAAATTCAGGCATTAAATGTTCAAGCACTAGTCCCACTACCAGTGTGACCTTCCTTTCACTAGTGTCCCCAATTTTCCACCTCCATGCAGACACAAACTTATTTTACATAGCTTATTACAACACAAAGGCAAAACTATTATCAAAACTTAGATAAACATGGGTCAATTTGAAATCACTATTATATCTCATCATTGTGTTACTAAAGTCAGTGTCTAAGGATTTACTGATTTACTGGGCTGTGGTTAAGACTAGTGAGCCTCTATTACTGTTTAGGCTCATTGATCTTGGTAGATTATGATGTAACTGTTCCATCAGATTTCCTGTGATACTACTGGGCTGATACTACAATAAAATTTTGAGGTGTGGAGCAGCCACTATGCAGCTGAGTTATAGAAGTTATAAATCTAAAACAAATTTAGTGGGCTGGAAGTTTGATAAGTTTAAGTGGCAGAGCTGGACCTTTTCTGTTAAAGGGTGTAGGGGGTAATGTTTGGCTACTGTACATGCATAAAGGAAAATCTGACCAACCAGTCTTTTCTGAAAATTCTTCCTTCTTCCTTCCTTCCTTCCTTCCTTCCTTCCTTCCTTCCTTCCTTCCTTCCTTCCTTCCTTCCTTCCTTCCTTCCCTTCCTTCCATCCTTCCTTCCTTCCCTTCCTTCTTTCCATCCTTCCTTCCTTCCTTCCTTCCCTTCCTTCCATCCTTCCGTCCATCCTTCCTTCCTTCCTTCCTTCCTTCCTTCCTTCCTTCCTTCCTTCCTTCCTTCCTTCCTTCCCTTCCTTCCATCCTTCCATCCTTCCTTCCTTCCCTCACTCCTTCCTTCCTTCCTTCCTTCCTTTCCTTCCTTCCTTCCTTCCTTCCTTCCTTCCTTCCTTCCTTCCTTCCTTCCTTCCTTCCTTCCTTCCTTCCTTCCTTCCTTCCTTCCTTCCTTCCTTCCTTCCTTCCTTCCTTCCGTCTTTCCTTCCCTTCCTTCCTTCCTTCCTTCCTTCCTTCCTTCCTTCCTTCCTTCCTTCCTTCCTTCCTTCCTTCCTTTCCTTCCTTCCTTCCTTGGCTATACCTGGAGTCGCTCAGGGGCCACTCCTGGCTCTGTGCTCAGAAATTGCTCCTGGCAGGCTCAGGGGAGCATATGGGATGCCGGAGAGATTGAACCTGGGTTCATCCGGGATCAGCCCAACCACTGAGCTATCTCTCTAGCCCTCACTCAGGGGCCACTCCTGGCTCTGTGCTCAGAAATCGCTCCTAGCAGACTCAGGGGAGCATATGGGATGCCGGAGAGATTGAACCCGGGCCCATCCGGGGTCAGCCCAACCACTGAGCTATCTCTCTAGCCCTCTAAAGCCCCTTTATTAAAGTTTTTAGGGCAAGAGATGCTGTTAAAACTTAAAGTTTAACGGGGCCGGGCGGTGGCGCTAAAGGTAAGGTGCCTGCCTTGCCTGCGCTAGCCTTGGACGGACCGCGGTTCGATCCCCCGGTGTCCCATATGGTCCCCTAAGCCAGGAGCAACTTCTGAGCACATAGCCAGGAGTAACCCCTGAGCGTTACCGGGTGTGGCCCCAAAACAAACAAACAAACAAACAAACAAACAAACCAAAAAAACAAACTTAAAGTTTAAAAAACAGTTTAAAGTTTTAAAGATACTGTAAAAACTTAGTTTTTAGGGCAAGAGGTAAGGAGTCTCTTTGCATGTGGTTGACTTGACCCTCAAGCGCCACCAGAGGTCACCCCTGAGTACAGAGCCAAGAATAAACCCCAGAGAAGCATTAGGGGAGGCCCAACTGGATCAAGAAACTACGGTATATATACAGATGAAATACAAGTTGGCCATAAGAAAAGACAAAGTCGGGCCGGGCGGTGGCGCTAAAGGTAAGGTGCCTGCCTTGCCTGCGCTAGCCTTGGACGGACCGCGGTTCGATCCCCCGGTGTCCCATATGGTCCCCCAAGCCAGGAGCAACTTCTGAGCACATAGCCAGGAGTAATCCCTGAGCATTACCGGGTGTGGCCCCCCCCCCCCAAAAAAAAAAAAAAAAAAAGACAAAGTCATGCTTGTGACCTGAAGAGTATTATGCTGAGTAAAGTTGGTCTGAGGAAAAGAGACTGATACAAAATTATCTCTCTTATATGGGATATAAAGGATATAAGGATGGAATAACTAATACCTGAATACAATGGAAACAACATGAAAACTAGCATTCAGTAGGAAGCAAGTCCTTTGAGGGGGCTAGAAGATAAAATGGTGGTGGGAAACGCCCACAGTGGTGAAAAGCATCCAAACAGGAAGAGAAAGTGGTGCTGAAAGGTGGTAAAGTGTTTATGTGTGAAACTTTATTACTAATAGTACTGTAAAGTTCAGTACAAACATTTATAGGGGGCTGGGGCAATAGCCCAGCAGTAAGGCATTTGCTTTGCACACAGCCAACACAGGACGGACCATGGTTCGAATCCCGATATCCCATATGATTCCTCAAGCCTGCCAGGATCGACTCAGCACAGAACCAGGAGTAACCCCTGAGCACTTCTGGGTGTGACCCCCCCAAAAGTTATATATATAAAAAGTGCCTCTTGTAGAAGCAGAGGCAAATGGAGGTGGGAGGTATTGGTGGAGGAAGGAAAGTGGACACAGGTTGAAGGAATTGGTGTTGAAACACAGCATACCTGAAACTTAATCATGTATAAATGTAAGTTCACTGTGACTATATACATTTTTTTAAATAAAAAGGCTTTAGGGGAGCCAGAGTGGTGGCGTTAGAGGTAAGCACTGCCTTGCAAGTGCTAGCCTAGGACAGACCACGGTTCGATCCCCCATCATCCCATATGATCCCCCAAGCTAGGGGCGATTTCTGAGCGCATAGCCAGGAGTAACCCCTGAGTGTCACCGGGTGTGCCCCCCTTCCAAAAAAAGACTTTCTGGTATGGAAGCGTTAGCACAATGGGTAAGGCATTTGCTTTGCATGTGACCAAATTGGATTTTAACCCTGGCATCCCATATGGTTCCCTGAGCCTGCCAGGAGTAATTTCTGAGTGCAGAACCAGAAGTAACCCCTGAGTGATGAGGGAGGTGACTGCAAAACAAAACAAAAAAGGCTTTAGTGGCTGACCTGCTTGCTGTAACCTGTTAAGCATAGCTTAACTCCCCAACATTCTAGATAGTAACTCTGAACCCAGAGCCGGGAATGATCCCTGAACACAGCTAGGAATAAGCCAAACACCCACTTACTCCAAAAATAGAATTATTAAAAAAAATAGGGGCTGGAGAGATAGCATGGAGGTAAGGCGTTTACCTTTCATGCAGAAGGTCATTGGTTCAAATCCCAGCGTCCATATGGTTCCCTGTGCCTGCCAGGAGCAATTTCTGAGCACGGAGCCAGGAAAAACCCCTGAGTACTGCTGGGTGTGACCCAAAAACCACACACACACACACAAAACATATATATATATATATATATATATATATATATATATTTTAGAAAAAATGTTTGCATTTTACTTTTTAAATTGATTAATTTAGTGGAGATTTTGTTTTGTTTTGTTTTTTGTTTGTTTGTTTTTTGGGCCACACCTGGCAGTGCTCAAGAGTTACTCCTGGCTATCTGCTCAGAAATAGCTCCTGGCAGGCATATGGGGCACCAGGATTCAAACCAAACACCTTAGGTTCTGGGTCGGCTGCTTGCAAGGCCTCTGTGCTATCTCTCCAGCCCCTAGTGGAGATATTTTTTTATGACCATTACCTTACATACAGATTTTCACAATTTTTATTTCTGGTGTCGGAGTGATATAGCACAACGGTAGGTGGTAGGGTGTTTGCCTTGCATGTTGCTCACCTGGGACGGACTCAGGTTCGATTCCTGGCATCCCATGTGGTCCCCGGAGCCTGCCAGGGGAGATTTCTGAGCACAGAGCCAGAAGTTAACCCTGAGCGGTGCTGGGCTTGGCCTAAAAACAAAAAGAAATTTTTTTTATTTCTGGGTCCAGAGAGATAGTAAGTAATGCTTACTCTGCGAGCAGCTGACTGAGTTCAGTCTTAGCATTGCATATGGCCCCCTGAGCTCTACCAGGAATGATCCCTAAGAATAAAGTCAGAAGAAAGTCCTGACCAACAAAAAGAAAATAAAAACAAACAACTGAAAAATATTTCCTTATCTTTTTTCTTTCATATTTTCTTCTCTTCAACTTTCTCCCTGTAAGCCCTTTCCCACATTTTGTCTTTCACATCTTTTCACTGCGCTCAAAAGCCAATCAAGAAAGAGACATGGTGGAGGTCTAGAGTCCCTCCACTCCAAAGAATATAAAATAAATAAGGGGGTCTTGGGAGAAAGCTCTAGGGTTGAAGCGCAGTTCTTTACACCTTTGCATATGGGGGCCCTGCCCCTCCACCTCCACCCCTACGTCACCCCATAAGGTGCTGTATTTAAGGGGACTTACAGCAAAGTAACTGGGTTTACAGAAAGGAAATCAAGGTAGCACGTTTTCAGAAAAGGGGGTTGATGAAGGTGTCACTAGGGTGATGAAAACATTCCCTCTGGGTTGCTCCCCTACTTTCCCTGTAGGTGCAAAGCCAGACCAGAGATGAGGCCAGCGTGAGGGCTCAGTCTGTCTGTCCTCCCAGATTTTTGAGGGAAGGAGCAGAGGAGACAACTGTGCCTGCAGGGAGGAGCTGCTCCGTGTAAACCAAGGAGTCCAGCCGTTGCTTGGCGCGAGTTTCAAACCCGCTGACTTGCCCCCTGGGACAGGCGGGCAGAGTCTGCACCCCGTTGGGTGTTTGTGAGCTGGCAAGGGCCCCGTCTGGGTTTCGGTTTCAGGGAAAGTCAGCGAGGTTGGTGGGCGGCCCAGACGCGTACAAACGCGTTTGGG
Organism: Suncus etruscus; assembly: GCF_024139225.1. NCBI lineage: Eukaryota > Metazoa > Chordata > Mammalia > Eulipotyphla > Soricidae > Suncus > Suncus etruscus. The sequence goes on from NC_064865.1 coordinate 34,289,476, forward strand.
TGTTTTTTTTTTGGGGGGGCGGGGGGAGGGCACACCCTGCGGCGTTCAAGGGTTACTCCTGGCTCTGCACTCAGAAGTCGCTCCTGGTAGGCACGGGGGACCTTATGGGATGCCGGGATTCGAACCACCGTCCTTCCTGGGTTGGTCGCGTGCAAGGCAAACGCCTTACAGCTGTGTTATCGCTCTGGGTCTCCAGACGCGGGGTTTTTTTGCAGTCAATTCCCGAGGCGGGAAGAGCCGTAGTTTTTGGAAAGACCAGCACATCTTGTTCCCCATACCAGGGTTTTAGGTGTTTTCGGGTCTGAGACTCCCGGGCCGCCTTGGGAGGAGCTGGAAAAACTAGAAACCTAAACGCCCGCTTCCCGCTCCGCTTGCAGCCCTCATTCCCCGGGTGCATCAAAGACGATGCCTGTTTCTTTTAAGCCAGCGTTGGGAATCACAGATTTTCCAGGAACCGCTCGCCTACCCTTCCCCCTTCTGCCTGGGGCTTATGTAACAGTGCCTTTTGCTTTGCAGTTTCATTTTCTTTCTCTCTCTCTCTCTCTCTTTTTTTTTTTTTTTGGGCCACACCCGTTTGACGCTCAGGAGTTATTCCTGGCTATGCACTCAGAAATCGCCCCTGGCTTGGGGGGACCATATGGGACGCCGGGGGATCGAACCGCGGTCCGTCCTGCGCTAGCGCTTGCAAGGCAGACACCTTACCTCTAGCGCCACCTTCCCGGCCCCTCATTTTCTTTCTCATTCTTTTCCCTGTGGTGTTTTGGCCACACCTGGTGATGTTCAGAGCATACTCCTGGCTCTGTGCTCAGGATTCACTCCCCACCAGCACTGGGACCAAATTGTTCTGGGCCAATCTGGGCCGGCTGTGTGCCCTATCTGCTTACCCTTTCTCTGCTCCCCTAGTTTCTTTCCTTTTACTCTTTTGGTGTTGGGGGGCACACCCTGTAGCGTGCTAGGAATCTTTTAGGGAACCTTATTGGGCTCAAGGAATTGAGCAAGGTGTTTTGTGCAAGATAAGCGTTTTGGCTTCAGTACTATGTCCCTGCCCTCCTCCCCCGTTTCTTTTTCTTTTTGTTTTTGTGGGGGTCCACACCCTGTGGTGCTCAGGGGTCACACCTGGCAGTGTCAGGATTAGAACCAGGTTGCATGCTAGGCAAGCTCCCTGATTTCTGGCCCTAGTAGTATAACAGGAAATGAGTCTTTAAGGAGAATAAAAACCCCTTATGCCTGTGAGTAGGGGTAAGATAAAAATTAGTTTATGGGGCAAAGCAGAGAGCAGGAAGGTAGGTGGTGGTAGTGGGGTGAAACACTTTTTTGTTTTGGGCATCAAAACAGGGTTCTCAGAGGCTCCCCTTGGCTACATGTTGGGAGATGTGCGTTTTTTGTGATGCTGAGGGGTATGTGGTACATAGGATGGAGCCCAGATACCAGCCTGCCAGGCACACACTCTAGCCCTTTGAGTTAGCTCCCAGGCCCTAGGAGGGAAATACTTTGTCGAGCAGATATCTTGGGGGACTTGGTTGGTCAGGGGTGACCTAGTTTGACCTGTGAGCTTGTCAAATCTGGAGCCCTAGAGCTGACTGGCTTCCTCCTCCTTTGCTACCATTTCTAAACATTGTTCAACAGAACTAGCAGAGTAGCATTACTTTGATGTTCTTTTTTCTTCTATTTTTTTGGATTTTGGGCCACACCCAGGGGTGGTGCTCAGGGGTTATTCTTTTTGGTTGTAAATCATGATGATTTAATTTTAAAAAAAGAATAAAAACTTTTTAGAGTGTGTGTGAGTTGAATGGATCACAAGTTGGGGCTGCCACAACTAGTATTAGAGGGGCCTCCTGGAGAAAAAGACTGGGCCAGCAGGCTAGAGAGTTTGGGCCCCTCCCCATAATCTCATGATAGACCTTCTTTGGGGAGAGGAGTCAGACACATTTATTGGGGCTCAGGGGCCATATGCAGTCTTAGGGACTGCAGGGGGGGGGCTAGGCAGGAAATTGGGAGAGGGGTAACAATCTATCTTTAAAAATTACTTTTCAGGGCCCAGAGAGATAGCACAGTGGCGTTTGCCTTGCAAGCAACCAATCCAGGACCAAAGTGGTTGGTTCGAATCCCGGTGTCCCATATAGTCCCCCGTGCCTGCCAGGAGCTATTTCTGAGCAGACAGCCAGGAATAACCTCTGAGCACCGCCGGGTGTGGCCCAAAAAACCAAAAAAAAAAAATTACTTTTCATATTCTTCCAGTAAATATTGAGAAATGGGATTGCTAGATTCAACATAGAACTATTTTTTTTTTATTTTTTATTTTTTTGGTTTTTGGGCCATACCCGGTGACACTCAGGGGTTACTCCTGGCTATGTGCTCAGAAGTCGCTCCTGGCTTGGGGGACCATATGGGACGCCGGGGGATCGAACCGAGGTCCGTCCTAGTCTAGCGCTGGCAAGGCAGACACCTTACCTCTAGTGCTACCGCGCAGGTCCCAGTAGACCTAATTTTTTTGGGTTTTGGGTTTTTGGGTTTTGGCCCACACCTGATGGTGCTTAGAAATTACACCATATGGGATGCTGGGGATTGAATCCAGGTTGGCCCCACGAGATCTATTTTTAACTTTTGTTCTTCCCTTCCCTCTGTTATGGTGAGTGGTGCGGGGGAGAGTCTCACCCTTTGGCTATGGTGCTTATACACTTGATTGTGTGAGTGTATCAGCGTCCCATATGATCCTCCTCAAGCTAGGAGCAGTTTCTGAGCGCATAGCCAGGAGTAACCCCTGAGCGTGTGGCCCCAAAACAAAACAAAAACAAAAACAAACCATGATCAGCCACATAGAAGGCAAGCATGGTAATTCCATATAAGGCCAGAGAGATAGCATGGAGGCAGGGCATTTGCCTTGCATGCAGAAGGATGGTGGTTCTAATCCTGGCATCCCATATGGTCCCCCGAGCCTGCCAGGAGTGATTTCTGAGCGCAGAGCCAGGAGGAACCCCTGAGCGCTGTTGGGTTTGACCCAAGAAAAAAAGCTGAAATCACCTGGGGCCGGAGAGATAGCATGGAGGTAAGGTGTTTGCCTTGCATACAGAAGGTCCCGGCATCCCATGTGGTCCACTGAGCCTTCCAGGAGCGGTTTCTGAGCATAGAGCCAGGAGTAAGCCCTGAGCGCTGCTGGGAGTGACCCAAAAACCAAAAAAAAAAAAAAAAAAGGTGTGTGTGTGTGAAATCTGCGAGGACCAGAGTTTTCAGCCAGGACAAGATGACCTTGGAAGAGTTGGAGGCCATTATTTTATTTTAGAGCTTAATTTTGTGCTAGGCTGTGCTCTCTCTTTATTTTGGAGGGGGCAACCACACCCAGTATTGCTCAGAAGTTACTCTTGGCTCTGAGTTTGGAAATTACTCCTGGCAAGCTCAGGGGACCATATGGAATACCGTAGGCTGTGTGCAAGGCACACAACTTACTTGCTGTGTTCTGGTCCTAGCCATGCCCTCTTTTGATAATACCTTTTCCCTTCCCTTTGGTCTTTATTCTATTCCCCCATCTTTTTTTTTTTTTTTTTATCACATTTACCAGTGCTCCTCAAGGTTATTGTGCAGTTCTGTTTACTCTGTCCTGGGAGAGAAAGAGCAACAGCTGAACGATGTGAGCAATTACATCCTCAGTCCAACCTAGATCATGAAACTGTTGAGGCTCTAGGAGATTCTCAGCTTTCCTCTACCCTACCTCCATTAATGCTCTTGAGCCTCCTTTAATGACAGGGAAAATTATTCCTTTCTGAGTTCCACTGTGGAATGAAAAGAGCAGAAGTAAAGGAGTGAAGGGAGGTGAGGGTCACAGTCTTTGTAAGCACAAAGAATGGATCCTCTGTCACCAGGACATTGTTTGTAGAGAATGTCTGCCTTTCTGCTTGCTTTTTGTTCTCCTGGAGACCTATAGTCCTAGTCTTGTCTGTGCTTGTGGGGCATTCTTAGTGGGAACATTGCAGTTGGCACCTGTTAGGAGGTGCAGTTAAGAGAGAGACTTTCACTCTGAAGATTGCATAGGGTGTGCCTGGTCACAGTGCACTTCCTGAAAGCATTTCTCAGAAAAAGTTGCTGATTCGTTTGGAAGGCCTGGAGGAAAGCAAAGAGTGGGGATAGAAAGGGATCTCCACACCCTCTAACCACTGTGAGTTGTCAGTTTTCTTTTTCTGGAAAGTTGGTAAATTACCAGCTAGTGATTCCTGTTTCTTCTTCTCTGAGTGGTTTTATCTAAGTTCTCTATATCTATTTTTCTACATCTAGAAATATTTCAGAAAAAAATGATGATTTTTTTTATTTGTTTGTTTTGGAACACACTCAAGTGATGATGCTCAGGGGTTACTCCAGGCTCTGCACTCAGGAGTAGCTCTTGGGGTTTGGTCAGGGCACCATATGAAATGCCTGGAATTGAACCTTGGTCAGCAGTATACAAGGCAAATGCCCTACCCCTGTACTATCTCTCTAGTCTCACAGTCCATGTTTATGGACTGGAAAGAGGGTTCAAAGGGCTGGAGCCCCAGGTTTTATTCCAAGCACTGCTGGGAGGTTCCCTAAGTACTATTAAGTGTGGCTCAACAGCAAATTGAACATGAGCAAAATGTAAATATTTTTATCATGAACTAGACATTGATTATGATCTAAGTTTACTCATCATTTTGTTTGCTTCAGTTTACTTGCTTGACTACATTTAACACATTGCAGATGTTTAAAGCAAAGGCAGAGAGCAAGTAATACCTGCAATTATTTAAAGTTTTTTTTTGTTGAAAATGATACTTTTTTGCTTATGCTTTTGTTGATTTGGATTTAAATTAGTTCCTTGTTGTCTCAAATGAGGTAGAAGACTGTGACAGTTAGATGTCATTGTCACTCTCCACCTATGCACTGGGCTGACACCATTGGGAGCATGTCACCCCGCTCAGTGCTAGATGCTCCATGTGAGACTTGACATCTGGGAGAGGGGGTCAGAGTTTGGCTACACATGGAAATGCTCTAAGGAAGGAGTCAGCACATGGTGGTGCTCAGGGCTTACTACTACTGGTTCTCTGCTCAGGGATCATTCCTGACGGACTCAGAAGAACATATGCAGTGCTGGGCTGGTCACGTGATAGGCATATATTTAATCCATATACTTTCTTTCCAGTTCCTGTTTTTACTTTTATTTTTAGTCGCTGCCCCTCCCCCAGCCTGTTTTAACTTTTTTTTTATTTTTTGGGGTCACATCCGGCAGGGGTTACTTCTGGCTCTACTCAGAAATCACTCCTGACAGGCTCGGGGGACCATATGGGATGCCAGGATTCGAATCATCCTCCTTCTGAATGCAAGGCAAATGCCCCACCTCTATGCTATTTCTCCAGCCCCAGTAAACTTTTTTTTCCTTTTTTAAAAATTAATATCTTTATTTAAATACCTTGATTAAAAATATGATTGTAATTGGGTTTCAGTCATGTAAAGAATACCCTTCTTTACTGGTGTAACATTCCCACCACCAATGTCCCAAATATCCCTCCTCCCCACACTACCCCCACATGTACTAGAGACAGGCTTTCCACTTCCCTCATTCATTCACATTGTTAGGATAGTTCTCAGTGTAGCTATTTCTCTAACTGCACTCACCACTCTTTGTGGTGAGCTTCATTTCATGAGCTGGACCTTCCAGCCCTCCTCTCTTTGTCTCTGAGGATTATTGCAAAAATGTCTTTTATTTTTCTTAAAACCCATAGATAAGGGCCCGGAGAGATAGCACAGCGGCGTTTGCCTTGCAAGCAGCCGATCCAGGACCAAAGGTGGTTGGTTCGAATCCCGGTGTCCCATATGGTCCCTCGTGCCTGCCAGGAGCTATTTCTGAGCAGACAGCCAGGAGTAACCCCTGAGCAACGCTGGGTGTGGCCCCAAAACCAACCAACCAACCAAACAAAAAGCATAGGTAAGTGAGAATATTCTGCGTCTATCTCTCTCCCTCTGACTTATTTCACTCAGAATAGATTCCATGTACATCCATGTATAAGAAAATTTCATGACTTCATCTCTCCTGGCAGCTGCATAATATTCCATTATGTATATGTACCACAGTTTCTTTAGCCATTCGTGTGCTGAAGGACATAGTAAACTTAATTCTATTATGTTCACTGTGTTTTTTTCTGCTCATCAATTTTATATTGCATGCATAAGTGACATTGTAAAAATAGTTTTTCTTTTCTTTATTTGGCTCTATGCTCGGAAATCGCCCCCGGCAGGCTCAGGGGATCATATGGGACGCTGGGATTTGAACCAGTGACCTTCCTCATATAAGCAAACGCCTTACCGCTGTACTATCTCTTCGGCCCCTAGTTTTTCTTTTTATTACTTTATAATACTTAATATTACTCTTCCTTCATATTACTTTCTGCTTTGAGTCCTTCCCATCCAGGGTTTCCTCTTTCCAGGATAGAACCCTACCTATTCCGTGTGTGTGTGTGTGTGTGTGTGTGTGTGTGTGTGTGTGTGTGTGTGTGTGTGTATAGATCTTTTTCATCCTAGAACTTCAGCTAAAACCACTAAGGGGGCCTTCTAAAAAGTTTTATTCATAGATATGGAATTAATTTTTTATTTTTTGGACCACATCTGGGAATGCTTGGGGTACCCAAGAACCCAGGTCCCCTACGTGAAAGGCAGGTACTTAATTTGGGGTGGGGGTGGGGCCACACCTGGAGTTATTCAGTACTGACTCCTAGTACTGTGGTCAGGGATCAATCTTGGTGGAGCTCGGGGGAACTGTATGAGGTGTCTTGGGATCGAACCGGGGTCTCTGTCGCCCTCCCTGCTGCTCTCTAGTTAAGGCCCCACAGTGAACTTCCTGAAACGCCTCGGAGCTTAAACAAGTAGTTTCATTTTCATTCTCGATGATCAGTTAGATGTTCTCCAGGAAGGTTCTGACCGCGCGGAGCCCAGCTCTCCCCTTCTAGGGTACAGGAGATCCCCCAAGATGCTGGTCCCGGGAACACAAGCATCGTGGGGTGTCCTCATCTTACTGCTCTCCAGGTCACTGGCAGACACCTGGGCAGGTGGGTGAAGGGTGCAGGCTGGGCGGGACCTCCAGCTCTCCTTGGCCTCCTCCACCTCCGTTCCGCCACTCCTCAGATCCTCATCAGTCTCCAGGGCCTCTTGGTCTTCTCTTCCCCATGTCTTGCCACCCTCGGACCCAGGGCGGGCTTGGCGGGCCGAGTCTCAGCGCTCCTGCGTCCCTCCCCAGGTTCCCACTCCCTGCGGTATTTCTACACCGCCGTGTCCCGGCCCGGCTTCGGGGAGCCCCTCTTCATCGCCGTGGGCTACGTGGACGACACCCCGTTCGTGCGCTTCGACAGCGACTCTTGCACCCGGACGCTGCAGTCTTGGGTGCAAGAGGATGCGCGGGACTGGGAGCGGGAGACGCGGATCTACAAGGACACGGCGCAAAACTTCCGCGTCAGCCTGAACACCCTGCGCGGCTACTACAACCAGAGCGAGACAGGTGAGCGCCCAGGATACTTCCGGTTGGCACTTCCGGGGTCGCCGGGACTCTGGGACTACCTGAGCGCAGGTAAATTGGCACTTTTGGACCGGGGGTCTTTATCCCGGAAATGCTCTTAATGTTGAGCATCAGTTTCTGTTCCTTGCGTTGACGTCAGTTCTAGCCGGCCAATCACAGCACGGGAAGGATGCATGGGCGGGGACTAGTGGGCGGGGCTGACTCCTGCCTCGGCTCCAGGCGTTCACACCTACCAGTGGCTGTGCGGCTGCGACGTGGGGCCGGACGGGCGCCTCCTGCGCGGCTACAGCCAGTTCGCCTACGACGGCACCGACTACATCGCGCTCAACGAGGACCTGCGCTCCTGGACCGCGGCCGACGCGGCGGCGCAGCTCACCCGGCGCAAGTGGGAGCAGAGCTCGGTGGCAGCGGAAAACAGGATCTACCTGGATGGGGAGTGCGTTAAAGGGCTCGAGCAGTACCTGAAGAAAGGGAAGAAGAGGTTGCAGCGTTCAGGTACTTTGGGGGTTCAGCGCTTTGGGGTCTCCTAGATCTTCCTTTCTGGAGTGGTCACCATTCAGTTAAGAGTGGAGGAGAGGGACTGGAGAAATAGCATGGAGGTAAGGCATTTGCCTTGCACGCAGAAGGTCGGTGGTTCAAATCCCGGCATCCCATATGGTCCCCTGAGCCTGCCAGGAGCGATTTCTGAGCATAGAGCCAGGAGGAACCCCTGAGCGCTGCCAGGCGTGACCCAAAAACAAAAACAAAAAAGTGTGGAGGAGAGATCCACATCAGAATAATTCATCTCTGGGGTCCTGAGCGATGGCACAATGAGTAGGGCGTTTGCCTTGACATGGCCAACCTAGGTTCAATCTCTGGCATCCTAGATGGTCCTCCAAGCCTGCCAAGTGATTTCTGAGCACAGAGCTAGGAGTAACTCCTGAGCGCAGTCGGGAATGGCATACAACACCCCCCCCCCAAATAGAATTTGTACCTTTAAGAACCAAGAATTGGGCTGGTGTGGTGGCGCTAGAGGTAAGGTGTCTGCCTTGCCAGCGCTAGCCTAAGACAGACCGCGGTTCTATCCTCCGGCGTCCCATATGGTCCCCCAAGCCAGGAGCGACTTCTGAGCGCATAGCCAGGAGTAACCCCTGAGCGTCACCAGGTGTGGCCCAAAAACCAAAACCAAAACAAAACAAAAAAGAAAGAACCAAGAATCGCCATGGTTTTCAGATTGGGAGGGACCAGGGAATGACCAGCTCAGAAGGACACTCTTGTCTCTGGATAGTTAAGGGATCTGGTCCTGGTGATGGAGGGAGAAGCTCTCCCTGAAGTGACTGGTGAGAATTGGTTCCCTTAAAATCTGGACTCTCTCAGAACCTGGGGACTTCTCAGGCCTTCTCTGCTGCAAACTCAATGTGTTTGAGGCCCGACTTCAGCTTCTGTATCTCTCTATTAGATTCCCTTTCTTTGCTCAGATCTAAATCTTGGTCTGGGCCATCTCACCCTGATTCTAGAACTTCCCATTGAATAAGAGATTATCCTGAAAGCCTCTGTTCAGGCTAATCTCTAAACTCAATAACTCTACACCTCAATTTTTTTTTCCATTCTCAGATGGTTATATGAATGCCGTTTCAATGGCTTAAGATGCAAATAGGTTGAATTATCCGATTTTTTTTTCCCTCAGAAACTCCTAAAGGACACATAACCCACCACCCCTTCTCAGATCGTGAGGTCACCCTGAAATGTTGGGCTCTGGACTTTTACCCAGCGGAGATTTCCCTGACCTGGCAGCGTGATGGGGAGGAACTGACCCAGGATACGGAGCTGGTGGAGACCAGACCTTCAGGGGACGGAACCTTCCAGAAGTGGGCGGCTGTGGTGGTGCCTTCTGGAGAGGAGCAGAGATACACGTGCCATGTGCAGCACCAGGGGCTGCCGGAGCCTGACATCCTCAGATGGGGTAAAAAGGGAGATGGGGCAAGAAGGGAGATAGGGCACAAAGCCTGTTCTCAGGGGAATCAAAGGCCTTTATGGGGAACCTCAGCAGGTGGGGACTGAGCCCTGTAGGTCTCATCTTCCTTTTCTTTCCCTTTCCAGAACCCCCTCCTCAGTCTACCATTCCCATTATGGGCATCATTAATGGCTTGGTTATCTTCATGGCTTTGGTCATTGGAGTTGTGATGGGAGTTGTGATCTACAGGAAGAAACACTCAGGTTTGATGGGGGACTGGGTATTGTTTGACTTTTCTTGTCCCACTTTGGGAGTCACCCCCACACAGAATTTCTTCTGCATGATTAGTGGGAAGCTTCACCCATATCCCCATGCTGGTGCTCACACTCTCTCTGTGTGTAGCAGTTTGTGAAATGAAAGACATTTTAATTTCGATAAGCTGATAATGAACCTGATTCTCAGTGGGCACAGATTATAGGGAATATCCCTACTGGGAACAGACCTCCAGGAGGAGGTTGTGAAGCCCAGGAGCATCTCCTTTCTGTGTGTTTCTTGATCCTGCTTTCAGTCTGCAGAGTTCTAGAGCTTCCCTGGGATCCTGCACTAGAGAGTTTTCTGTGATCTCATGACCCAATGTTCTCCCTTATCTCCTGTCATGTTTTCTTCCCACAGGTGAAAAAGTAGGACAGTACACTTGGACTGCAAGTGAGTTTGGGGTTGGGTGGGGAATCCTACCCTGGGGATGGAGCCCATAGGATCCAGTAGGTAGTTCACTCACCCAGGATTACCCAGTTAGTTCTATCACAGGGGCTCTGATCTTGTGCTCTTTGTTCTTTCCCAGGTAGCAACAGTGCTCAGGGCTCTGATAAGTCTCTCATGAACCCTAAAGGTAAGACACTGGGGCTTGACATGAGAGGAACTGGCTGAAGTGACTCAATTTGGGGATTCTTTGAGAGGGACATTACGAGCCTGTTCAGATGTGAACTTCTGAAATTCATTTGAGTCTGTTCATTGTTTTCTTTCCCAGTGTGAGAGATCTGCCCTGCATGGGACTGAGGGATGCAAGATTTCCTACACTTCTACTTTGTGATTCATGAACTGCTGATTCTCTTTCTGTAAAGAGACATGACTGTTGTCCTGTCACTGTGTGTGTGAGGGGGACACCAGCCCCCCACACCCACTAGATTCTTCCCAACAGTGACCTCTTTTCTCTTCCCTGATACTGGCCTGTTCTGTCACATTTGTTGGGTTACTGATCCTACCCTAATCAATAATTGTACTCTACCCTAGGAAGTGATCTATTGATAGTATATTGGATTATTCCTTACTTGGTATTCTGCTCCCACCTAGGGTGGGACCTGATTCTTGTCAATAAAAATAGGGGTCTGATTATGCCTGAATACAGGCAGGGGGTGTGGGTGGAGGGAGATGGGGTACATTGGTAGTGGGAATATTGGGAATGTTGCACTGGTGAAGGGGGGTGTAACCACACCTCCATTTCCTCTGGTGTAATCTTACCTGCAAGACCCTCCCAAGAATGGGAGGTTCTTGGGGAGATTAAGGAGGTTTGGCCTGAGGGACCAAAGGGGAATTTGCTTGGATGCAGCATGGAGGAGAAAGCCGGAAAAGGAGATGGCTAAGAATAAGGTACAATGCAGGGCTGAATAAGGATTCAGAATAAATGATTGTGATAGGCCACACACATGTGATGGCCAGGACACAAATAAAGCTGATATTTCCTGAAGCCTGCTTGTGAGATTTCTGCCCGCCGCAATCACCTGAACTGGCAGACCCGCTGGCTGATGGAGAAGGTGAAGCCATGTGGGCCTGAGCTGGAGGAGAAAAGGCCTCCATCTCCATCCAAGCCCATCCTAAGGGCTTAATGCAATAGGGGGGTGGTGTTCTTTTTGTGACTTAAATCCAATTACAGTCATGTTTGGAAAGAAAAAGTAGATCAAACTTTATATTTTAGTAAAATATAATCCCTCATTTTCAAGTTTTATACATATTATCCAATAATAAATATGTATTTTCTGGGACTGGCGAGATAGCATAGCAGTAGCTTGCATGCAGAAGGACGATGGTTCGAATCCTGGCATCCCATATAGTCCCCCTAGCTTGTGGGGGCCGATTTCTGAGCATGGTGCCAGGAATGGCCCCTGAGCACTGCCGGGTGTGACCCCCCAAACCAAAAAAATATGTATTTTCTTTCTAAATCTAGTAAGGAATATATGTAATTTGCATATCATCCTTGTGCAGGGGCCATGCTAATCTTCTCTATATCATTCCAATTTTAGTATATGTGCTACCAAAGTGAGCACGTAGTGAGGAATATATGAATAAAAATTTTATTGAAACAAATGTTAAACCTCTTTATCACTTTTTTATTTAACATTTTTCATTGTTTACATTTCCCTATGGTGAAAAAAAAGAAAACAAGAGAAATAGATGAATTCATTTTTTTAACTATGTTTCACAGTTCATAGAGCAGATTGGAAAAAATAAGTAGGGGTCTAAGAAAGGCTGGGGCTCATTCTTAGGTCCTCTTCCACTGAGCTGCACTCCATCTTAGGAGCAGAAAGCTTGGGTGGTGTGAATTCCTTGCTTGAGCACTGGATTTCCTGAACCCATTTTTTCTTTCTTTTTTTGGTTTTTGGGCCACACCCGAAAATGCTCAGGGGTTACTCCTGGCTCTGCGCTCAGAAGTTGCTCCTGGCTTGGGGGACCATAGGGGACACTGAGGGATCGAACTGTGGTAGGTCCTAGGCTAGCGCTGGCAAGGCAGACAACCTTACCTCTATCACCACTGCACCAGCCCCCTGAGCCCATTCTTGTACCTCGTCACTGTGTGAATTATTTCCTGCGGATATTTACAACTGGAACTGTTCCCTCTGTCGTTATTGGACAGGGGATGGGAAAGGCCATTCCTGTCTGGGAACTCGGTGGGAATCAAACCTCAACCAATCTCCTAGAGAACATGACCTTTCAACATTCAGATACAGAAATTAGCTATCTCCATCTGTGTTAGGTTTTTTTCTTGAATAATGTATCTCTCCTTACTGGAATAAAGAGTTTATTGGATTTAGCATCTAATTTGTACTTTTTCTAATCCCTGTTCGTGAAATTTAGAGGTTAATAAAGGAGATCCCTGAAATTTAAGAGAGAATAAATGGAAATTCTGAAACCTTCTCAGGAAGTTTTGTGTCTGCCACAGGTGTAACAGGAGGGCCCTTGAGGGGATGAAGGGCACAGAGCTGGTGCTCAGTCTGCCTCAGTGCATTGTGGGTTTATGATGGTTACTCAACAATCTGGATCATTTCTTCTGTTCCTTGTCCTCAGTAGCACCTTGTCCCACCAGGGACTTTATCACAGGGATTCAGGCAACACCAGGCCTCATTCTGTCCCAGGATCTTGGGCAGTTAGGGCTTCTGTGCTGGCCAGTCTATGCTCAACCCTGGATCTGCTCTGCAGCTCCATCTTTGTGTTTGTTATCTCTGTGGAGGACAGTGCCTGTTTTCTTGTACACATATGCATGACTCGTTCTCTCTTCTTGTCCTTCCTATCTCTGAGCCTCAGGAGGCATTTATTTTCCATGTCACTTCAAGACCAGCAGGGTCCCTGCACACCTGAGAGGCCAACCCAAAACAGATGAAATGGATGCTCTGCCCTGAGGCCTGAGTGCAGTGGTCACCAGATGGGGAGGAAACATCCTCAGACCCTTACCTGCTAGCAGCTACTCCTTGTGTACAAAACCCTATCTAGCTGCTGGGAAATCAGAGAGGTCCTGATTGAGCGAGCAGGAGGGAGAAAGGAACGCTCTTGTAATGCCTGTGCCGCCATCAATGCAGTGAAGATGCTTTGTTATGTGCCTTAGAAGCATGGAGTTTGGGCCCGGAGAGGTAGCACAGCAAGGTGTTTACCTTGCAAGCAGCCGATCCAGGACCAAAGGTGGTTGGTTCGAATCCCGGTGTCCCATATGGTTCCCCGTGCCTGCCAGGAGCTATTTCTGAGAAGACAGCCAGGAGTAACCCCTGAGCACCGCTGGGCATGGCCCAAAAACAAAACAAAACAAAACAAAACAAAAATAAAAAGAAGCATGGAGTTTATTTTGTCTTGTCTTTTGTTTTGGGTCACACCCAGCTGCGCTTAGGGGTTACTCCTGGCTCTGTGCTCAGAGGTCCCTCCTGGCAGGCACGGGGGATCATGGGATGCCGGAATTTGAACCACCATCCGTCCTGAATCAACTGTATGTAAGGCAAATGCCCTACCGCTGTGCTATCTCTCCTGCCAGGTGCTTTGTTGTATTAATTATTAATTATAAAATTCTAGTGGTGTGAATGAGGTGCAGTTGATTGAGAAACTTTGACCCTTTTTATTGGGGCTCATGTTATAATGCAAAAACATGATGTACAGTGGGGTTTGGTTTCTCAGGACAAGGGTTCCCTGCCTCCCACTTACTGTAGACTCCCCTGAAGTGGGATGAGGGCACAGGATCTGTGGGTTGAGGAAACGGAAATGACAGGTTTCAATTTGCTGAGCTATCTTTGAACCTCTCCCCTCATCAATGTGTCTAGAAACCCCCACTCCATGTCTTCCCACACCACACCCTGGGGCTACGGCCAGGTGACTTATCCCAGTCAGGTGGCTCCAGAGTACAGTAGGTGTCACTCACACATAGGCTCCAGCTACCTTCTCAGTGCCAGCCTGGATTAGATGATGACACTTGGGACTCTGGTGAGTCTGGATGGAAATAGACTTTTAGGACCTCAGGTGGAGGGAGTTTCTTTTTCATGAGGGAAAACTGCAAATAATTTGTGGTCAAAGGTGGTGTGTGGTGACTTCAACTGTTTTCATATTCTTTGCTCCAAAGAGGTGGACACAATCTCCTGTGTGATTGGACTTTCTGTTCTCATGGTGATATGCAGCTCCCAGAATAAGGCCAACTAGGCACTGTGGTTCCTACCTGGTCTACACTCCTGTTCTCTCATAGAGGATCAGTCACAGTCACAAATATGTGGACATTCATCTAGGAGACACCCACATGACAGAGAGCTAAGTTGTTTCCAGCAGCACCTGGATGGACTCTGAAGCTTTGAAGCAGACCCTTCCAGCTCCATGAAACCTGGTGCTGAAGCCACAAAACAAACTACATAGGGGCCTCTTATAGAGAGTGAATTTTTTTGTTTTTGTTTTTGGGCCACACCTGGCGGTGCTCAGGGGTTATTCCTGGCTGTCTGCTCAGATATAGCTCCTGGCAGGCATGGGGAACCATATGGGACACTGGGATTCGAACCAACCACCTTAGGTCCTGGATTGGCTGCTTGCAAGGCAAATGCCGCTGTGCTATCTCTCCGGGCCTAGAGAGTAAATTTTCATTAATATATGGTTCCAGGTTCATAAATTTTGGAATAATTTATATAAACTGGTAACTAGAGGACAAAACATGGAAGCAACTATATGATCATGAGTGGTTTCTTATAACAGTGGAATCAGAAGAAATTGATATGATATATTAAAATTCTAATATACAAAATAATTCTAACAATGCCCTGAAGGTGTCCAGAGCTTTGAGGAGTTGGACTCAGGACCCCCTCAGCCCCCTGTAAAGTCTTACTACAGACCACAGAATCAGGGACCAGAGCTTGTTGCCACAGGGCACATAGACCTTTTCTTCTATATGTCCTTAACACCCAGTACTGGGGATTTGAGGGGAGTGCTCTGGATCTGAAAGGAGCACACACCCTGATCACCTCCCTTCCATGTCACAGCTTCTTCTATTCATGGGTGGGTTTACATTATACTGAAACTATGGGAAAATGCCTACCACATAGACTTGACTGATCAATCATAGAGCCAACATTCCTGTGATCACCTCCCAGACAACTCAGACTCTCCAGTTCCCTGCCTCGAGCCCCAGTGTCCAGTGTCGCTTCCACACCCAGCCATCCACCCACCCAGGTGCCCTCTAGGATAAACTTTCCATATCCACCCTCCCACTCCACTCCTTTTGGACTGCATCCTGTGATGTCCCTAAGAGTCACCCCTATACATCTCACTAAATATCCCTTGGAGACTCCCCTGACCCCACTTCTCACACAGTGGAGGGCAATCCTATTTGACTCCAAGAGGAGGTGTTCCTGCATCCCTTCATTCCTGTAAGTACAACATTGTCTCTCTTCAGTTTATTTGCTTAAAGACATTTAACACAGTGTAGATGTTAGAAGTAAAGGTAGACAGCAAATAATAGTTAAATTAATTATTTAAGTTTCTTTTGTTGAAACTCATGCTTTTTTGTTTATTTGGATATAAATTAGTCTCAATGTCTCAAATGTAGTAGAAAACTGTGACAGTCTTATGTCACTGCTCACCCTGCACCCCTGCACTGGGCTGACACCAATGAGAGCATGTCACCGTGTGGGATCAGTGCTAAATACCTGATATGAGGCTTGACATCAGCCTCTATGGGGGCTCAGGGTTGGGCTACACATAGCGGTGCTCAAGACTTATTCCTGACTCTGCACTCAGGAAACCTGGTTTTCTGCTCAGGGATCACTCCTGATGAACTCTAGGGAACCTATGCAGTGCTGGGCTGATCTTGTTTAGGCAAATACCTTAACCCTTAACCCTTTCCAGTCCTTGTCTTTATTTATTTTCCGACCACACCCAGTGACGCTGAGGGGTTACTCCTGGCTAGCATTCAGAAATTTCTACTGGTTTGAGGAAACATATGGAACACTGGGGGATTGAACCTCGATCCGTCCTAGGCTAGCGCAAGAGCAAGGCAGAGAAGCCTTATGACTTGCGCCACTGCTCTGGCTCCCTGTCTTTATTTTTTTGTGTGTGTGTTTTTTTTTCTTTGTTTGTTTTTGTTTTGTTTTGGGGCCACACCCGGTGATGCTCAGGGGTAACTTCTGACTCTGAACTCAGAAATCGCTCCTGGCTCTGAGGACTAAATGGGATGCTGGGGATCGAACCCAGAAACATTCTAGGTCAGCTGCGTGCAAGGCAAACTTCTTACCCCTGTGCTATTGCTCCGGCCCCGTGTTATTTTGTTTTTGAG
Source organism: Suncus etruscus (assembly GCF_024139225.1). Classification (NCBI taxonomy): domain Eukaryota; kingdom Metazoa; phylum Chordata; class Mammalia; order Eulipotyphla; family Soricidae; genus Suncus; species Suncus etruscus. The sequence continues at coordinate 34,305,976 of NC_064865.1, forward strand.
GACTACACCTAGCTGTTCTCAGGACTTACCTGACTCTACACTCAAGGGATGCTGGATCAGAGACCATGTAGAGTGAAAAGGATCAAATCCAAGTTAGTTTTATGCAAGGCAAATACCCTGCCTACTGTACTATCGCTATGGCTCAACTACCTCTACTTTTAAGTTACTTGTTTATAACCATAAAAGTACTATATTTTTCAAAAAAAATAAGTACTATATTTTTCAAATTAAATAAAACAAGACAAACTCTAGTCACTATTTACCTAATATTACTGTGAAATATTTGTAATTCACTTCAGCCACAATAAAAATTAAAAAAACAAAACAAGACAAGGGACTGGAGAGATAGCATGGAGGTAAGGCATTTGCCTTTCATGCAGAAGGTCGTTGGTTCGAATCCTGGCATCCCATATGGTCCCTTGTGCCTGCCGGGGGTGATTTCTGAGCATAGAGCAGGAGTAATCCCTGAGCACTGCCTGGTGTGACCCCAAAACCAAAAAACAAAACAAAACAAAACAAGACAAACTCTAAACCAACATATAGACAGAGTTTATTATTTTTCTACACAATTATAATTTAGTGAAAATGAACAAATATATAAAGTTAGGCTTAGAGATATTAGGCAGAAAAAACAACAATGAGAAAGGATACTATAAGAAAAGTAGTTTGGTGCTTCTGAAGTTTGGTATGAGCAAATGAGGATGTGGAAGGGAGAGAGGAGTCAGACTCTGACTCCTGACTCCTGTAACCTTACAGTGCTACAGTGACTAGTAGTTCTTGTTGGGCTTACTCAGAGATTACTCCTGTGGGTCTTGGCTCAAAATTTACTTCAGGCAGGGTCAGGGGACCATATGTGACGCCAGCGATCAAACCCTGGTCTGCCGAGTTCAAGGCAAACATCACTATCCTAGTAGTAGCAACTAGTAGTTGTATTGAGATCACCACTTTCATAGTGGAATAAGTCCATGTTGCATTAGTACCTTTGCAGAACAACTATGCACTGTAAACAATGTAGAGTATTAAAAAAGGACAACTAGCTGCAGGCATGGGTGAGCACATGCAAGTTGTATCTTGAAGGATCCATGCCTAGATTAAGATGGAAAAGGTTGCAGGATGGGACTTTCCATATTCTACTTTCCAGTCTGATGGCAGGACATGTTCAGCAGTCAGAGTAGTTACAACTGGGACTGAAAACTTCACTTCTCCCTGATGTGGAAAAATCAGAAGGCAGTTTGAGACAGTGTTTCTCAAACAATGGCCATATGACTACACTGACTGCTCACAGGATATTCCAAGGGTGGTACAGGTGAGAAATCACAAAAATGGAGACAGGTGGAATGGATATTAGACAGGAGACTAGAGTGTCACAGTTAAATGAAGTGACATAGAAAACAAAAAGGTTGAGAAACACTGACTTAGAGCAAATCAAATGTACAGTTGTGTTTAGTAATAAGAGATCCTGGAAGCCAAGCACAAGTGAGAGTGTGCAGCTCAAGGAAGGGGTGAAATCTGTTGGTAGCTCCCCAACAAACTTTGCAGGATGAGCCCAGTTGAATTAAGTCTGAAAATAAAACAGAGGGCAATATTTTTAGGTAAAGAAAATAGAACCCAGGGGTTCTAGAATAGAATATATCAAATATCTGGTGTCAGGATTGGGGCTCAGTAGGGGAGAGTCTATGTCATGAATGTGGAGGCCAAGGTTTAGATTATCTGCAACATACACACATTCATATACAGACACAAATGCAGGTTATAACCCAAAATTATTTACAAAAGACTCATTCACAAAAATAATAGGAATAAAAAGGCTTAAACCAAATTTGAGGTTGTTTTTTGTTTGTTTGTTTGTTTGTTTTGGGCCACATCTGGTAGTTTTCAGGGGTTATACTCTTCCTTTGCCCATAAAATTCCTCTCGAAAGACTCAGGGAACAATACAGAATGTCAGGTTGGCAGCGTGTAAGGCAAGTGCCACCACTGGCTCCAGCTCCACCAATCATGTTTTTTTTTTTGTTTTTTTTTTTTTTTTTGAGTCACACTTGGCAGTGCTCAGAGTTACATTACTCCTGCCTCTACGCTCAGAAATTGCTCCTGGCAGTTCAGGGGACCATATGGGATGCCGGGATGGAACCACCGTCCTTCTGCATCTAAGACAAATGCCCTAATTCCATGCTATCTCGCTGGCCCCACCAATCCTGTTTTGAGCCATATGAACTGAAGAAAATAATGTTAAATATATTTGTAGCTATGGTGATAGAATAGAAAATGTGGTAATAATAAATAGATATGTACCAAATCTCAACAGAAATAAGATTTACTGAACCTGGCAATTCAATGTTATTTGGGCTCATCAGGACCCAACAGGGTCACCTAAGTGGTGCTCTAAGCTATACCTAAAGGTGCTGAAAGGGACACATAGTGCCAGGCATCAAACTCAGGTCCTTGAAAGTGCAATATGTAGACTCCAAACCTTTAAGCCAGGGGTCTCAAACTCAATTTACCTGGAAGCCGCAGGAGGCAAAGTCGGGGTGAGGCAGGGCCGCATAAGGGATTTCGCTTACCAAATATTCGCAATAAAAAAATCGCATTAGTAAGAAAAAAAATCACAAAAAATCACATTAAACATTTGCATACCCGGAACGGAACTGCTCGGGGTATGCGAATGTTTAATGCGGTTTTTTTCTTACTAATGCGATTTTTTTTGTTTTTTGTTTTTTCAGACCACAACCTTTTGATGCTCAGGGGTTACTCCTGGCTAAGCGCTCAGAAATTGCCCCTGGCTTGGGGGGACCATATGGGATGCCAGGGGATCGAACCGTGGTCCTGATCCTTGGCTAGCGCTTGCAAGGCAGACACCTTACCTTTAGCGCCACCTCGCCGGCCCCACTAATGCAATTTTTTTATTGCGAATATTTGGTAATTGTTCGCTTACCGAATAATCGCAAATACTGCGATATTTGAAGGCTGGCCGAGGGCCACAAATTGTTGTCTGAAGGGCCGCAAATGGCCCACGGGCCGAGAGTTTGAAACCCCTGCTTTAAGGTATCTTGTTGGCCCTAACTAGATTTTATAAAAAAAAGTTATAAACAGCATAATTTATTATACATATTATTAAATATATAATAGTATATCTAAATAGCATAATATATATAATGTTGATTTTAAGTCATCCATGTTATTGTATATCACACCTCCACCAGAATGCACAAATCCCATCACCTCTGTTTCCTTTTGTCCTCCCTAGCCCCTTTGCAGACAGTTGACTCTAGTTATATTGGAAGTAGATGGAGAAATATTATCCCTTCTGACATTAGTATCCATGCAGGGGGCTGGAAGAAGGAGCCTGGAGATACCCTACAAGAGCAAGAACCACAGCTCTGGGCTTGAATTGTAATGATGCTTGGTCTAGGAATCAGAATACCAGATTGAGTGAGAAACAATTCGGTGATTTTGGGGTGTTTTCTCAGGACATGGGTTTATCAAACATCCCAGAGCTTGGAAAGCAAATTCTCACTCTTAGGTGACTCTATTAGACCAGCAAAAACAACGTCTAATTGTCAATAAAATAGAAATGACTAGGTTTCCTGAAGGTGGCAGCAGATGGAAGAAGGCGCTGAATGAAGGGAGAGTCTACATGAGCCTGAGATCCACAGAGGATTAAGTTCACAACAGGTCCCAGAGGGCAGTTCTTACTGCATCAGCACTGTGCTGGGAGAGTCCTGAATCTGAGATGTAGAGAGGTGTCTTCTCCTTCAGGTGAACATAGGAAATATGGGCCCAGTTTGGTTTATTAATATGCATAGAGTCTTTGACCTGAAGTACAGAGATCAAATGGTGGAGGGCAAGGAGCCAAAGCCAGAGTCATATATATATATATTTATTTATTATTATTTTATTTTTTTGGTGCCAGATACAGAGTCATATCTTAAGCACTCCCAGAGGATAATGCAGAGCTGTCTGAGCTAAGTGCGTGTGGATAGGAACAGAGAATAGTTCTGAGGACTAAACACAATCAACAAGTTTCCCACTCACCACCCCAACCTGTCCCTTTATCTGTCACAAACAAATTTACTTCCTATTGCTTTTTTTTTTTTTTTTTTGAGTCACACCCGGCAGCGCTCAGTGGTTACTCCTGGCTCTGTGCTCAGAAATCGCTCCTGGTAGGCTCCGGGGACCATATGGGATGCCGGGATTAGATCCACCGTCCTTCTGCATGCAAGGCAAATGCCCTACCTCCATGTTATCTCTTCGGCCTCTAGACTGAGCTATTTTATAGGTAGAAACTTTGAGTTAATGCATAAATGTACTATTCTGGAAAATAAAAGTAGAAATTTTTACCTGTAATGGTTTCTGGGTAAAGGACTTGGGTTACTGGGGAACAATGTGAGTTACTAATTTTTGTATACTCTTGAGAATTTCTTTTTTTTTTTTTTTTTGGTTTTTGGGCCACACCCTGTGACGCTCAGGGGTTACTCCTGGCTATGCGCTCAGAAGTTGCTCCTGGCTTCTTGGGGGACCATATGGGACGCCGGGGGATCGAACCACGGTCCGTCCTAGGCTAGCGCAGGCAAGGCAGGCACCTTACCTCCAGCGCCACCGCCCAGCCCCCCTCTTGAGAATTTCTTTACTTTTTTTTTTTTGTTGTTGTTGTTGTTGGGAGTAGAGCCACATCTTCTGAGCTCAGAGTTTCCTGCTTCTGCACTCAGGAATCACTCTTGGTGATGCTCAAGGAGACCATATGTGTTGCTGGAGATAAAACTTGGGTTAGCAGTGCATAAAGCAAATGCTTTATCCACTGTTCTATTTCTTTAACTCTTTTTTTTTTTTTTTTTTTTTGGTTTTTGGGCCACACCCATTTGACGCTCAGGGGTTACTCCTGGCTATGCGCTCAGAAATTGCCCCTGGCTTGGGGGGACCATATGGGACGCCGGGGGATCGAACCGCGGTCCTTCCTTGGCTAGCGCTTGCAAGGCAGACACCTTACCTCCAGCGCCACCTACCCGGCCCCTATTTCTTTAACTCTTGAACATCTTGTCAATTTTCTGTTTGCGAATAAATTTTTTGGTTTGTTTGTTTATTTGTTTTTTTTTTTTGTCACACCTGATGGTGCTCAGGGGTTACTCCTGACTCTGCACTCAGAAATCGCCCCTGGCAGGCTTGGGGGACCATGTGGGATGCTTGAACTTGAACCACAGTTTGTCCTGGGTTGGATGCATGCAATGCAAATGCCTGTCTGCTGTGCTATTTCTCTGGCCTCAGGAGTTTTTAAATATTATATTAATATATCTGATACCTTGGGGAGGTCCCACGCCGTAGGCCTTCTCCCTAGCTTGGGGGTTGCTGGAAGGTTTGGCAGGCCCCAAGCAGTCCCCCTCTTTCTCCCCTGGACTTCAGGCCTTTCCTGGGTGCTGGCCCAGGTGGCCAGAAGTGAGTGCCAGGTGAATTCTATAGGGGTCCTCAGGCTTCCCCCCTATTCTAGGGGGGAATGGGGAGGAGGGCGGGCAGATATCTGGCTTCCAGTTCTCTCTTTAATTCTGGAGGCCAGCTCTTGCCAGGTATGGGGTTTGGGGCGGCCCAGGCCTTAGGCCTTCTCCCTAGTTTGGGGGTTGCTGTGAGGCTTGGCAGGCCCCCAGCCGTCCCCCTCTTTCTCTCCTGGACTCCAGGCCTTCCCTGGGTGCTGGCCCAGGTGGACTCCATAGGAGTCCTCAGGCTTTCCCCCTCCCTCTCCCTACACTAGGGGGGGGAGGTGTGTGGGGAGGAAGGCGGGTCGATGCAGCACTGGTTTATGTTGGGACAGTCACTGGCAATTTTTTCTCATTGATCTCCATTTTAAAAACCGCGCGGGGGCATAAAGTATATAATGATAGTATTGTATGCATATATTTGATATATGCATAATATCCATCTAGTATTGTGACCTTGACACTGCCCTACAAAGCTCATTTCTAGTCCTTTACTGCCTCAGTCCCAACCATTATTTCCCCCCATTTGACTATTTTGCCTTCAATATGATACAGGTCAATCACAGACCAAAACCTTTCACTGAATTTAACACCCCACCCAACTATTTCAAAATTTCCTCTCTATATATTTGTTTTCTCTGTCCTTCTCTTTGTTATTTATTGAATAAGGAAGTCTGTAGAAGTGTCCCTCCATTTAATGTTTATGTTAAACCAAGTCAAGGGAATTGTTGGACTTGTTCTAGCATTCCCATAGGCACCAACTTCGCCATGTGACATTGTTCTTCCTTTGTATAGGCACATCAAAAAGGGAAATTATATACAAACATGTTCTTATCTAATAGATGGGAACACATAAATCTTATAATGCAGTGGGACCTTACACCCTGAACATTGTCATAAAGACCTGGCTCAGGCCTCAGAAGAATGGGCATTGTTCATTTGCCCCTGAACCAGGGATGCCATCTACAAAACAACCACGGTTGTGTACTTATCACCTGGAAGCAATCCTCTACCAGGGAAGACCCTACCACTGCTCTGGCATAGACCTATTCAACAGAGACTTCCTTTTAATACCCAAAGGACGTAAAAATAACAACGACCTGCTTTCAGGACTGAGCTCTCTGCATCACCCTCTAATTATGAGTGAAACTGGGGGATGCTCATCCTAACTTTGATGCAGAATATGGACATATTCCAGGATCCTTGGCTACAGAAACCTGACTCTAACAATGGTGACTGTGTGAAAAATAAAAGTGTATTGGCACTACAGACAATGGCTTGGGTTGGACAATCTAGTATGCCTGGAGCCTAGAGTTGGTCTTATGCCAGAAAACTTCAGGGGTAAGGTCTCCTTATTTAGGCCATGGCTTTTCCTTTCCATGTTCCCTATATTTTGCTGGGCCTATGCAAACAATTGTCACACGAACGCTGTCTTTGCTATGCTCCTTTGACTCATCCTTTTTTTTTTTTTTTTTTTTTTTTGGTTTTTGGGTCACACCCGGCGGTGCTCAGAGGTTACTCCTGGCTGTCTGCTCAGAAATAGCTCCTGGCAGGCACGGGGGACCATATGGGACACCAGGATTCGAACCAACCACGTTTGGTCCTGGATCGGCTGCTTGCAAGGCAAATGCCGCTGTGCTATCTCTCCGGTTTTGACTCATCCTTAATGAAATAATGTATTATGATCAACTGTGTCAACAATACTTTAATGTTAAAGGAGTTACATAAATGTTGTGGCTTTGGATTGCTTTGTGTACTGCCAAGAAATGTTATAATGTACTACAATCTGGGAACTTGAGGGACAAAGTAAATGTGCATGTGTTTTGTTTTATTTTTTTTAATTTTTTCTTTTTGGCTGAAAATTCAAAATTAAGATGTCAGCAAGGGGGTTTCTTTTGAGAATTCTGTTTATGGGTGATTGCCTTCCCACTTGTAACTTCACCTTGTCCTTTCTTTGCATCTTTATCTTCAAATAAAGATAGGAAAAAAAAAAGAAAGTACAAACATCAGAGTAGTTAGGAGCTTGAATATAGGATTCTGAAACTTGCCTTTTCCCCTAAAGGGGGTCATAGAAACTGCTCCCATCCCTCAAAATGTAACACTTCTGTGATGTTTTTGCTGAGATAAGCTTGTTTTCGATTTAGTGTGAGTATTTTTAGTGGGAGCTGATCACATATATTTTGTATAGCAATTAAGAAACTTTCTGGGGCCGGAGAGATAGCATGGAGGTAAGGCGTTTGCCTTTCATGCAGAAGGTCATCAGTTCAAATCCCGGCGTCCCATATGGTCCCCCGTGCCTGCCAGGAGCAATTTCTGAGCATGGAGCCAGGAATAACCCCTGAGCACCGCCGGGTGTGACCCAAAAACAAAAAACAAAAAAAAAAAAAAAAGAAACTTTCTGTCTCTCAAAACAATTGTAGTTTTTCAATATAAACTTTTTTTTTTTTTTTGATTTTGGGCCATACCCGGCAGTGCTCAGGGGTTACTCCTGGCTGTCTGCTCAGAAATAGCTCCTGGAGCCGGCGAGGTGGCGCTAGAGGTAAGGTGTCTGCCTTGCAAGCGCTAGCCAAGGAAAGGACCACGGTTCGATCCCCAGGTGTCCCATATGGTCCCCCCAAGCCAGGGGCAATTTCTGAGCGGGTAGCCAGGAGTAACCCCTGAGCATCTAATGGGTGTGGCCCCCCCAAAAAACCCCAAAAAAACAAAAACAAAAAAAACAAAAAACTAAACAAAACAAAACAAAAAAAAGAAATAGCTCCTGGCAGGCACAGGGGGCCATATGGGACACCGGGATTCGAACCAACCACCTTTGGTCCTGGATCGGCTGCTTGCAAGGCAAACACAGCTATGCTATCTCTCCGGGCCCAGTGCACTATCTATTGATAGTACTGACTATCTTGTTTTAAACCTGTGTTCCTTTTGTTTGAAGTATATCTGCTTAAACTTATTCTAATGCTAAGTGATGGACTATAGTGAATGTAGTTTGAGTTCTTCATTTAAAAATTATTTCTCAAATGGAGAAATAATATGTATATAGTAAAAATGATGATGATTAGAGAAAAATATTTCTGATACCTATAAAATATTTGTGATATCAAATTCTGAAATTCTATTCTATTCTTTGACCAATGACTTTTTTTTTTTGGTTTTTGGTTTTTGGGTCACACACGGCATGGCTCAGGGGTTACTCCTGGCTCCACAGTCAGAAATCACTCCTGGCTGGCTCAGGGGACCACATAGGATGCCGGGATTCAAACCAATGACCTTCTGCATGAAGGTCCATTACCTTACCTTACCTCCATGCTCTCTCTGGCCCCTACCAATGACTTTTTAATGGAATTATATTTTTGTTTATATTTTTGCAGTTCCAGGATAAAAACCAGGATCTATACATGGAAGAGACCTGAACCACATCCCCAGCCTAGCTTAACTTTTCTATTCAGATGAGGTGGTTAGACTGTAGTTGCCCAGAGCCAAAGAGATAGCACAGGGGTAAGGTATTTGCCTTGCATACAGCCAACCCAGGACAAACTGTTTGATTCCTGGTATCCCAGACGTTCCCCCTAGCTTGCCAGGAGCAATTTCTGAGCACAGAGCTAGGAGTAACCCCTGAGCATTCCAGGGTGTGGCCCAAAAACCAACCAACCAACCAACCAACCAACCAATCAATCAATAAATAAACTGCTTTAAAAAAAAGAATGTAGTTGCCCATGAATACTGCTCAGTATAGACTTTCACTGGCCTAAGCCAGTTGTTTAGTCTGTTGTTTAGTATAGAGCAACTACTTGCCCTGAAAACATAAAACCATTAATTTGATCCCTGCCACCCCACATACCTTGTGTGATCCCTGGTCTCATCAACAAAGAAAATGTTAGCTCTCTGTACACATCACAACCAAGTGTATGTGAAATCCTCAACTGAAAACCACAACTATGTATGTGAGCACTGCACAACTAAGTGTGTGAGCAGCAGTCAAGGCCACAATAGCAGGAACAAAAGAAGAAGAAATAAATAAATCAACAATAAATGAATCTTTTAAATTATATCTCTTTTAGGGATCATACTCAGTGATGCTCAGAATTTACTCCTGTCTCTGAGCTCAGGGTCATTACTGGTAAAGCTTAAAGGAGTGGGATCAATGGAACCTGGATTGGCTGTGTGCAAGGCAAGTACCCTACCTGCTATACAATTGTTCTGGCCCATAACTTATGTTCTTAAAATAATTGAATTTATACGAGTAAAAAATGATCAGAAGCCAAGGAGATACCTTATCTCAAAAAACTGGCATGCAGACTGTACATGTGGGAAGCTCAGGATTTTTCAGACATTGCAAGGTGTCCCTAGTGTCCCTGGGAACAGACTCCAATTACAGAACTTGGAGTAGCCACTAAACCGAGCAGGGGGTGATACCTCTTCCCCCAAATGACCCCAGACACCAAGAAGAGAAGAGGTCCTACATGACCTCAATAGAAAACAGCCTTCTGAGAAGGAAGAAAATTTCTGTGTCCTTTGTAACAGTAACTGTGTCCTCACCTTTGTGAATATTTTATTTCATTTTCCTCTAGTCTGCTACACATCCTCTCCTTGTGTCCCAAGTGGGTCTCTAAGCTCAGCAGAGTCCAGCCCTGCTCTTCCAGGTGCCACTTCCCAGTCAGCTTGCTCTCTCACCTCCCAAGTGTGGTGTCCTGCGCACTTCCCCCTCCTTGTGCCAATCTCCCCACTCTCCACACTCAGGTGATGAGTTTATTTTATTTTAATTTTCCTTTATTTTGTTTTGGGACCAAACCAGGGCTGCTCAAGGCTTATTCCTAGTTATGTGCTCAGGCATCAGTCCTAGAGGGCTATGGGGACCATATAGGTTGTTGGAGAAGTAATGGGATTGACTGAGTGCAAATAAGCTTCTACCTCCTGTGATCTCTGGTCTCTATTTCATCAACAGGGATTCAGAAGAGAACTGATCAATCACCCCCCAAGTCCCATCTGGTCCTAATCCTCTTTCTCCCCACAAAGGGGCGAGGACAGGTCCTGACTAACCCACTTCTCCCAGCACCATCCTTTTACTGTCTTTTGCAACATTCATCCTTCATTTTAACAAAATGCTGCTCCTTCCTATTTAAACATAAAGGCACTAAATAAGTCAAAACAAAATCTTCTAAAAATATCCAATTTCACAAACCCATGTCTTCTATCATCTGCCTCATGCCGCCCATGCTGGCTTCTGGGATGGAGTCCAAGTCACCCATGGAAGCTTGTATCTATATTGATTACACTGATCATACCTCTGATCCTCCTTAACGTTTTGAGTTTACATTTAACTTACCAAAATGACTATTTTATCAAAGGAATATAAGTATGTAGTTTCAAGAGTGTAATACTTCTACAAGGTTGGGGATCCCAAATCTTCACACACCCCGTTTTCTCAATCACAAAAATAGATTTCTTTTCCTTTCATATGACTCTCTCATTGTTACTAAAATTGATTATCCAAAATTATCTGATAAAATTATTAAAATATCATGTCTTAGGCCAGAGAAATAGTACAATGAGTAGGGCATTTGGCATTCATACAGCAGACAGGGTTTAATCCCTCACATCACCTGTGGTCTCCTGAGCTTAGCCTAGAGTGTTCCTAGAGCACAGAGGAGTAACTTCTGAGCACACCTGGGTGTGCCCCTGCCAAATTTCTACATAGCTGTATGGAACTTAATTTTTTTTATTTCACTTGACCACAACAACAGATTAAACACAGAACAAAACATGCAAATCCTGTGGGCTTTTAATGAGACAGAAGACACTTGGAAAATTTGAAATATCCACTCTATTATACTCACATTTATTTATTTATTGCTTTCTGGGCCACACCTGGTGACGCTCAGGGGTTACTCCTGGCTATGCTCTCAGAAATCGCTCCTGTCTTGGGGTCCATATGGGATGCTGGGGGGATCAAACCGAGGTCTGTCCTAGGGTTAGTTCGTGCAAGGCATTCACCTTACCGCTTTAGCCACCTCTCCGGCCCTCCCGTTATTTTTTGAACTGCCTTTTCTTTTCCTTTTTATTTGTGGGCTGAACTTCCCAAGAAGTGTCCTGGGACTCCAGCCACCTAGCAGTGCTTGGGGACCATGAGTTTCCAGGATAGAACCCTGTAGCAGATGTCCCTTAACCCAATTTATTTTTTTTTTAGATGATAGTAGGGCGTTTGTCTTGCACGCAGACTTGCCAGGAAGGATCCGGGTTTGAGTCGCAGCATTTCATAGGGTCTCAGGAGCCTGCCAGGAGCGATTTGTGAGAGCAGAGCCAGGAGTAACCCCTGAGCGCTGCCAGTTGTGGTCCAAACCCTGGGGAAAAAAAGATGACTTTCTAAGATGCAATGGGTTGTTGATGTTCTTCCAATGGAATTAATTTAAGAGCCTTTAACCCAGAGTCATAGCGCAGTTAAGTGTGATAAGCCTGACGCACGTATATAAAAACATCTCTGGTGTCAGTCATTTGTAAGCTTTCTATTGAGATTCTGAAATGAAAACGACGGGAAATCACTAGCTCAGTCCTTGAAGCAGGACAAGGGGAGACTTTGGGACAAAGATCGAGGGAGTGCAGGAGGAGCGGGAGAGGACGAAGTCCCAGGTCCCAGGTGTGGCTCTCAGGGTCTGTGACCCAGGGCGGGGTTGGGGGCAGGAGCTCGGTGCGGGGGGTTCCCGAAGTCCCCAGTTTCACTTCTGCCTCCAACCTGTCTCAGCGTCTTCTGCCCGGATACTTATGACGCAGACACAGTCCACACGCCCGTTGGGTGTCGGTGTCCAGCGCAGCCAATCAGCGTCCCCGCGGCTCCGGGGTATAAAGCGTCGCTCACCGGCCCCGAGTCAGAGTTCCGCGAACTGAAAATGCGGCTCACGGGGCTCCGGATCCTCCTGCTGCTGTCGGGGGTCCCGGCCCTGGCGCAGACCCTGGCGGGTGAGTGCGGGCCGGGAGGGAAGTCGTTGCGGGCAGGCGGGGAGACACCGCGTTGGGGGCTCAGGATCCCTGCGGAGAAGCTTCTCCGCGTCGCGGGCCCCGAAGTCGCCCCAAGGGCGCCTGTCCCCCCAACTTCGACCTTTCCTGCGCCCCGAAGTTCGCCCTTTCGGTCTCCTGTGACCTTCTCCCCGAAGAGGGCGAGGCGGCCGGTCTCACCCTCCCCGTCCCCGCCCAGGGCCCCACTCCCTGCGGTATTTCTCCACCGCCGTGTCCCGGCCCGGCCACGGGGAGCCCCGCTTCCTCGTCGTCGGCTACGTGGACGACGCCCCGTTCGTGCGCTTCGACAGCGACTCGGAGAACAAGACGATGGAGCCGCTGGCGCCCTGGGTGGAGCGGGAGGGCCCCGAGTACTCGGAGCTGGAGACGCGGGGCTTCAAAGGCGCCGCGCAGGTTTTCCGAGCGAACCTGAACATCCTGCTCCGCTACTACAACCAGAGCGAGGCCGGTGAGCCGGGTCGGGCCGGGTCGGGGACGAACCACCCGGGACGGGACGGGCCGGGGCGCCCCGAGTCGGGTCCCAGCGCCCCACCCGCAGCCTGACGGACCCGCCCCGGACTCCGGGCCGGGAGGAGCCGCGGGGAAGGGCCCGTTTCGCTTTCCCTTCAGGGCCGCTCTCCGCCCGCCTCAGGCTCTCACACCATCCAGTACATGTCCGGCTGCGACGTGGGGCCGGACGGGCGCCTCCTGCGCGGGTACGAGCAACACGCCTACGACGGCGCCGACTACCTCGCGCTCAACGACGACCTGCGCACCTGGACCGCGGCCGACACGGCGGCGCTGATCACCAGGCGCAAGTGGGAGCAGTTGGAAGTGGCTGATCGACGCAGGAACTACCTGGAGGTCACGTGCGTGGAGTGGCTCCTCCGATACCTGCGGAACGGGAAGGAGACGCTGCTGCGCGCAGGTAGGTACCAGGGCCCCCAGGGGTGAGGACCCCCGATTCTCCCCTGGGCGGGGTCGACTCCCCACAATGGCGAAGGAAACGGGGCTCTATGTCAGAAGAGCGCCCTCCTCCGGGTCAGCAGTCGGCGTACCATAGACTAGCCCCTGCCCACCCTGTATCCTCAAGACCGCGAGGGACCCCCGTTTCCCTAAGCGGAGGGGAGATCCGTGAAACAACAGATCTTTGTTCCCTTGACCAGGATACCATCTGGTGAACCCCGACTTTCTTTTTTTCTTTATTTAAACATCTTGATTAGAAATATGATTGCGATTAGGTTTCAGTCTTGTAAAGAACACCCCCTTCACCAGTGCAACATTCCCACCACCAATGTCCCCAATCTCTCTCCATCCCACCCCACCCCCACCTGTACTCCAGACAGGCTTTCCAGTTCCCTCATTCACTCACATGATTATGGTAGTTCTCAGTGTAGTTATTTCTATAGCTGCACTCACCACTCTTTGTGGTGAGCTTCATGAAGTGAGCTGAAAGTACCAGCCCTCCTCTCATTGTCTCTGAGGATTGTTGCAAAGATGACTTTTATTTTTCTTAAAACCCATAGATGAGTAAGACTATTCCGCGTCTCTCTCTCTCTCTCCCGCTGACTTATTTCACTCAGTATAATAGACTCCATGTACATCCATTTTAAGGAAAATTTCGTGACTTCATCTCTCCTGACGGCTGCATAATATTCCATTGTGTATATGTACCACAGTTTCTTTCGCCATTCGTCTGTAGAAGGGCATCTTGGTTGTTTCTTGAGCCTGGCTATTGTGAATAGTGCTGCAATAAATATAGGTCTGAGGAAGGGGGAACCCAGACTTTCTATCTCACACATTGATCTCACCTGAGAACATTTTAGACATCTGTCTCCTGCTTCCTCATTCACCCTCCAGAGTCACAGTCTCCTCTTTCGAGACCTGAGTCACTTCTCAAACCCTATTCTAGATTTTCCAAGGACTTGGGTTGTATCTCAGTTTCCTGAGCCAGCCTTCTATGTGCTGTTATTGGATTTTTCTTTACTTGTTTGTTTTGGAATATGTCTGTTTATTTCTTAACCTCCTAAACCAATGACCTGTTCATCCTTATCATGTAACTTAAAGTTGAATTTTGTTATTATTCTTCCTCAGAAGCCCCCCAAAGACACATCACCCGCCACCCCTTCTCTGAAGATGAGGTCACCCTGAGGTGTTGGGCTCTGGGCTTTTACCCCGCGGAGATTTCCCTGACCTGGCAGCGTGATGGGGAAGAACTGACCCAGGACATGGAGCTGGTGGAGACCAGGCCTTCAGGGGACAGAACCTTCCAGAAGTGGGTGGCTGTGGTGGTGCCTTCTGGAGAGGAGCAGAGATACACGTGCCATGTGCAGCACCAGGGGCTGCCGCAGCCTGACATCCTCAGATGGGGTGAGGAGGGGATGGGGCACAGAGACTGTCTCAGGGGAATCAGAGGCACCTCAGCAGGTGGGGACTGAGTCCTGGAGGACTTATCTTCCTTTCCTTTCCCTTTCCAGAGCCCCCTCCTCAGTCTACCATCCCCACTATGGGTATCATTATTGCCCTGGTTGTCCTTGCAACTATAATCATTGGAGCTGTAATGGCAGCTGTGATCTGCAGAAGGAAGCACTCAGGTTTGCTGGGGGGCTGGGTATTGTTTGACTTTTCTTGTCCCACTTTGGGAGTCACCCACACACAGAATTTTTCCGCATGATTAGTGGGAAGTTTCACTCGTACCCTATGCTGGTTGCTCATACTCATCCTGTGTGTGCATCTCTAGGGTTTATGAAATCAAAGACAATTTCACCCTGATCAGCTGCACTGAGCCTGCTTCCCAGTGGGCAGAGGTCACAGGGAATATGTGCTGGGCACAGACCTCCAGGAGGAGGCTGGGGCAGTCCAGGAGCATCTCATTTTTTGTGTTTCCTGATCCTGCCCTCAGGCTTCATTGTTCTAAAGCTTCCCTGAGATCTTGGACTACAGAGTTTCCTGTGATCTCATGACCCAATGTTCTCTCTGATCTTCTGTCATGTTTTCTTCTCACAGGTGACAAAGGAGGATATACTCAGGCTGCAAGTGAGTTCGGAGTTGGGTGGGGAATCCCTTACATATGCCGGAGAGAGCACACAGGAGCCTGTGGGTAGTTTACCCACCCAGGGTTCTGCCTTTAGTCCTATCACAGGGACTCTGACCTTGTGCTGTTTGTTCTTCCCCAGACAGCAACAGTGCCCAGGGCTCTGGCGAGTCTCTCATGAACCCTACAGGTAAGACTCTGGGACTGACATGGGAGGAGCTGACTGAGGTGACTGGGTTTGGGCGTTCTTTGAGAGGGACATTATGAGATGTGAACTTCTGAAATTCATTTGAGTCTGTTCATTGTTTTCTTTTCCAGTGTGAGGGAGTTGCCGTGCATGGGGATGAAGGATGCAAGATTTCCTCACACTTCTACTTGTGATTCAAGAACTTTTGATTCTCTTTCTGCCAAGGGAACTGACTGTCTGTCTGGAAGGGGACATTGGCCTACTCCCACCCACCAGACCCTACCCCACACTGACCCCTGTTCTCTTCCCTGGTACCCTGATCTGTTCTGTCACATTCAGAGATAGGACAATGCTGTATTCATCTGTGTTATGTTCTTTTCCTGAATAATATTGCTTTCCTGTTGGAATAAGCACCTAATTTGCATTTTTCCAAATTCCTGTTTGTAAAATTTAGAGGTTAATAAAGGAGAGCCATGAAATTTAATATGGAATAATTGGAAATTCTGAAACCTTCCCAAGATGCACTTGTGTTTTGTGTTTGTTAGATGTGTGACGGGAGAGGCTCTGAAGGGATGAAGGGGACAGATCTAGTTTTCAATCTGTCTCAGTGCATTGGGGTTTATGTGTGGTCACTTAGCAATCTGGGTCATTTCTTCTGCTCCTTACTGGTCCCTCAGTAGCACCTTATCCCACCAGGATCTTTAATATAGCGACTCATTTGGACAAAATCTGGTCCTCATTCTGTCCCAGGAACTTGGGCAGTGAGGGCTTCTGTGCTGGCCAGTCTATGCTCAGCCTTGGATCTGCTTCTTAGCTCCTCTTATGTGTTTATTTGTTATCCCTGTGGAGGACAGTGCCTGTTTCTTGTACAAACATTCATGACACATTTTCTCTTCTTGTCCCTCCTTATTTCTGAGCCTCAGAAGGCATCTGTTTTCCATGTCCCCTCAAGATCCAGCAGAGTCCCTCCACACAGGACTCTCTTATCAAGGGATAACACAAGCGATGAATGTTCAGACTCCTCTGGCTCTTGCCCTGTAGTAGGGCTGTATTCTGGGATGTCCTTTCCAAATTTTCTGTCTTTATTTTAGGACTTACATTCTGGAATCAGGTAGGTGAGGGCTAGTCTCCCCAACCCCCAGGGCTAGTCTTATTGTTTTCTCACCTACAATGAGTTCCAATTGGATGTGTTTTCTGAAGACTGAGCTCTCCTCTACACATTCCACTACATATCCACACTAAGTTTTAGTAATCCTAGTGTCTGTGATCTGAATTCATGGATTTTATATATATATATATATATATATATATATATATATATATATTAGTCTCTGTTTTCTGCAAATATAACATTTAGAAAATAGGATTTTTGAACCCATGATCCTCTTCTCTGAAAAGAATGTTTTGTGTTTTAGTGGGTAGGAGGACTAGTGTGGAAGGAAAATAAAAGAAGGGTGCTTTTTAGAAAAGCAAAGGTGACATTGATGCCATTGGGAAAGGACATTGGGCGGTATCTGTCACACACAGCATATAGACTGAGGTGACAATAACTCACTAATATTCTCTGGAATAGGAAGGTGATCTACATGAGTCTCTATTCACTTGTGTCAGATATTTAAGTGATATTTTAGGATCTAGAAAATCTGAGCATTCTTTTTATCTTTTTTCTTTTTTTTTTGGGGGGGGGGCACACCCAGTGATGCTCAGGGGTTACTCCTGGCTGTCTGCTCAGAAATAGCTCCTGGCAGGCACGGGGGACCATATGGGACACCGGGATTTGATCCAACCACCGTAGGTCCCAGATTGGCTGCTTGCAAGGCAAACACCTCTGTGCTATCTCTCCGGGCCCAAATCTGAGCATTCTTAAGGTTGGAACAGCAGGTAGGGCAGTTGGATCCAGTTGGCCTGGGTTGTTCCTCAATATCCTACTAAAGCCCTGGAGGACTGATTTCTGAGTGCAGAACAGGAGTGATCCTGAGCACTCCCAGGTGTGGCCCCAAAACAGGAACAACAAAAGTAATGTAGGTGATGTTGGCAACTGGACAGACTTGATTTAGGAGGGATGCCTGCTGGAGTAACTGTTTGGGTAGTTGACTTCAATTATATTTAATTCCTTCAGGTTAAATATAATCAACAGTGATGAGTTGGAGAAAGGACAAAAACCAAGCCCTGAAGCCCCAGAGCTGAGGAATCTGATCAGATCTACACCAAGTACAGGCCTCACGGATGTGACTCTTGGGAAGACACAGTTACAGGGATTCCCCCAAAGGCCAGTGAGCATAGAAGTCACTCGGACAGTTGCTTAAGACTTGGAGAGTCTGGAGTGGAGGTTGATGACATTGTGAGAGCTGAGGTGGCTGGTTTGAAACCCACATTAACAGCAATAACAGAGCCCAGACCCAGTAGCTGTGCATCCCCTTCATCCTCTCCACTTGTAATTAAGTTGTAACAGTGGACACCTATGCTCCAAGCCCCATGTGCTGGCTTGGGGAGAGGCCTGAGTATTTACAATAAGCCCAAAACTGTCCTGGATTCAGCAACACGGGAACCATTGAGTCAGTCAGTCCTCAGGCAGCATCCTCGATGGGAGGGCCTTACATCCACATTTAAGTGTTTTATTCTGCAGTCAAATGCTCTACCACTGAGCTATACCCTCACTAAGTGTTTTATTCTGGAAAGAAAAGAAACAAGAGGCACCTGTGCTATGTTGCAAATCAGCCCTTGATGGGGTTGACTGATGGAGGGATGGAGGATGAGGTCTTTCCCCTCCAGCTCGGAGCATGTGTCTGCCACCCTGTTCAGCCGATGGTTCTGAGGTGAAGCGGTGGGTAAATGGCTAGCAGACAGTCAGGCTTGTGAAAATATTAGCTTTATTCGGTGGACAGGACTGAAGCCAAAAGCCTCAGCATCAGTTCCAGCCAAAAAGCCCCTCGCCTTCCACACACCATTGCTTTTATCCCCCAGAATCAGGTACCACCCAATGGTGGTAGCAGGATCAGGTACCACGCTAGGGTGGGAGCAGAATGCCAGGTCACACCCTAGGGTAGGACACAATCACGATCAGGGTAGGGTCAGTAACATAATAATGCCATTGAAATGGTTACATACACAACAGTGCTAGAGTGCTTTTTCTGCCAAGGGGAATGGACAGTGGAATTAGGAAGTGGGTATGAGTTCAACATCAGCAAAATCCCTGAGTATTTCCTAGGTGGATTTCTGTTTATTATAAACAAGTAATTCCATATTTTCTTAATGAGACTTAGTAAAGGGGTAGAGAAATATGAAATGTATCTCTTTATCATGTAACACTGACATGGCACTAAAACATATACAATACAAAGAGTTGATATGAAGTCCATGCAGATGTCACACCAGGAGCAGAACCACATTCCTATGCAGGTCACACCCCAAAGGACCCACTGTCCCTGCTGCAGGCCAGAGATGTCTCTGCCCACACCCCTCGCTCCCTGATACTGGACACAGGATCCCATGCAAGGATGGCTGTCACTGCTGCTTCAGAAGATAAGGACACTGCTGACACTCACCATGGTGACAAATGCACCTGCACTGTCCTGGCCTCTGTGTCACCATGTCCTGTGTCAGAGCCCAGCATGTGGTCATCGGTATCTGGGGCTCATGTTCTAATGCAAGAAAATGGGACAGAATGGGGTTTGTTCTCCCAAGGGGGGGGGTTTCTGCCTCCCACCAACTCTAGACTCTGATATGGGAGAGGCATAGGGTCTGTGGGGTGAGGAATCAGATAAATGATGAGTTTCATTTTGCTGAGCTGTCTGGGAAAATCTACCTTCATTAAATGTGTCGAGAAGCCTACTGTGTCTATCCTACATGCCACGAAACCATGACACAGGTGACCTATCCCAGTGAGGAGGCTCCAGAATACAGAAGGCATCACTCACATACATGTTCTCAATTGTCTCCTCAATGCCAGCCTGGATTAGATGGTGACACTTGGATCTCTGTGCTAAGTTTGAATTCAAACACACTTCTTGTTTTCGTTTTATTTTTGCTTGTTTGGTTTTGGTTTTTGGGTTACTCCTGGCTCTACACTCAGAAATCGCTCCTGGCAGGCTCGGGGGACCATATGGGATACTGGAATACGAACCAGTGTCCTTCTGCATGCAAGGCAAACTCGTTATCTCCATGCTTTCTCTCGGGCCCTCAAACAGTCTTTTAGGACCTCAGGTGGAGGGAGTTTATTTTGCATGTGGGAAAAATGCAAATAATTTGTGATCAAAAGTTGCAGTGTGGTGAATTTGTCCCCACATTCCTTGCTCCTGAGAGGTAGACACACTTTCCTAATTCAACTGTGACTAGACTTTCTGTTCTCATGGAGATAATCAGCTACCAGAATAAAGCTGACTAGACCCTGTGGATCCTGCCTGACTTACAGTACTTTTTATGCATAGAGGGTCAGTCTCAGCCATGTAGTGTGTGGACAGTCAGCAGGGAGACACTCACATGACAGGGAGCTAAGTCTTATTTCCAGCAGCACCTGGATGAACGCTGAAGTTGTGAAGCAGACCCTTCCTGCCCCATGATTCTTGGAGCTGGAGCCA
Source organism: Suncus etruscus (assembly GCF_024139225.1). NCBI lineage: Eukaryota > Metazoa > Chordata > Mammalia > Eulipotyphla > Soricidae > Suncus > Suncus etruscus. Next base: position 34,326,218 of record NC_064865.1, read on the forward strand.
CAAAACAAACTACATAGGGGCCTCTCCTAGAGATTGAATCTTCATTAATATATTATTCCAGACTATAAATTTGGAATTAATTACTCACAAAGTGGTAACTAGGGGACAAAGCATGGAAGCAATCATATGATCATAGATGGTTTCTCATTTATAACAGTGGAGGCAGAAGAAATTGTTATATGTTAAAATTCTTATATGGAAAATTTTCCAACAATGCCTTAAGGTGACAGAGCTTTTAGGAGTTGCATGTCCTTGACCCCCCTGTACTGAGTAGTTGAGGGGAGTTTTCTGGATGTAAAAGTGGCACTGACCCTTGACTTTCTGCTCTCCATGTCATTTCTCCTACTATTCATGTGTATGTATACATTATTCTTGCAACTATTGAGAAATGCCTATGACACAAACTTTACTGATAAATCATAGAGCCAATATCTCTGATCACCCGCCAGGCCACTTAGAGACTCTCCAGCTTCCAACCCAGATCCCCATTTTCCCTCCACACCCTGCCTTCTCATCTGCCCAGGTATTCCTCCCACTCCTGTTTTACTCTGTCCTGTGATTTCCCGAGGAGTCACCCCTACCCATCTCTCTAAATAGTTCCCTGGGGACTCCCTGTCCCATCTTCTCACACCAGTGGATGACTGTAGTATATGAAATAGCTTCCATAAGATTATTCTTGGAATTGTATATAAAAATATTTCCTTAGGATTGTTCTGTGACTATTGCCCCACCAAGACCTTCCAGGTGGGGCGCTGTGGAATTGGCAATAAATAGCTTGATGGACAGGGAAGAGGGGTCTTTTTGCGAGAGCTGGTTGTAGGCTGCAAGAGGACTTTCTCTCTCTCTGTCTCTCTCTCTCTCTGTCTCTCTCTCTCTTCCCACCTCCCCAATCTTTTACACCCTAACCTTGTCTGTGTAGATTATTATTTGCTGCGGATAAATAGTACCAAGATCTCCCCCCGAAAGGGGACAAGCTGATGGGAAGTAATTTCTCATTCTGGGGACTATTCGTGAATTCACAAACATGTAACAAAGGATTTAACAGCACAGATTCCCTACAGATGACAATCTTGGTTGGCTCCCAGGAGGAGCATTCCTTCATTCCTTTCAGTACAACAGGATCTGGCTCTTGTGAGCCAATCCGAAACACGTATGACATGGATGCTCTGCCCTGCGGCCTGAGTGCAGTGGTCACCAGATGGGGAAGAAACATCCTCAGACCCTTACCTGCCAGGGTTGCCCCTTGTGTACAAGACCTTGTCCAGCTGCTGTGAACCAGGGGAATCAGGGAGGCCCTGATTGAGCAAGCAAGAGAAAGGAGCGCCCTTGTAGTTCTGCATGTGGCCACACGGTGGCGCCACCGCTCTACTCTCGAACTCTAAGAAATCCAGGAACACTGAGGGTTTGAGTCAGGGCAGACAGTTGAGCTTGGGCATCAATGAGGTGAAGAGGCTTTGTTATGCGCCCTAGAGGCATGGAGATCCTTCTTTGTTAGGGGTTCAGAAGCGGGGAGTGCTCAGGAGCTTCCTTGGTCTTTGACTTCTACAAGGTTTGTTTGTTTGGTCACATCCTGCAGAGCTCAGGTGTTACTTCTGGATCTACACTCAGAAATCGCCAATGGCAGGCTCAGGGGACCATAAAGGATGCCGGGAATCGAACCGTGTCCAGTCCGACCAGGTTTGGCCACATGCAAGGCAAATGCCCTACCACTGTGATATAGCTCCAGTCCCAAGACTTTTATTCCCAGAACCCTGCTCTACAGTCCTTGATGTCACTCCTCAAAAAACTTAAAATTTTTAAAGTTATTCCGTTTCCTAATGTTTTTTAATTCAAATACTCAGTCGTTTTCACTCTAGCTCAGAACTTAATAAATCCTTTATTTCAAATGTATTGTCTCCTCAGACTGAAAAATCTAGACTACAGTCTTGTTGCACATTCTCTTGTTTAAGGAATATTTTGTTTCTTTAGTTTTAGTTTGGTTCTAGGTTTTGGTTTGGTTTGTTGTAGCTTGTTGTGGTTTGTTTTCTGTTTTGCAATTACCATGACCTTGTTCATACCTTGCTCATACTGCTGGCCACATCCTCTGTCCAAATTCATAATTTGGTAGGGTGCAGGTGGCAGGCACCCGCTGTATTGCTCTGCGGATCATGCAGTCCTGGAGATTGGATGTGGGAGACTCTAAAATGCAAAGCATCCAGCTATTTGAGCCATTTCTCCTGAGAGCTTTCCCTCCCTTCACACACTTTTTTTTTTAATTTAAAAACAATTTTGGGGGTGGCGGAGAGATAGCACAGTGGTAGGGGGTTTGCCTTGCATGCACGCGGTCAACCTAGAGGGACCCAGTTCGACTCCTGACATCTCATATTGGTCCCCCAGCCTGCCAGGGAGGATTTCTGGATGCAGAGCCAGGAATTAACCTGAGCATGCTGGGAGTGGCCCAACAACCAACCAATCACTAAGTAAATAAAATTATTAGGAAAAATAGGGCCCGGAGAGATAGCACAGTGGCATTTGCCTTGCAAGCAGCGGATCCAGGACCAAAGGTGCTTGGTTCAAATCCCGGTGTCCCATATGGTCCCTCGTGCCTGCCAGGAGCTATTTCTGAGCAGACAGCCAGGAGTAACCCCTGAGCACTGCCGGGTGTGGCCCAAAAACCAAACAACAACAACAAAAAAGAATAAAACAATTCTGCTTTATCATTTAAATTAATATCTTTTTATAGGCACCATGATTACAAACATGTTTGTAGTCGGATTTTGGTTACAAAAACAAAGAACACACCCTCTTCACCAGTGCAACATTACCACCACCAATGCCCCTCATCTCCTTCTTCTTCTCCTATACCCTGTCTGTATTTAAAACAGGCATTCTATTTTTCTCACTCACTCCATTATCATGAGTTATCAGTGTGCTTATTTCTCTAACTGGACTCACCACTCTGCGTGGTAAGCTTCATACTGTGGGCTGGTTCTTTCATTTCTTATTTCTGTTGTTTCTGGGTATTATTACAATAATGCCTTTTATTATTTTTTTAAACACCATAGATGAGTGAGACTATTCTGTGTCTGTCTGTCTGTCTCCCTCTGACTTATTTCACTCAGCATAATAGTTTCCATTTCCATCCATGTATAGGAAAATTTCATGACTTTATTTTTTCCTGACAGCTACATAGTATTCCATTGTTAAATGTGTCACAGTTTCTTTAGACATTCATCTGTCTTTGGGCATCTGGGTTGTTTCCAGAATTTGGCTATTGTTAAGAGTGCTGCAATGAATATAGGTGTGTAGAAGACATTTGTTGTTTTGTGTTTCTGTGTTCCTAGGGCATATCCCTAGGAGTGGTATAGCTGGATCATATAGGAGCTCAATTTCCAGTTTTTGGAGGAATCTCCATATTGTTTCCCATAAAGGCTGGACTAGAGGGCATTCCCACCAGCAGTGAATGAGAGTGCCTTTCTCCCCACATCCCTGCCCAGTCGTGGGTGCTCATATTCATTATGCTATGTGCAGGTCTTTGTGGCATGACGTGGTACCGTATTGTTTATTTTTAATGACTTTTATTGAGGCGAATGTGAATCACATCTTTCATAGTCATATTTAAGGTACATAGTGCCAGTGAATTGGAGCAATTCCCACCACATTGACCTCCCTCTACCCGTTTCTAGCATGCATTTCATACCTCCACTCTTAGCCCCTGGACTGCTGGTGTACCAGGTCCATTTGTGTATAATTTGCTGTGGTTTGGAGCTCTTGATTCCAGTTTTGTTAACTTTGGGTTGGTTATTAGGTCTGATCATTTTTCATTTCCAGCAGTTCATAAAACTGCTTGCCTCTGGTACCATTCACTTCCCCCTCTCCCTCAATTAATGAGGCAGAACAAGATAACTCAAGCTCTATGGTTCTGTTGAAAAGAAAAAGAAGAAAAAAATTGGGGAGAAACCCCTGTATATAAACTGTGAATATAAATTTCTAATACCAAAACTATCTTACCTAGGTGACTCTTCCAAACTTGAATTTGTAATTGTTGTTATTGTTATTGTTATTGTTGCTGTTGTTGTTATGGAAACTTATTCCCTTATCAAGAGCCACACCTAGTAATCCTCACTTCTCATCACAGAAATACATATAGACAGTGGTATAATTTGTCTCATAAGTACAAGAACTTATTTTCACAGACATGGCTCCAGCCATGTACAACAATGATGGCCTGGGAAGACTGTTTTAGAGAAAACCAGCAAGGTCAATAGCAACCCTCAGGTGGCATCTGCCATGGTCAAAGGGACCTTCACTACCCAATTTAGTCTTAAGAGATCTGGATATCTTATTAAATATTATATTAATTCGTTTCATTGAGAAAATCATGATGATTGGATAGATGAGCAGAGATGAAAAATATTCCGAAGACCTTTGTAAAATACATGCATTCTGAAAAGGACTCAGAGTGACCAACCACCTCAGTTCAGTCCCCCCTCCCAAAAGCTTTGGGGGCACATCAGGGAAATCAAGCTGTTGCTTCTGACCTTCCTTCCTGCAAAATCGGAAGTATATTGGACCTCCTGAGTTCTGGAAGCAGCACATTTCATACCCTGTTGTGTTTTTGGCTCTTATCCTGGGCAACACAGGAGGGTGTCAGCTTTGACTCAGGGGTCTTGACAGGAAACAACATTGCAACAGATGCAGGCAGTACAGAATCCCTCACAGTCACAGTGCTGAAGATGTCAGTGGCAGGGAAAGATGAAGTACAGTAGGGCAGGAGGAAGAGTATGTCATCTGTGACAGTAGTGAACAGTTCCTGTTAGAATCACTTTACATGTTTTGCTGAGCTCTGATAGACAAGATGGGAGGGTGAGGCTGCATATGCTGTATATGGGTCCAATTACACAGATTTCCACTTTCCAGGACTGTCCCAACTATTTTCACTTCTCAATGTCCAACTTGTCAGCATTAGAGGCCAGTAATGAACCAGTTTATTTCTGTTTCTCTGTCTCTCTCTCCCCCATGAGTACCTATGTGAGAAATAGAATGCTTTGAGCCCCTCCCATTCTTGGCCAGGGGTTCCAGGGCTTCTATCCATTCAGGATAGAACCCTTCTAGTGTGTGTGTGTGTGTGTGTGTGTGTGTGTGTGTGTGTGTGTGTGTGTGTGTGTGTGTGTGTCTAGTGAATTCTTTTTATTTTTGTGCTCAGAACTTCAGGTAAAACCACTATGGAAACCTTCTGAAATGTCTTATCCATAGACATGGAATTACTTTTTGTTTGTTTGTTTTTGGACTACGTTCATCACTTCTGGCTCTGTACCCAGGAATTACTCCTGGGGGTGCTCAGGGTGCCCAGGAAACCAGGTTCGCCACATGGAAGACAAGGAAGCACATTACCCCTTGAACTATCTCTCTGGCTCCCTGGAATATTCTTGACACAGTATAGACAGCAGAGACCCACTTCAAAGAAGGAGATCACATCACCCAAGATCTTCAAATCACACTGGAGCTTGCAGTCACACAGAACACTTGATAGGCTCCTGAGCCTCAGCTCTGAAGAAATGCTCTGCGGGAGGAGTCAAGGTTTCCACAAGTACTTAACTTGTTTGTTTGTTTGTTTGTTTTTTGGGGCCACAGGTGGAGGTACTCAGTACTGACTCCTAGTTCTGTCTCTGGGATCACTCTTGGTGGAGCTCCGGAGACTGGGTTGAGCTTGGGATCGAACCCGGGTCCGTGCTGCACGATTGTTCTGGCCACACTTCGGAAGGAGTCTTGGCCTCTACCCCAAGAAAATAAACAAGTAGCTTCACTTTCACCCTCTGAATCAGAAGTCTCCTGCCCTCTTGGCTGCGCTGTAGCCAATCAATCAGGCCTCTGGCACTACATCACACAGTGAGGCAGGTGAGTATGAGGGTTCGGGTCCAGGTTACTGTCCTAGTCCCCAATCCCTGGGATTCCGGGCTGAGGGGAGTAAATAGACCCTTTGAACCGGGGTCTTCTCCCCCGCCTCCCCAGCATCCTTGTGGATTAGCCACAGGTTCTTTTCCTTTTATTGACGTCAGCTCTAGCTAGCCAATCGCAGCCTGCAAGTATTCGTGGGCGGGGCCGACTCCTGACCTGGCTCCAGGCGCTCATAGGTTCCTAGAGGATGGGCCGCTGTGATGTCAGGCCGGATGGGCGCCTCCTGCGCGGCTACAGCCAGTGGGCCTACGACGGCGCCAACCTCCTCGCGCTCAAGGACGACCTGCGCTCCTGGACCGTGGCTGACTCAGTGGCTCAGCTCACCAGGCGCAAATAAGAGCAGGGCTCGGTGGGAGCTGAAAGCAGACTCTACCTCGATGGGAGTGTGTTAAGTGGCTCCTGGGATACCTGGAGAAGAAAAAAAGAAGAGGCGTTAGCGATCAGGTGCCCTGTGCCTTGTTCGTCTTGCATGTGGCCAGCATAGGTTCAATCCCCCGACAATCTATATGATCCCCTCCAAGCCTGCTCGGAGTTATTTCTGAGCGCAGAGCCCTGAGTAGCTCCTGCGTGCGGGTGCGTGTGCCCCAACCCTTTTCCCCCTGTAAAGGAAAAATTTCCCCTGAGTTCCCTGACTGCCCTGATCACCGAACCCCCCTTCACAATTGTGGGAACTTGTAGACCCAGTTACAGTTCAACTTTCTTTCTGTTCTGACATGGTTCTAACCTGGTCATGTTAACCCTGTAAGCTTGCACCTGCACCTTGCAAAAATGTGATTGAGCAAATGCCAGATGTCATGTACTTCCTAAAGTCAATCAATCTACTGTACCTTTCTATTGTTTGAAATACTATATACAGCTTGTAAGCTCGGGGCTGGCAGTTTCTGGCTTATGCTGAATTCTAGCACAGCCCCTGCATATGCATGTAAGAAAATAAACCCCCTGCTTTTGCATGAGACTGTGGTCTTGGTGTCTTTGAATGGCGCATCGTTCTCCTGGACTTAACACCCCTACCCTCAAAATATAGGCCCATAGGCAAATGGGGCAGAAATGGAGCTTGGAATTGTTAGACAATCTAGTATGCCTGGAGTCTGAAATTGGTTCTATGGCAGGATGCTTCTCTGGGTAGGGACACCTTTAGTCAAAGGTTTTTTCTTTCTATTTTCCCCAACTTACGCTGCACCTATCCGAAAAACTGCCACCCCTTTATTATATTTTAGGTAGGGGCTCCTGTCTTTTTCATAGAACCTTGGGACATGAATATCTTTGTTTTATCTCATATTTCTGTATTTTTCTTCAAAATAAAAAAGGGAGAAAAGAAAAAGTATGGAGACCAGGACCAAGTTGTCTCAGGTGCAATGGTGGAGAAAAAGTAGAAAAAGATATATCCAAGCCAAATTCAACAGCAATAGAATCAAGTGACTGTAACTATAACAATCTGAACTTAAAATGGGCCTGTTAGAGTTGCAGGCCATAGGGCAAAGGGTAGCAGTATAGGATGCATTCTGGGAACATGGGTGGAGGGAGATTGTTATTAGTGGTTGGATTAACCTTAATTCACAGCATGTCTAAAATCCAACAATGAAGGACTTTGTAAATCACAATGGTTTCCAGAAAACAACATTAAAAATAAAACTATGTGGATGAGATGCAAAGGAAATGAGTTCAGGCATTCAAAATCTAGAAAAATAAAGAGTTTGGGCCCGGAGAGATAGCAGAGGGGCGTTTGCCTTGCAAGCAGCCGATCCAGGACCAAAGGTGGTTGGTCCCCCGTGCCTGCCAGGAGCTATTTCTGAGCAGACAGCCAGGAGTAACCCCTGAGCACTGATGGTGTGGCCCAAACACCAAAATAAATAAATAAATAAATAAAGAGTTCACATATCTCCTGGAAAATAAAAGAGTAGGAAAATAAAAATGGACCTACATGTGCCATTTTATTTTTCCCGAGCTAAGCCCAGTAGCTCTGTTCTGGATCCCTTGCTTACTTAGGTGGTGATGGTGGGATTGGTCTTTGAATATTGAGTACCTAGACAACTGCATTATAAACAACTTTGTAAATCATTTTTTCTCTTATTTGCTTTGTTTTTATTATTTTTCCGTGTCCCCTCTGCAGCACCTCTCTTTTCCTTCACAGCAATCTCCTCCTCCCCAGCACAAAGGTGCAATATTAGCTTGCTTTCGGTGACATCACACCGTGATGTGAAGGAGGAGGCTGGGCCAGGACAGGGACACTGTAGTTGCCTAGGGAAGACTGCAATACAGAGCAATGGGAGGCAGCAGAGGTAAGTGATGCCACTTCCAGTCCCCCTGCTATCAGCCTTGCTGTTGGAGCCAGGGCAGAGCTTCAAAAGAGCCTCAAGGGACTCTGGAGTTCCAAGTTGCTGACATTGTATTATGCCAAGTCAAGGCTCAAGAGGTCAAAACCATTCAGTGACAAGACCCAATGTGGGTTGGGCCTACCATTCACTGAAGTGCTGTATTGTCTCCCAGCTTTAAATGTGTTCATTTTATGTCACCTATCAAATTTATTTAAATTGTTCTTTAAACAAGCAATCTCTTGTTTAAAGAGTTTAGTGCTATCACTTTTCCTCTTAACTAGTTTTGTTTTGTCCAATAAATGTGCTTTAAATTTTAATCCGTAATTAAGCAGAAAACTACTTTCCTTTGTGCCTTCTTATTTTAACCATAATTAGGCCAAAAGATATGTAGCATGTTGGTTAATATCAAATATTTAGGAATATCCATATATTTTTAAGTTATAAGTTTTTTTTAGTGTCATTGAGGTAGATGAAATCAAGGAGGAAATCAAAAGGTTCCTGGAAACAAATGACAATAAAGACACAAACTATCAGAACTTATGGGACACAGCAAAAGCAGTACTGAGAGGAAAATTTATAGCTTTCCAAGCACACATCAGGAAGGAAGAAGGAGCTTACCTGAGTAGCTTAATGACATGGCTAATAGAACTAGAAAGTGATCAACAAAAGGACCCAAAAATAGGAAGACAGAAGGAAATAACAAAGCTGAGAGCAGAAATCAATAAAGTGGAAACCCAAAAAACAATCCGAAAGATCAACGAAAGCAGAAGTTGGTTCTTTGAAAAAATAAACAAGATTGATAGACCACTGGCAAACCTAACAAAGAAAGAGAGAGAGAGAAACTTGATAACTCGTATTAGGAATGGAAAAGGAGAGATCACTACTGATATGACAGAGATTCAAAGGGTAATTAAAAACTACTTTGAGAAACTCTATGCCACCAAAAATGAGAACCTGGAAGAAATGGATAAATTCTTGGACTCTTATAATCTTCCACAGTTGAAGGAAGAGGATGTAGCATATATAAACACCACCATCACCATTGATGAAATTAAAACGGTAATCAAATGTCTGCCAAAAAACAAAACCCCAGGTCCAGATGGATTCACTAATGAATTCTTTCAAACTTTCCAAGAGGAAATACTACCAATCCTGGCAAGACTCTTTCATGAAATTGAACAAATGGAAACACTTCCAAATAGCTTTTATGAAGCCAACATCACCTTGATACCTAAACCAGACAGAGATGCTACAAAAAAAGAAAATTACAGACCAATATCGCTGATGAATGCAGATGCAAAGATCCTCAACAAAATTCTGGCAAATAGGATTCAATGCCTCATTAAGAAGATCATCCACTACGATCAAGTAGGTTTCATCCCAGGAATGCAAGATGATTTAACATCCATAAATCTATCAACATAATACACAACATCAATGACAAAAAAATAAAAACCACATGATCATATCAATAGATGCAGAGAAAGCATTTGATAAGGTCCAACACCCATTCTTTTTTTATTTTTTTATTTTTTGTTTTTTTTTTGGGTCACACCCGGCGTGCTCAGGGGTTACTCCTGGCTGTCTGCTCAGAAATAGCTCCTGGCAGGCACGGGGGACCATATGGGACACCGGGATTCGAACCAACCACCTTTGGTCCTGGATTGGCTGCTTGCAAGGCAAACGCCGCTGTGCTATCTCTCCGGGCCCCCAACACCCATTCTTGATCAAAGCTCTCAGCAAGATGGGAATGGAAGGAACCTTTCTCAATATAGTTAAGGCCATCTACCACAAGCCAGTGGCAAATATTATCCTCAATGGAGAAAAACTAAAAGCCTTCCCTCTAAATTCTGGCACAAGACAAGGCTCTCTCAACACTCCTATTCAACATAGCACTGGAAGTACTTGCTATAGCGATTAGGCAAAAAAAAGATATCAAGGGAATCCAGATAGGAAAGGAAGAAGTCAAGCTCTCACTGTTTGCAGTGAGAAAACCCTAAAGACTCTACCAAAAAGCTTCTAGAAACAATAGACTCATATAGCAAGGTGGCAGGCTACAAAATTAACACACAAAAATCAATGGCCTTTCTATACACCAATAGTAATAAGGATGAAATGGACATTAAGAAAACAACCCCATTCACAATAGTGCCACACAAACTCAAATATCTTGGAATCAACTTGACTAAAAATGTGAAGGACCTATACAAAGAAAACTATAAAACTCTGAAATAAGGGAGGACACACGGAAATGGAAACACATACCCTGCTCATGGATGGGCAGGATTAACATCATCAAAATGGCAATACTCCCCAAGGCATTATACAGATTTAATGCTATCCCTCTAAAGATACCCATGACATTCTTCAAAGAAGTGAATCAGGCACTTTTGAAATTCATTTGGAATAATAAACACCCTCGAATAGCTAAAGCAATCATTGGAAAAAGAATATGGGAGGAATTACTTTCCCCAACTTTAAACTGTACTACAAAGCAATAGTTATCAAAACAGCATGGTATTGGAATAAGGACAGGCCCTCAGATCAGTGGAATAGGCTTGAATACTCAGAAATGTTCCCCAGACATACAATCACCTAATTTTTGATAAAGGAGCAGGAAATCCTAAATGGAGCAGGGAAAGCCTCTTCAAGAAGTGGTTTTGGCACAATTGTATAGCCACTTGCAAAAAATTGAACTTAGACCCCCAGCTAACATCATGTATGAAGGTAAAATCCAAATGGATTAAAGACCTCGATATCTACCCCAAAACCATAAGATATATAGAACAGCACAAAGGCAAAAAACTCCTGGACATTACAGGCAACTTCAAGGAGGAAACTGCACTCTCCAAGCAAGTGAAAGCAGAGATTAACAGATGGGAATATAGTAAGCTGAGAAGCTTCTGCACCTCAAAGGAAATAGTGCCCAGGATACAAGAGCCACCCACTGAGTGGGAGAAACTATTTACCCAATACCCATCAGATAAGGGGCTAATCTCCAAAATATACAAGGCACTGACAGAACTTTACAAGAAAAAGACATCTAATCCCATCAAAAAATGGGGAGAAGAAATGAACAGACACTTTGACAAAGAAGAAATACAAATGGCCAAAAGACACATGAAAAAGTGCTCCACATCACTAATCATCAGGGAGATGCAAATCAAAACAACGATGAGATACCACCTCACACCACAGAGGATGGCACACATCACAAAGAATGAGAATAAACAGTGTTGGCAGGGATGTGGAGAGAAAGGAACTCTTATCCACTGCTGGTGGGAATGCCGTCTAGTTCAACCTTTACGGAAAGCGATATGGAGATTCTTCCAAAAACTGGAAATCGAGCTCCCATATGATCCAGCTATACCACTCCTAGGAATATACCCTAGGAACACAAAAATACAATACAAAAACCCCTTCCTTACACCTATATTCATTGCAGCACTATTTACCATAGCAAGACTCTGGAAACAACCAAGATGCCCTTCAACAGACGAATGGCTAAAGAAACTGTGGTACATATACACAATGGAATATTATGCAGCTGTCAGGAGAGATGAAGTCATGACATTTTCCTATACATGGATGTACACGGAATCTATTATGCTGAGTGAAAGAAGTCAGAGAGAGAGAGAAAAACGCAGAATGGTCTCACTCATCTATGGGTTTTAAGAAAAATGAAAGACATTCTTGCAATAATAATTTTCAGACACAAAAGAGAAAAGAGCTGGAAGTTCCAGCTCACCTCAGGAAGCTCACCACAAAGAGTGATGAGTTTAGTTAGAGAAATAACTACATTTTGAACTGTCCTAATAATGAGAATGTATGAGGGAAATGGAGAGCCTGTTTAGAGTACAGGCGGGGGTCCGGTGGGGAGGAGGGAGACTTGGGACATTGGTGGAATTTTGCACTGGTGATGGGTTGTGTTCTTTACATGTCTGAAACCCAAACACAATCATGTATGTAATCATGTGTTTAAATAAAAAAAATAAAAAAATGAAGCATGTTGGTTAATATCAAATATTTAGGAATATCCATATATTTTGAAGTTATAAGTTTTTTTTTAGTGTCATTGAGGTTGTGAATTTTCTCTTTAATTTTAAATCAAGGTAATCTTGAAAAATAATGCATCTATTCTGTTCTCGTGTATTTTGTATCCAGTATATATCATTTAGGTTAACTTGACTTAGAAGATGTTAAAATCATTAATATCATGGGGCCAGAGAGATAGCCTGAATATAAGGTGTCTGCCTTCCAGGCAGAAGGACGGTGGTTTGAATCCTGGCATCTCATATGGTCCCCCGTGCCTGCCAGCAAAGAGCCATGAGTAACCCCTGAGCGCTGCCAGGTGTCACCCAAAAAAAAAAACATACAAATAAAAAATCATTAATATCCCTACTGGTTTGTTATTTACATTTTCTTGTTTTTGGGGGGGGGTCATACTTGGCACTGGAAAAATAGAGCAGATATAATTCAGCAAGCCATAGGACAAACCATGAGGAAAAAATACAGGGCTTTCATGTCAACTCTAGGCATGCTTTTCTTCCCAGATTTTCAGATTGACCAGTGACCTTTTTCAAATCCCACTTTATTGTGTTTTGATGATGCTTTCTTATATTGATTGCATAATGAAGCACTTGGGAACTGAAGTAATTTCAGCACTCCTCTCATAGGGTGCAATTACTTTAACTGTTTGAAACTTTAAACACTGATTTACAAAATTGTTTATAATGCAGTTGTCTAGGTACTCAATATTCAAAGACCAACCCCACCATCACTACCTAAATAAGCGAGGAATCCAGGACATGGCTACTGGGCTTAGCTCAGGAAAAATAAAATGGCACATGTAGGTCCATTTTTATTTTCCTTCTTTTTTTTTTTTCCAGGAGATATATGAACTCTTTATTTTTCTAGATTTTGAATGCCTGAACTCACTTCCTTTCCATCTCATCCACATAGTTTTATTTTTAATGTTGGTTTATTGAAACCATTGTGATTTACAAAGTCCTTCATTGTTGGATTTTAGACATACTATGAATCAGGGTTAACCCCAACACTAGTGACAATCTCCCTCCACCAATGTTCCCAGAATGCATCCTATACTACTACCCTTTGCCTGCAACTCTCACAGGCCCATTTTAATTTTAGATGGTCATAGTTATAGTCTCTTGATTCTATTCTTGTTGACTTTGACTTGGATATATGTTTTTCTATTTTTTCTCCTCCCCTGCACCTGAGAGCACTTGTTCCCTGGTCCCCATACATTTTCTTTTCTCTCTTTTTATTTTAAAAAAAAAAAACAAACAAACAAAAAACAAAACGCAGAAATATGAGATAAAACAAAAAATTTATGTCCCAAGGTTCTATGAAAAAGGCAGGAGTCCCTACCTAAAATATAAAAAAGGGGTGGCAGTTTTTGTTTAGGTGCAGCATAAGGTGGGGAAAATAGAAAGGAAAACCCTTTGGACTAAAAACAGGGTGTCCCTACCCATGAAGCATCCTGCCATAGAACCAACTTCAGGCTCCAGGCATACTAGATTGTCTAACAATTCCAGGTTCTATTTCTGCCCCATTTGCCTATGGATCTATATTTTGAGGGTGGGAGGGGGAATGGGTTGGGGCACACCCACCCACACTCAGGGGCTACTCAGGGCTCTGCTCCGAGCAGGCTTGGGGGGATCATATAGGTTGTCGGGGGATTGAACCTGTGCTGGCCACATGCAAGACAAACGTCATACCTGCTGTGCTATCTATCCCTCTGGCCCTATTTGTATATTTCATAATTTGGAAATCATAACAGAGGAAATATACAGCTTTGTTCTTATTCTGATGACCACCTCAGGTCAGTTCATCCTCTCAGGCAGGAAAAGCCCTACCACTCCTGCTCTTTGTAAATCACAGTGTTTAAAGTTTCAAACAGTTAAAGTAATTGCACCCTAGGAGAGGAGTGCTGAAATTACTTCAATTCCAAATGATCCATTATGTAATCAACATAAGAAAGCCTCATCAAAACACAATAAAGTGGGATTTGAAAAAGTTCATTGGTCAATCTGAAAATTTGGGGAGAAAAGCATGCCTGGAGAGGACATGAAAGCCCTGTAACTTTTCCTCATGGTTTGTCCTATGTGCTTCTTCTATTTGGCTTGCTGAATTTAATCTGCTTTTTTTTTTTTAGTGCCAAGGGTGACTCCCCAAAAGAAAATAATATACCAGTAGGAATATTAATGATTTTAACATATAAGTCCAGTTAACCTAAATGATATATACTGGATACAATATACACTAGAACAGAATAGATACATTATCTTTTCAAGATTACCTTGATTTAGAATTAAAGTGTGGGGCCGGGCGGTGGCGCTAAAGGTAAGGTGCCTGCCTTGCCTGCGCTAGCCTTGGACGGACCGCGGTTCGATCCCTCGGTGTCCCATATGGTCCCCCAAGCCAGGAGCAACTTCTGAGCACATAGCCAGGAGTAACCCCTGAGCGTTACCGGGTGTGGCCCAAAAACCAAAAAAAAAAAAAAAAAAAGAATTAAAGTGTACATTCACCTCCTCAATGACACTAAGAAAAACTTGTAACTTAAAAATATCTGTTAATTCCTAAATATTTGATATTAACGAACATGCTTCACATTTTTGGCCTAATTACGGTTAAAATAAGAAGGCACCAAAAAAAAAATAAAAAAAAATAAAAAAAAAATAAGAAGGCACCAGGAAAAGTAGCATTCTGCTTAACTAAGGATTAAAATTTAAAGCACATTTATTGGACAAAAAAAAAAGCAGTGTCAAGAGGAAAACTGGTAGCACTACATGGTTAGCAAGAGATTGCTTGTTTAAAGAACAATTTAAATAAATTTGATAGAAATGAACAAATTTAAAGCTGGGAGATAGTACAGCACTTCGGTGAATGGTAGGCCCAACCCACATTGGGTCTTGTCACTGAATGGTTGTGATCTCTTGACCAATGACATGGTACAGTGCAAGTGTTGGCAACCTGGAGCTCCAGAGCAGCATGTGGCTCTTTTGAAGCTTTGCCCTGGCTCCAACAGCAGAGCTGATAGCAGGGGGCAGGAAGTGGCATCACTTACCTCTGCTGCCTCCCATTGCTTTGTGTTGCTTTCGTCGCTAGGCAACCACAGCGTCTCTGTCCTGGCCCAGCAGCCTCCCTCACAACACAGTGTGTGATGTCACTGAGGGCACGCTAATGGTGCACCTCTGTGCTGGGGAGGAGATTGCTGTGAGGGAAAAGAGATGTGCTGCAGAAGGGACAGTGAAAAATAATTTTGAAAAAGCAAATAAGAGGGGCCTGAGAGATAGCATGGAGGTAAGGCGTTTGCAGGAGGTCATTGGTTAGATATGGCCCATATGGTCCCATATGCCCCCCCCCCCCCCCCCCCGGTGCCTGCCAGGAGCAATTTTTGAGCTTGGAGCCAGGAATAACCCCTAAACACTGCCGGGTTTGACCCAAAAATCACACACACACACACACACACACACACACACAAAGGCAAATAAGAAAAAAAAAATGGCGAAGGAAAAAGAAAAAGCCAGAAAGTACTGGGGTAAGAGAAAGACAGGGCTTACAATGTGACTGTTACTGGGAGTTTGGGCCAGTACAGTGAGTGGAGAACAAGAGTCTGAAAGAGAAAAAACAGCAGCCAGGTTAAAAAAAAATTAACAGATACTAATTTTTGTTGTTGGTTAAGCATGGGAGACAGGTTCTTTTGTAAGGTGATACTGTAGGAAAATTGTGGCTATTATATAAAAATATTTTTGAATGAATTATTATTTACATTTTTATTCATATATATGTGAGCAGATCTTCTCCAACATTAACTCGATTAAAAACAAACATTGATCATGTGACAGATGATAGCTTACAAGCCTGTGTGAAAGGGAAGGGAAAGTCTTACAGCCCTGATGTGCAGACACTGTGCACTGAGGTTCAGGAGCAAAAATCTCACGAAGCAGGTAAATTAAATATTTTAATTAGCTGTTACTCTGCACAAATATATTTTACATTGTTAAGTGAAAATGTTCTTTTTTCTTCAGATCACAGCGAACTGCACAATCCTGTATCTTTATTAAGATAAGAAACAGGGGCCGGGCGGTGGCGCTGGAGGTAAGGTGCCTGCCTTACCTGCGCTAGCCTAGGAGACGGACCGCGGTTCGATCCCCCGGCGTCCCATATGGTCCCCCAAGCCAGGAGCGACTTCTGAGCGCATAGCCAGGAGTAACCCCTGCGCGTTACCGGGTGTGGCCCAAAAACCAAAAAAAAAAAAAAAAAAAAAAAAAAAAAAAAAAAAAAAAGATAAGAAACAATGTATACAGTACTAAATTTGTTTTTAAATGTTGCAATGGATTTGCGCTCCCAGGATTTTTTTCCCCCCTTCGGAAATGAGTCCAAGTGGCTCTTTATGTCTTAATGGTTGCAGACCCCTGGTAGTGTGAGCTAAATGGAGGCTTTTGATATAGTTCCCATTTGTTTCTCTGTTCTCTCTGCCTGCTTTTTCCAGGGGGGAGGGTTTTGTTTGGTTCTAAATAAATGGGAGGAGAGGGGGGAGGGGGAGAGAGAGAGAGAGAGAGAGAGAGAGAGAGAGAGAGAGAGAGAGAGAGAGAGAGAGAGAGAGAGAGAGAGAGAGAGAGAGAGAGAGAGAGGGAGGGAGGGAGGGAGGGAGGGAGGGAGGGGAGAGAGAGGGAGTGGGAGAGCAAGGGAGGGGGAGAGAGAGGAAGGGGGAGAGAGAGGGAGGGGAGAGCGAGGGGGAGAGAAGAGGGGAGGAAGAGAGGGGAGTGAGAAGAGGGGAGGAAGAGAAGGGAGGGAGAATGAGAAGGAGAGGGAGAGAGCTTTTTACCTCCAGGCTGGGTCTCATTGTGTGGAGCAATTGGCTTGTTGGTGAACAGCTTGTAATGTGAGTTTTCTTGCCTCTTATAACCTTCATATCTGTGTGGATTATTTATTGTGAACTATAACAACTGGAACAGCATCCCATATCCTCCCTGGATAGAGAATATGGGATTTCCATTTCTCTTTGGGGGACAGTGAAACAACCAGTCTGTCCCACTACAGTATAGCACTAGAAATCTCTGAGTACCATTAGGATGTGTGACATCTCAGGCCTGAACACAGCCCCCTTGGGTCCTTGCTTTGCACCACTGACCTACTTAACTGAGATTTGCCAGTGGGGCCCTAGGCCTCCTGATGAGACCCCTGGCAAAGTGGTTTAAAGGAGACCAAGAAATTAGTCTTCTGAAAATGATGCAGCACACTATTAATTCACTCTATGATTTGAGAAATGTAGAAATTTCTCAAGAGCAATGGTGCTGAGTCAAATCATTGAATCTGCAAGACTTCACAAGCCCAAGAAATTCACTGCTGCCTTGAGGTTGTCAGTGCTGTGAACTTATCACCTGTGTATATAATAGAATGCACAGTTGAACAAATATCAAGTCCTCAACTATATTTTTTAGAAGAATCTTGTGAATTGAGTGGGCATTGCTATCATAATACTTTGCAAAACTCATTCTTATTAATTGACCTTGTCTGTCTTTTTTTAACTTAATTTTAATCACTGTGAGATACAATTACAAAGTTGTTCACAATTGAGTTTTCATTATATAATGTCCAACACTCATCCCTTCATCAGTATACATTTCTTGCCACCGAGTGTCCCCAGTTTGCTTCCCCCTCTCCTCTCTGTCCTCCCTGATGGGCCTCTCTCTTGCCAACCTCTATGGCAGACATTTTACTTTTTTATCTCTTTTCTTCCTTTTTTCCCTTTTAAACATTGCTTTGCAATATGATTTCCGAAGGGGTACCATGCACATCACTCTACCTCCTTTTAGCATCAAGTTCTTGGCCAATAGTGCTCATTCTCTCTCTCTCTCTCTCTCTCTCTCTCTCTCTCTCTCTCTCTCTCTCTCTCTCTCTCTCTTTCTCTCTCTCTCTCTCTTTCTCTCTCTCTCTTTCTCTCACTCCATTCTCTCATAAAATTCCTTTAATTCTTAATTTTTTTATTGTTTTTTGTGGGGTGGCACATCTGTTTGACCCTCAGGGGTTACTCCTGGCTATGTGCTCAGTAGTCGCCTCTGGCTTGGGAGGATCATATGGGACGCCAGGAGAGAGATCCAAGGTCCGTCTTAGGCTAGTGCTTTCGAGGCTGAATCCTTACTTCTAGCGCCACCTCTCCGGCCCCCAGAGTGCTCATTCTCAAACATCACTGTCACAGTGTTCTCTTCTCTGCTCTAACTGCACTGCCCCTGCTTTTTGTGGCAAGCTTCCTACCAGATATCAGTTCTCCTAGTCCTCATCTCTTACCTTTGGGTATTATTACCATACTATAGACATCTGTATTTAATTCTTAGATCATTCTCTGCTTTTCCTTCCTGGGAAATCTCACACCGTTTTTGAGCTGTAAAAGGCCACCCAGGCTTGTTTAGTTAACATAAGTACCCTTAAATCATGCCAATCCTACCACTCAGGTTTTGTTAAGTTAAATGTGTCTAACAAAAGGGGGAAAGCTACTCAGAGGAGCACAAGGTTTGTTGACTCAGTAAGATCCAAGAGTTTGCTCAACATCATGACCCTTATGCACCTACTCCCATGACTCCATCTGTTTCTGTGTAACGTCCCATTGCTGACCCATCCATCTCAGAGCCAATACAAAATGAATATGGAAAATACTACAAACTGCATATTGCAGGCAGCAGACTGTGGAAAGTCAGCAAGCCCCCACACCATACTATTTTTTCATATCTCATGATGAGTGCAATCTTTTTATTTCCCACACACAACAATGGCACTCAGGATTTCCTTCTGGCTGTGCACTCAGAAATCACTCCTGGCAGAATCGGAAGACCACATGGGATGGCAGGTATCAAACCTGGGCTGACTGTGTGTAAGGAAAATGCCCACTGTACTATTGCTCCAAGCCCTGAATACAATCTTTCTTTTTTTATTTAAATAAAATGCATCACATAACTAGTCATAATACATTTGTTTCAAGATAATGGAAAGCTAAGTTTTTTTAATGTATAAAGGAAACAATGAAAAACTAAAACTAAAAAATAAAATGGAAGAGAAAAAAACAGAAGAAAAAGTTCAATAGCAAGTATATTTGTGAAAATTATTGTATCTCCAATAAAGCAATAGGAGATGGTGACTACAATCATTCTATGCCTATCCCTATTCTTTGCTTTATTTTGCTCAACATAATACTCTCCATATCTATCCAAGTATAAACAAATTTTATTACTTCATTTTTTCCTAATGATTGTGTAGAATTCCACTATACAGATGTACCATAGTTTCTTTAACCACTCATCTTTTCATGGACTCTTGGATTTCTCCAAATTCTGCCTATGGTTAGTAGTTTTGCAATGCATATAGAAGTGAAGATACTTTTTCTACATTGTGTTTTTGGGTCGGTAGGGTATATTTCTAGAGCAGTATTATTGGGTCATAAGGGACCTCAATTCCTAGTTTTTTTTTAAATGTTCATATTGTTTTCCAAAAAGGCAGGACCATACAGCATGCCCACCAACAGTGATTTTGAGTCCCCTTATCTCTGCATCTATGCCAACACTGGTCGCTTTTTTTTTGTGATGTGTGCCAGTCTCTGTAATATGGGATAATATCTCATTGTAGTTTTTATTTGCATTTACTTGTTTTTTTTTTTTGGGGGGGGTCACACCCTGCAGCACTCAGGGGTTACTCCTGGCTCTATGCTCAGAAATCACTCCTGTGGGCCCGGAGAGATAGCACAGTGGCGTTTGCCTTGCAAGCAGCCGATCCAGGACCAAAGGTGATTGGTTCGAATCCCGGTGTCCCACATGGTCCCCCGTGCCTGCCAGGAGCTAATTCTGAGCAGACAGCCAGGAGTAACCCCTGAGCACCGCCGGGTGTGACCCAAAAACCAAAAAAAAAAAAAAAAAGAAATCACTCCTGGCAGGCTGGGGGTACCATATGGGATGCCAGGATTCGAACCAATGACATTCTGCATGAAAGGCAAATGCCGTACCTCCATGATATCTCTCCAGCCCTTGCATTTACTTGTTGATTAATGCTGTGCATAATTTTTATGTGCCTTTGACCATTTGTATTTATAGTTTGAGGAAAGGTCTGTTCATGTCTTCGTTCATTTTTTATGGATACAGTTAGATTTTTTTCCCTTGGGCTTGTTTAAGTATTTTGACTCTTGTAAATACTGCTGCAATGAATATCGGAGTGCTTCATGTTGCTTGTTAGAACATAAGGCATTGGAATTATTTAAAAAAAAACAAAGAAAATTTATGACCATTTTTATATATCAAATGGTGTTACTGAAGTCATTGTCTGAGGATTTATGAACTGAATGGTATTGATTGCAAAGAAGCTCTCTTACACTATTCAAGAAGCCAGAATCTGGAAACAACTAACTACCTGAGAACAGACGAGTAAATCAAGAATCCATGGAGCATCTACACAGTGGAATTTCTATGAAGCTGTTAGGAAAATTAAGTGGTGAAATTTTATACATGAATGGATATGCGGAGTATTATGCTGAGGAAAATGAGTCAGAGGAAGAGAAGTAGATATATAATATTTTTACTTACTCATTTATGGAATATTAAAAGAGGATATGATAATAATATCCAGAAACAACAGAGATGAGGGCCAAGAGGACCAGTCCCTGGTAGGAAACTTGCCACAAAAATGTGGGAGTGCAGTAGGATTGAGAAGGGACCACTATGACAATGATTGTTGGAAATGACCACTCTGAACAAGAACTTGGTGCTGAAAGGAAGTAAAGTGATATGTATAATACCCCTTCAGTAACAATATCACAAAATAACAGTCTTGCAAATATTTAAAATATCAGAAAAAAAGAAAAAGAAAGAGAGGAGAGAAAGAGGAGAGAGAAGTAGAAAGAAAGGGAGAGAGAGAAGAAAAAATGTCTGCCATAGAGGCAGGTGGGATGAAGACAGGCAGAGAAGAGGGTATGGCAGAGAGTAGAAGGAAAAGTGGGGACACTGGTGGAAGTAAATGTGGACTGGTAAAGAGTGTTGTACACTCTGACTGAAACTCAATCATGAGCAGCGTTGTAACTAAAAAACGTCACTGTATTTTGAACAACCTTGTAAACATTGTGTTTAAATAAAGTAATTTTTATAAAAGAAGTCCTTTTAAAGCTTCCTGAAAATTTGGTTTAAAGGCTTTGAATTCCCTAAGATGTTGCCTGTCCATGAAGCTCTAAGCCATTCTTTCAAATCCTAATGATAAGTTGAGTAAAGTAGTTTTGATGAAATGTTTATTTTGGGCTTCTGAACTTCCGAAGGTTTCCTCAGGGGCCTAGGGAGCGCACCCCCCAAAAAAAACCCTGCATTTTAAAGCTGGTGAGTGCCTGCATTCTGGGGCCGCGGAATCACTGCTCTGCCCTGCCCTGCCTTTGTTCACTCTGAGGACTTCGGGGAAAACTCCTATCTCTGTCTGCCTGAAACTGTGCTTCTGAACTTCCGAAGGTTTCCTCAGGGGCCTAGGGAGCGCACCCCCAAAAAAACTGCATTTTAAAGCTGGTGAGTGCCTGCATTCTGGGGCCGCGGAATCGCTGCTCTGCCCTGCCCTGCCTTTGTTCACTCTGAGGACTTTCAACTAGAGGCAGCAGAAGCCCTCAGCCGCTTCGCTTCCCTTTGCAGCCCGAACTCTTCCTAATCAATGAACCCCACCACAACACGCAGGAAAAACCACACTACAAGCGTGACAATGGGGAAAACTCGCAGGCAAACACCATCCATAGAGAATGAAGACGAAAGCTCGGTTGATCTAATAAATTACAACCACCTGATTAACCTTTCAGATAAGGAGTTTAGAATAGAAATATGGAATATGTTTGTAGAACTCAAAAAGAGCATAAATCGATCTGAAGAGAACACAAAAACAGAAATCAGAAAACTCCAAACTGAAATAACAGATCTGAAAAATACGGTTGCTCAACTGAAAACCACAATGGATAGCCTCGCCAACAGGGTATCAGCAGCTGAGGAGAGAATCGGAGTACTGGAAGATGAGATGCAGAAAAGCTCAACACAACAGAAGAAATTGGAAAAGAACATTAAGACAAACGAACAGGCAATGGAAAATATACTCAAGGCATGCGAAGAGATGAAAATAGAAGTCTTTGATAAACTCAACAGAAACAACATAAGAATCATTGGAGTCCCAGAAACCCAAAAAGGAGATCTCCAAGAAGAATCAACTGTCAAAGACATCATCAAAGAGATACTCCCAGAGTTAAAGCCTACATGCAATCAAATACTGCATGCCCGAAGAATACCAGCTAAAAGAGACCCAAAGAAAAACACCCCAAGACACATCCTCGTTAAAATGACAAATCCCATAGATAGGGATAGAATACTGAAAGCAGCAAGATCAAAAAGGGAAATTACATTCAAAGGAGCATCCCTAAGACTTACAGCAGACATGTCACAAGAAACTCTCAAGGCCAGAAGACAGTGGTTGGATATTGTGACAAGATTGAATGAAATGAATGCCTCCCCAAGAATACTGCACCCAGCCCGACTCACATTCAGGTTTGGAGGAAGAATACACAGCTTCACGGATAAACAACAGCTCAGAAACTTCACAGATGATAAACCAGCCTTAAAGGAAAAACTGACAGGTCTACTCTAAGACAAGAGAGACCACAAACACAGCAAACTTATCTACAAAGATGACATTAAATCCTATGACAATCATCTCCCTCAATGTCAATGGACTAAATTCACCAATTAAAAGACACAGAGTGGCAAAATGGGTCAAAAAGATGAATCCAACCTTCTGCTGCCTACAAGAAACACATCTGAATAGTCAGAACAAACATAGACTCAAAATCAAAGGTTGGAAGAAAATTATCCAAGCAAACAACACCCTGAAAAAAGCTGGGGTGGCCATATTAATATCATATGACACCAACTTTATACTCAGAAAAGTGGTAAGGGACAAAGATGGACACTATGTACTAATCAAGGGATATGTGCAACAGGAAGAAATCAGACTATTAAACATATATGCACCCAATGAGAGACCAGCAAATTATCTAATACAATTACTGACAAATCTGAAAGAAGAAATCAATAATAACACAATCATTGTGGGAGACTTCAACACAGCCCTATCAACACTTGATAGGTCAACCAGACTGAAACCCAACAAAAACATACTAGCCCTGAAAAGTGTTATGGAAGAAAGAGGACTAGTAGATATATACAGGACACTCCATCCCAAAAAACCTGGATACACATTCTTTTCCAATGTACATGGGTCATTCTCCAGAATAGACTACATGCTGACACATAAAACATACTTCCATAAAATCAAGAGGATAGAAATCTTGCAGGCTACCTTTGCCGACCACAAGGCTCTGAAATTAGATGTGAACTACAAAGCCACACAGAAGAAAAACTTTAACAATTGGAAATTAAACACCCTGCTACTGAACAACCAGTGGGTCCGAGATGAAATCAAAAAGGAAATTAAAACTTTCCTGGAAACAAATGATAATGAAGACACAAACTGCCAGAATCTATGTGCCACAGCAAAAGCAGTCCTGAGAGGAAAATTTATAGCTCTACAAGCACACATCAGGAAGGAAGAAGGAGCATACCTGAATAACTTAATGGCGCAGCTTAAACAATTAGAAAATGACCAACAGAATGAACCAAAAATAGGGAGACAGAAGGAAATAATAAAGCTGAAAGCGGAACTCAATGAAGTGGAAAACCAAAAAGCAATCCGAAAGATCAACGAAAGCAGAAGCTGGTTCTTTGAAAAAATAAACAAGATTGATAGACCATTGGCAAAACTCACAAAGAAAGAGAGAGAGAGAAATCTGATAACCCGTATTAGAAATGAAAAGGGGGAGATCACAACAGAAATTGCAGAGATCCAAAGGATAATCAGAGGCTACTTTGAGAAACTTTATGCTACAAAACATGAGAACCTAGAAGAAATGGAAAAATTCTTGGACACTTATAACCTTCCACATTTAAGTAAGGAGGATGTAGCATATCTAAACACCCCCATCACTACTGAGGAAATTGAAACTGTAATCAAACATCTACCAAAAAAGAAAAGCCCAGGCCCAGATGGTTTTCCTAATGAATTTTTTCAAATCTTTCAAGAGGAGTTACTACCAATCCTAGCCAGACTCTTCCATGAAATTGAAAAAAAGGGAACTCTCCCAAACAGCTTTTATGAAGCCAACATTACCTTGATACCAAAACCAGACAGAGATGCTGCCAAAAAAGAAAATTACAGACCAATATCCCTGATGAATGCTGATGCAAAGATCTTCAACAAAATCCTGGCAAATAGGATCCAATGCATCATCAAGAAGATCATACACTACGACCAAGTAGGCTTCATCCCAGGAATGCAAGGATGGTTTAACATCTGTAAATCTATTAACATCATTCACAACATCAACAACAAGAAAAATAAAAATCACATGATCATATCAATAGATGCAGAGAAAGCATTTGATAAGGTCCAACACCCATTCTTGATCAAAACTCTCAGCAAGATGGGAATGGAAGGAACCTTTCTCAATCTAGTTGAAGCCATCTACCACAAGCCAATGGCAAATATTATCCTCAATGGAGAAAAACTAAAATCCTTTCCTCTAAATTCGGGTACAAGACAAGGCTGTCCTCTCTCACCACTCCTCTTCAATATAGTACTGGAAGTTCTTGCTATAGCGATCAGGCAAGAAAAAGATATCAAGGGAATTCAGATAGGAAAGGAAGAAGTCAAGCTCTCATTGTTTGCAGATGACATGATACTCTACTTAGAAAACCCTAAAGACTCTACCAAAAAGCTTCTAGAAATAATAGATTCATATAGCAAGGTGGCAGGCTACAAAATCAACCTACAGAAATCAATGGCCTTTTTATACACCAATAATAATAGGGAAGAGATGGAAGTCAGGAAAGCAATCCCATTCACAATAGTGCCACACAAACTCAAATATCTTGGAGTCAACTTGACCAAAGACGTGAAGGACCTATACAAAGAAAACTATAAAGCCCTGCTCCAAGAAATAAGAGAGGACACACGGAAATGGAAACACTTACCCTGCTCATGGCTTGGCAGGATTAACATCATTAAAATGGCAATACTCCCCAAAGCATTATACAGATTTAATGCGATCCCCTTAAAAATACCCATGACATTCTTCAAAGAAGTGGATCAAACACTTATGAAGTTCATCTGGAACAATAAACATCCTCGAATAGCTAAAACACTCCTAGGGAAAAGGAAAATGGGAGGCATTACTTTCCCCAACTTTAAACTGTACTACAAAGCAATAGTTATTAAAACAGCATGGTATTGGAATAAAGACAGACCCTCAGATCAGTGGAATAGGCTTGAGTTCTCAGAGAACATTCCCCAGGCATACAATTACCTAATTTTTGACAAAGGAGCAAGAAATCCTAAGTGGAGCAGAGAAAATCTCTTCAACAAGTGGTGCTGGCAGAACTGGTTAGTGACTTGCAAAAAAGCGAACATAGACCCCCAGTTAACATCATGTACGAAGGTAAAATCCAAATGGATTAAAGACCTTGATATCAGACCAGATACTATAAGGTATATAGAACAACACGTCGGTAAAACACTCCATGACATTGAGACTAAAGGTATCTTCAAGGAGGAAACTGCACTTTCCAAACAAGTGGAAGCAGAGATTAACAGATGGGAATACATTAAACTGAAAAGCTTCTGCACCTCAAAAGAAATAGTGCCCAGGATACAAGAGTCACCCACTGAGTGGGAGAAACTATTCACCCAACATCCTTCAGATAAGGGGCTAATATCCAAAATATACAGGGCACTGACAGAACTTTACAAAAAAAAATCTAATCCCATCAAAAAATGGGGAGAAGAAATGAACAGACACTTTGATAAAAAAGAAATACAAATGGCCAAAAGACACATGAAAAAATGCTCCTCGTCACTAATTATCAGAGAGATGCAAATCAAAACAACGATGAGATACCACCTCACACCACAGAGATTGGCGCACATCACAAAGAATGAGAACAATCAGTGCTGGCGGGGATGTGGAGAGAAAGGAACTCTTATCCACTGCTGGTGGGAATGCCGTCTAGTACAGCCTCTATGGAAAGCGATATGGAGGTTTCTTCAAAAACTGGAATTTGAGCTCCCATTCGACCCAGCTATTCCACTCCTAGGGATATACCCTAGGAGCACAAGAATACAATACAAAAACCCCTTCCTCACACCTATATTTATTGCAGCACTATTCACAATAGCCAGGCTCTGGAAACAACCAAGATGCCCTTCAACAGACAAATGGCTAAAGAAACTGTGGTACATATACACAATGGAATATTATGCAGCCGTCAGGAGAGATGAAGTCATGAAATTTTCCTATACATGGATGTACATGGAATCTATCATGCTCAGTGAAATAAGTCAGAGGGAGAGAGAGAGACGCAGAATAGTCTCACTCATCTATGGGTTTTAAGAAAAATAAAAGTCATTTTTGTAACAATCCTCAGAGACAATTAGAGGAGAGCTGGAACACCAGCTCACTCCATGAAGCTCACCACAAGAGTGGTGAGCACAGTTATAGAAATAACTACACTGAGAACTACCATAATCAAGTGAATGAATGAGGGAACTGGAAAGCCTGTCTGGAATACAGGTGGGGGTGGGGTGGGATGGAGGGAGATTTGGGACTTTGGTGGCGGGAATGTTGCACTGGTGAAGAGGGGCGATCTTTATATGACTGAAACCTTATCACAATCATTTATGTAATCAAGATATTCAAATAAAGAGAAAAAACTGGAAAAAAATAAAAAACAAACAAATAAAAAAAAAGAAATGTTTATTTTGTTGAATTTTTGTGTTATATTCTCCTTCATACTCTTCTGGTTCATTTGATAGATGTACTATACATCTTAGGGCTTTCTTCCTGTTTTATATGTCTTTTGTTTTGTATTTCTTTTGTATGTCCTTTTTCAGTCTTTTTACTTTCAATATTCTGTTCCTGTGTTTGGATTTTATCATTTTGAATGCAATGTGTCTTGGAGTTTTGCTATTTGAATCTGTTTTCACTGGACGTTCTAGGTTTTTTTGGGTCTCAATGTCTGTATTCCTCAACTCTGGGCAATTCTCATTTGTGATTTCTTTAAGTATTGTTTCTTCATCAAATTAGCATTTTTGTTTTTCATGAACTTAAACAATTTTATATTGTTTGTTCAACTCATTTCATAGTTAGCTAGTATGCCATTAATTTCTTCTGAGATGAATTTCCATCTTCTGTTGTTTTCTTACGTTTCCTCCTAATCTTGGAACTTCTTTACCTTTTTCTCAACTACTATTATTCTGATATTCAGAACTTCTATTGAATGCTTTTATTGGGGAAGAGAGTTTAAGCCACAACTAACAATGGTCAGGGTTCACTACTGACTGCTCTCAGGAAACACTTTCAGTGCTCAGGCTTCCAGATGAGAATCTGGAGATTGAACTCGGGTTGGCCGTAGGCAAAGCAAACATCTTACTATCATTCTGCTTTTTGATTGAGCTTTTTTTTTTTTTTATTTTTTTTTTTATTTTTTTGTGGTTTTTGGGTCACACCCGGCAGTGCTCAGGGGTTACTCCTGGCTCCATGCTCAGAAATTGCTCCTGGCAGGCACAGGGGACCATATGGGATGCTGGGATTCGAACCGATGACCTCTTGCATGAAAGGCAAACGCTTTACCTCCATGCTATCTCTCCAGCCCCTGATTGAGCTTTTTATATCACTTACCATTTTGTCATTTTTGATTGCAATACTTTTCTCATTTGACATATCTTTCTTGTGTTTTTCTGACAATCAATGCCATAGTTCCTTCCTTCCTTCCTTCCTTCCTTCCTTCCTTCCTTCCTTCCTTCCTTCCTTCCTTCCTTCCTTCCTTCCTTCCTTCCTTCCTTCCTTCCTTCCTTCCTTCCTTCCTTCCTTCCTTCTTCCCTCCCTCCCTTCCTTCCTTCCTCCTTTCCTTCTCTCCCTCCCTCCCTTCTCTCCCTCCCTCCCTCCCTCCCTCCTTCCCTTCTTTCTTGTTTTGTTTTGTCTTGGGGCCACACTGGATGATGCTCAGGGGCTATTCCTGGCTATGCACTCAGAAATCACTCCTGGCTTGGAGGACCATATGGGATGCCAGGGGATCAAACCATGGTCCATCCTAGGCTACCGCCAGCAAGGGAAATGCCTTACCGCACCATGCCACCACTCTGGCTCAAGAAAAGAGAAGCTGATCCGTTTCCACCGGTTTTGAATCGGGGACCTTTTGCGTGTTAAGTGAACGTGATATTCACTATGCTAGGGAAACCTGCGTGCTTGAAAGCATTTTTCATCAAAAAGTTGCTAATTTGGTTGGGAGGCCCATAGGAATGAACAACAGGATGGAAGGGGATGTGTATGCCCTCTAAACACAGTGAGGTGTCAGTTTTCTTTTTTTCTTTTTTTGTGGGGGGGGGTGCGTTGGATCACACCTGGCATCGCTCAGGGGTTACTCCTGGCTCTAGCTCAGAAATCGCTCCTGGCAGGCTCGGGGGAACATATGGAATGCCGGGTTGGAACCACCTTCGTCCTGCATGAAAGGCAAATGTTTTACCTCCATGCTATCTCTCCGGCCCCATTTTTCTTTTTATGGAAAGTTGGTGAACTATCAACCTGTAGTTCCTGTATTTTTTTCTGAGTGGCTTAACTAGGTTCTCTATTTTTCTATTTTTAGAAACATTTCAGAAAAAAAATAACAAGAGGGGCCAGAGAGATAGCATGGAGGTAAGGCATTTTGCCTTGCATGCAGAAGGATGACAATTGGAATCCGGCATCCCATATGGTCCCCTGAGCCTGCCAGGAGAGATTTCTGAGCCTAGAGCTAGGAGTAACCTCTGAGCGCTGCCGGGTGTGACCCAAAAATAAACAAACAAAAAGAAAAGTAAATTTTTTATTTCTTTTGGAGTCACATCCAAGTAATGCTCAGGGATTAATCTAGGCTCGGTACTCAGGAATTGTTCCTGGGGGTGCTCAGGGCATCCTATGGGATGTCTAGAGTTGAACACAGGTCAGCAGCATTACAAGGCAAATGCCCTACCACTGAACTATTTCTCCAGTCTCACAGTCAATTTTTTGAACTGCTGAGAGTTCAAAGGCTGGAGCCCCAGGTTTCATCTCAAGCACTGCTGGGAGGTTTCCAAAATACTACTGGATGTGGATCAAAAACAAAAACAACAGAGACTGGCACACATCACAAAGACCAAGAAAAATTAGTGCTGGTGGGGATGTGGGGAAAGTGGAACTCTCATTCACTGCTGATGGGAATGCTGTCTCGTCCAGCCTTGATGGAAACCAATATGGAAATTCCTCAAAGAACTGGAAATTGAGCTCCCATATGATCCAGCTATAGTGATATACACAGGAACACAAAAACACAATACAAAAATTCCTTCCTCACACCTCACATCATTGCAGCACTATTTGCAATAGCCAGAATCTGGAAACAAGCAAGATGCCCTTCAACAGATGAATGGCTAAAGAAACTGTGGTACCTATACACAATGGAATATTATGCAGCCGTCAGGAGAGAGGAAGTCTGAAATTTTCCTATACATGGATGTACATGGAATTTATTATGCTGAGTGAAATAAGTCAGAGATAGACACAGAATAGTCTCACTCATTTATGGGTTGTTTTTAAACAAAAATAAAAGACATTATTGAAATACTTCCCAGAGATGAGGGCCTGAAAGACCGGCTCATGATATGAAAGATATGAAGCTCACCACAAAGAGTGGTGAGTGCAGTTAGAGAAATAATTACACTGAGAATTATCATAACAATGTCAATGACTAAGGGAAGTAGAAAGCCTGTCTCAAATACTGGTGGGGGGAGGGGGGCGAGGAGGGAGATAGGGGCGTCAGTGATGGGAATGTTGCACTGGTAAAGGCGGGTGTTCTTTTTATGACTGAAGCCCAACTACAATCATGTTTGTAATCACGGTGTTTAACTAAAGATATTATTAAAAAACAAAACAAAACAAAAAAAAAAACAGGGCCGAAAAGATAGCATGGAGGTAAAGCATTTACCTTTCATGCAGAAGGTCATTGGTTCGAATCCCAGCATCCCATATGGTCCCCTGAGCCTACCTGGAGCGATTTTTGAGCGTGGAGCCAGAAGTAACCCCTGAGCGCTGCTGGGTGTGATCCCCCCAAAAAATAAATAAATAAAAACTAAATTGTCAATATTTCTATGAACTTGATAATGCTCGTGATCTAAGTTCACCCTCACAACCATCATTCATTACATTGTCTCTCTTCAGTTTGTTTGCTTAAAAACATTTAACACATTCATTGTAGATGTTAGAAGTAAAGGTAGAGAGCAAATAATATTTAAAAAAATTTTTTTTTGGTTTTTGGGTCACACCCGGCAACGCTCAGGGGTTACTCCTGGCTCTATAACTCAGAAATCTCTCCTGGCAGGCTCAGGGGACAACACGGGATGCCGGGATTCTAATCACCGACCCTCTGCATGCAAGGCATACGCATTACCTCCATGCTATCTCTCCGGCCCCCCTTTTTTTGTTTTTTGTTTTTTTTTTTTTTTGGACCACACCCGGCGGTGCTCAGGGGTTACTCCTGGCTGTCTGCTCAGAAATAGCTCCTGGCAGGCACGGCGGGGGGGTGGGGGGGGACCATATGGGACGCCGGGATTCCAACCAATCACCTTAGGTCCTGGATTGGCTGCTTGCAAGGCGAATGCCGCTGTGCTATCTTTCTGAACCGCAAATAATATTTAAAGTAATTATCAAAGTTTCTTTTGTGGAAGTTCATGATTTTTTCTGTTTATGCTTTTGTTTATTTGGATATAAATTAGCCTCGATGTCTCAAATGTAGTAGAAAACTGTGACAGTCAGATGTCACTGCTCACCCTCCACCCCTGCACTGGGCTGACACCAATGAGAGCATGTCACCCTGTGGGCTCAGTGCTAAATACCCCACATGAGGCTTGACATCAGTCTCTATGGGGGCTTCAGGGTTGGGCTACACATAGTGGTGCTCAGGGCTTAGTCCTGACTCTGCACTCAGGAAACCTGGCTCTCTGCTCAGGGATCATTCCTGATGAACTCAGGGGAACATATGCAGTACTGGGCTGGTCATGTGCAGGCAAATACCTTAACCCTATAGTATCTTTCCAGTCCTTGTCTTTATCTATTTATTTTTGGTTTTTCGGCCGCGCCTGGTGACACTCAGGGGTTACTCCTGGCTATGCATTCAGAAATCTCTGCTGGTTTAGGGGACCATATGGAGCACGGGGGAATCGAACCACGGTCCATCCTAGGCTAGCGCGGGCACAAGGCTTGTGCCACTGCTCCGGCGCTCTGCTTTATTTTGTGTGTGTGTATGTGTGTGTGTTTTTTATTTTGTTTTGTTTTTGGACCACACCCGGTGACGCTCAGGGGTTACTTCTGGCTCTGAACTCAGAAATTTCTCCTGGCTCCGGAGACTATATGGGATGCTGGCAATCGAACCCAGAACCGTCCTGGGTCAGCTGCATGCAAAGCAAATTTCTTATCCCCTGTGCTCCAGCCCTTGTTTATTTTGTTTTTTGAGGACTACACATAGCTATGCTCAGGACTTACCTGACTCTACACTCAGGGATGGCTGGATCAGAGATCATATAGAGTGTAAAGGATCAAATCCAGGTTAGTTTTATGCAAGGCAAAGTGCCCTGCCTACTGTACTAATGGCTATGGCTCGACTGCCTCTGCTTTTTTTTTTTTCCATGTCAGAAGGGTCATGTGCCGACGTTGTAACAAAGTTGAAGGAAGGCACATCTCACTCAGGCCTGTGAAAACCTGATCATCATGCCTATGAAGCAGGAAAACGATCTGATGTCCTCTACTGTTAAGTTACTTTTTTTTTTTTTCAAGATTTTAACACTTTAACCCGTCTGCCCACTTTTTTTTTAACTTTTTATTTTGAATATATATGGTACGCACGGGGGCGCTAGCGTGGTTTTTAAAATGGAGACCAATGAGAAAAAAATACCAGTGAATGTCGAGACATACACCAGTGCTGCATCGGCCTGCCCTCCACCCCAAGCCCCCCACTTAGTGGAGGGAGACAATGGCGGAAAGACTGAGCACCACGATAGAGTCCACCTGGGCCGACAACCAAGGAAGACCTGGAATAAAGGGGAGAAATAGAGCCCACCTGGAACCCACAGCAGGCCACCCGAGGTGGCACTCAGGCCCCACCTAGAGTCCAGGAGAGAAATAGGGGAACGGGTGGGGGGGCCTGCCAAGCCACCCAGCCCCCCCCCCCAAGCTAGGGAAAGGCCTCCGGAATGGGGTGTCCCTTAATCCCATACCTGGAAAGAGCTGTCCTCCAGGATCAAGGCACTGGAAGCCAGCTATCTGCCCGGCCCCTCTCTCTGCTCCTACCCCTAGAGTTGGGAGGGGGGAAGCCTGGGGACCCCTAATAGAGACCACCTGGAACCCACAGCAGGCCACCCAAGATGGCATTCAGTTACTTTTTTTTTTTGTTTGTTTTTTTTTTTTTTTTTGTTTTTTTTTTTTGGGCCACACCCGGCGTTGCTCAGGGGTTACTCCTGGCTGTCTGCTCAGAAATAGCTCCTGGCAGGCACGGGGGACCATATGGGACACCGGGATTCAAACCAACCACCTCTGGTCCTGGATCGGCTGCTTGCAAGGCAAACGCCGCTGTGCTATCTCTCCGGGCCCTACTTTTTTTTATAACCATAAAAGGACTATATTTTTAGGGGCCAGAGAAATAGTATGGAGGTAGAGCGTTTGCCTTGCATGCTGAAGGACGGAGGTTCGAATCCCAGCATCCCTGAGCCTGCCAGGAGCTATTTCTGAGCATAGAGTCAGGAGTAGCCCCTGAGCATTGCTGGGTGTGAACCAAAAACAAAACAAACAAAACAAAAAAGTACTATATTTTTCAAACTACATAAAACAAGACATACTCTAGTCACTATGCACTGTAAATATTACTATGAAATATTCTACCACAATAAAAAATAAAAAAAATAAACAAACAAAACAAACTCTAAACCAACATACAGACAAAGAAAAGCAATAGGTACTAATAATATTATTTTTTCCACACAATTATAGTTTAGTGAAAATGAACAAATATAGAAGTTAGGTTTAGAGATATTAGGAAGGAAAAACAACAATGAGAAAGGATACTATAAGAATAGTAGTTTGGGGCCCGGAGAGATAGCACAGCGGTGTTTGCTTTGCAAGCAGCTGATCCAGGACCTAAGGTTCGAATCCCAGTGTCCCATATGGTGTCCCGTGCCTGCCAGGAGCTATTTCTGAGCAGACAGCCAGGAGTAACCCCAGAGCACCGCTGGGTGTGGCCCAAAAATCAAAAAAAAAAAAAAAAAAGAAAAAGAAAAAGAAAAAAGAAAAAGAAAAAAAAGAATAGTAGTTTTGGGCCAGGGAAATAGCATGGAGGTAAGGTCTTTGCCTTGCATGCAGAAGGTCAATTTTTTGAATCCAGGCGTCCCATATGGTCCCTTAAGCCTGCCAGGAGTGATTTCTGAGCATAGAGTCAGGAGTAACCCCTGAGCGCTGCTGGGTGTGACCCAAAAACCAAAAAATAAAAAAAAAAAGAATAGTAGTTTGATGCTTCTGAAGTTTGGTATGAGCAAATGAAGATGGATGAGGATGTGGAAGGGAGAGAGGAGTCAGATTCTGACTCCTGACTCCTGTAACCTTCCAGTGTTACAGTGACTAGTAGTTCTTGTTGGGCTTACTCAGAGTTTACTCCTGTGGGTCTTTGGCTAAGAGTTTACTCCAAGCAGGCTCAGGGACCATATGTGATGCCAGGGATCAAATTCTGGTCTGCCGAGTTCAAGGCAAACACCACTATGCCAGTTGTAGCAACTAGTAGTTTAATTGAGATTGCCACTTTCATAGTGGAATAATTCCATGTTGCATTAGTACTTTTGCAGAACAACTATCAACTGTACACAATGCAAAGAATTATTATTATTATTTTTTGTTTTTGTTTTTTTGAGGGGGGGTCACACCTGGAAGCTCCGAAATCACTCCTGGCAGGCTCGGGGGACCATATGGGATGCCGGGATTCAAACCACCATCCTTCTGCATGTAAGCCAAATGCCCTACTTCTATGCTATCTCTCTGGGCCCACCAATCCTGTTTTGCGCCATGTGTTGTACTGAAGAAAATAATGTCAAATATATATATTGTAGCTATTGTGATAGAATAGAAAATGTGGTAATAATAAATAGATATGAACCAAATCTCAACAGAAATAAGACTTACTGGACCTGGCAATTCAATGTTACTTGGGCTCATCAGATCTGGGGCCAACACAGTCACCTAAGTGGTGCACAGGTGTTCTAAAGCTATACCAAAAGGTGCTGAAAGGGACACATGGTGAGGTATCAAACTCAGGTCCTTGAAAGTGCAATATATAAACTCAAAACCTTTAAGCTATCTCTTTGGCCCTAATTAGATTTTATAAAAATGTTATAAACAGAAGTTAAATGAATGTTGATTTTAAGTCATCTATGTTACTGTATATCACACCTCCACCAGAATGCCCATATCCCTTTACCTCTGTTTCCTTTGTCCACCCTATCCTTTTGCAGACAGTTGATGCTACTTATGTTGGAAGAAGATGGAGAAGTCTCAGACCTTCTGCTGACATTTGTATCCATGCAGAGGGCTGGAAGGAGGAGCCTGAATATACCTACATGAGCATTACAACAGCTCTGGGCTTGAATTGGTCTAGGTATCAGAATATAAGATTGAGTGAGAAACAATTCTGTGATTTTGGGGTGTTTTCTCAGAATATGGGTTTATCAAACATCCCAGAGCTTGGAAAGCAAATTCTCACACTTAGGTGACTCTATTAGACCAGCAAAAACAGTGTCTAGTTATCAATAAAATAGAAATGACTAGGTTTCCTGAAGGTGGCAGCAGATGGAAGAAGGCGCTGAATGAAAGGAGAGTCTACATGAGCCTGAGATCCACAGAGGATTAAGTTCACAACAGGTCCCAGAGGGCAGCTCTTACTGCATCAGCACTGTGCTGGGAGAGTCCTGAATCTGAGATGTAGAGAGGTGTCTTCTCCTTCAGGTGAACATAGGAAATATGGGCCCAGTTTGGTTTATTAATATGCATAGAGTCTTTGCCCTGAAGTACAGAGACCAAATGGTGGAGGGCAAGAAGCCAAAGTCAGGGTCATATCTTAAGCACTCCCAGAGGAGTACTCAGAGTTGGCTGAGCTAAGTGTGTGTGGATAGGAACAGAGAAGAGCTTCTGGGGACTGAACAAAAACAACCAAAAGTTTCTCACCCACCACCCCAACCTGTCCCTTTATCTTGCACAAACAAATTTAATTCCTTTTTCGTGTTTTAAATTTCTTGTTATTGATCTCACTGTGAATTACAATGGTACAAGGTATTTATGATTAAGTTTCTGTTGTATATTGTTTCAAGACCAAGCCCTTCAGATGTCCACTATTCTCCACAAAAGTTTCCAGTTTCCCTTCTACTCTTCAGCCTTCCTCTGTAGCAAGCACTTTCCCTTCCATCATAGTCCTAGTGTTCCCTTCCCTAATTTATCTCTCCCCTTAACCCCTTGGCAGCTTCCTGCTAAACACCAGGCATTTGATGTTCCCATATAAATTTTATTTATATTTCATAAATGAGAGAGATAATTCTGATTCAGTTCCTCTACCAGACTGATTTCACTCCATATGAAACTTTACAGATCCATCCACATTGCCCCAGGTTGCACGATTTTGTTTTTTATTATGAGTGAGTTGTATTTCATTGTGCATATGTACAATGTATATATATATATGTATATGTACATATATACATATATTTGTATATGTTTCTTCTCCTTTTAAATATTTATTTAAAACACTGTGGTTCATAATACTACTATTTCTGGCATTCAATGTTCCAATGCCAATTCTACCACCAGTGTGACATTCCCTACACATTGCGCCCAGTTTCTCATCTAGCTCCAGGCCTGCCCCCTTGGCAGGCACAATATATTTAATGTTTATTTGTATTGCTTGCTATAAGTAAATGGTAATAGAATTATCAAAAAACTTTAGTAATAGAAAATGTGTAAATATTGTTATATTTTATTTTAATTTATTTTATTTATTTTTTGTCTTACCCAGCAGTGCTCAGGGGCTACTCCTGGCTCTGCACTCAGAAATCACCCTCTGCAGGCTCCGGGGACCACATGGGATGCTGGGACTCGAACCACCATCCTTCCACATGCAAAGCAAATGCCTTACCTCCATGCTATCTCTCCAGCCCCCAAATTGTTATATTTTATAATGGGATCATTAAGTCATTGACAGAGGTTTACTAAGCTGTCTGCTCCTAGTTGAGATTTCTGCATTGTTGATTTTGTTTGTTGAGCTTAGGAGGCTTCCATGATACTTCGCCTCTAATTTGGAGTGCTCCTATTGGGGTGTCATTATTGAGGAATTTGGAGTTGTCACTCAGCTGCTCAAGATTGGAGCAACACTATGGTAGATAGGGCACATACTTTGCAATCAGTCAATCTGGGTTTGATTGCTGGCACCATTATGGTTCCCCAAGCTTGCCAGGAGTGATTCCTGAATGCAGAGCCAGGAATGGTAAGAATTGCTGAATGTGATCCAAAAACAATGACAACAACAACAACAACAACAAGAACTCTAACATTAGAGGACCTTGGCCAATGAGTTTACATGTGACTGCTGTAGTTCTCAGAAATGTGGATGGGTTGGGGGAAGCTGCCCACCACCACCCAAAGATAATTCAGTCACCAACCAGTGTACTAATCATATTTTTGGTTTGATAACTCTGCAGATATTATTCATGAAGTAGAGAAGTTGGACTACCAGCATGGCAGAGACTGTGGGGTGTGAGTCCAGCTGATAGAACCTCAGTAGGGCTGGGACTTGGCCTTCCCTTCTCCCCATGTTGGAGCCCAAATTAACCTAGTGTTTTCAAGAATAGACTTGATTCTCTTTCAAAAACTGTGTGCCTGTGGTGTTGGTACAATGAGGTTACATGGTGATGGCTCGATAGCATAGTATCTTTAACCTGTCATTTTTCTTGGACATTTGTGTTGTTTACATTTTTTTGTTTGTTTTTGGGTCACACCCTACAGTGTTCAGGGGTTAGTCCTGGCTCTATGCTCAGAAATTGGTCCTGGCAGGCTTGGGGAACCATATGGGATGCAGGGATTCGAACCATGGTCCTTCAGCATGCAAGGCAAATGCCTTACCGCAATGCTATCTCTCCAGCCCCTTGTTTACATATTTTAACTATTGTAAATAGTGCTGCAATGAATATAGGATCCTGTGCTTCATATATCTTGTTAGAACAAAAAGGCATGGGGCCGGAGTGATAGCACAGCAATAGGGCCTTTGTCTTGTATGCAGCCAATCCAGGATGGACAGTGGTTTGATTCCCAACATTCTATATGGTCCCCTAAGCCAGGAGCAGTTTCTGAGTGCAGAACCAGGAGTAACCCGTCAGCGTCTCCAGGTGTGCCAAAATAGAACATAAAGGCAAATGAAATTATTAAAAAAACAAAAGCAAGAGCCAGAGTGATATCATAGTGGTAGGGAGTTTGCCTTGCAAGCGATTTTGAGCACAGTGCCAGGAGTAACCCCTGAGTGTTGCTGGGTGTGACCCAAAACAACAACAACAACAACAAAAAAAAACCAAAAAAGTAAATTTGTGATAATTTTATATCTCACAATGGTGTTACTGAAGTCATTATCTGAGGATTTATGAACAGGTTGATGTTAATTGCAAAGAAGCTTTCTTACACTACTCAAAGTAGCCAGAATCTGGAAACACCAGACATCCCCGAGAACAGATGAGTGGACAAAGAAGCCATGAAACATCTACAGAATGGAATTCTATGCAACTATTAGGAAATGAAGCGGTAAAATTTTATACCTGAATGATATGGGGAATATTATGCTGAGTAAAAGGAGTGAGATGGAGAGAAATATATATAGAATGATTGTGCTCATTTGTAGAATATAAAAAACAACATGGCAATAAAATCCAGAGATAACAATGATGAGGGTCAGGAAGACCAGTCCATGATAGGAAGCTTGCCACAAATAGCATGGAGTTCAGTTATGGCTGAGAAGGGAGCACCATGACAATAAGAGTTGAAGCTGATCACTCTGGACAAGAACTGGGTGCTGAAAGGAGGTAAAGTGATATGCATAAACCCTTTCAGTAATCAATACTGAATATATTTAGACAGTGTCTAGAAAGAAGAAAAAGGAAGAGAGAGAGAGAGAGAGAGAGAGAGAGAGAGAGAGAGGGAGGGAGAAAATGTCTGCCACAGAGGCAGGCAGGGCAGAAGATAGGCAGAGAAGAGGGCATGTCAGAAAGTGGGAGGAAAACTGGGGACACTGGTGGTGGAAAGTGCACTGGTGAAGAGTATTGTACACCATATGACTGAAACTCAATCATGAGCAATTTTTGCCTGGGGGGGGAAAAAGTAACTGTATTGTGAACAACCTCATAAGCCATGGCATTTAAATAAATCAATATTATTTTTTAAAATTTTTTAAAAATAATATATTTAAGCACATGTTTGTAGTTGGGTTTTCATCATAAAAAGAACAACCCCTTCACCAGTGCAACATACCCACCACCAATGCCCCCAACTCCATCCTCTCCCATCCCCTGCCTGTATTCAAGATAGGAGTTCTACTTCTTTCACTCATTAACATTGTTATGATAGTTATTAGTGTAGTTATTTCTCTAACAACACTCATCACTCCTTGTGGTGAGCTTCATGGAGTGAGCTAGACCTTCCAGCCCTCCTCTCTTTTGACTCTGAGAATTACTGCAAAAACGTCTTTTATTTTTATTAAAACCCATAGATGAATGAGACTATTCTGTGTCTATCTCTCTCCCTCTGACTTATTTCACTCAGCATAATAGATTCCATGTATATCCCTGTATAGGAAAATCTCATGACTTCATCTCTCCTGATGGCTGCATAATATTCCATTGTGAATGTGTACCACCATTTCTTTAGCCTTTCATCTGTTAAAGGACATCCTGGTTGTTTCCAAATTCTGGCTATTGTAAATAGCACTGCAATGAATATAGGTGTGCAAAAGGCATTTTTGTATTGCCTTTTTTTTTTATTGGCTTTTGGGTCACACTCGGTGGCTCTCAGGGGTGACTCCTGGCTCTGTGCTCAGAAGTCACTCCTGTCAGGCTCAATGGACCAGATGGGATGCAAGGATTCAAACTGGGGGTCCGTTGTGTGTTGGCTGCGTGCAAGGCAAATGCCTTACCTTACCACTGTTCTATTGCTCTGGCTGTATTGCGTTTTTGGGTTCCTAGGGTATTTCCCTAGGAGTGGTATAGCTGGATCATATATATGGGAGCTCAATTTCCAGTTTTCTGAGGAATCTCCATATTGTTTCCCATAAAGGCTCAACTAGACAACATTCCCACCAGACGCCTTATAGCTTGTGCACCACTCCGGCCCCCACAGTGTTATTTTCAACACAGGCATTAATGCATCTATTTGATCATCACTGACGTCTATCATCCTCTGCTGAGGACACATTCCTCAGTTTTCCCCTGTGAAGTTATATGTTTTATCTATATTATCTTCTGTATTTATTATTTATTTTTGGTTTTCAGGCATTGCAAGGTCCCTCTAGTGTCCCTGGGAACAGCTTCCAATTACAGAACTTGGAGTAGCCACTAAACAGAGCAGGGGTGGTACCTCTTTCCCCAAATGAACCCAGACACCAAGAAGTGAGAGAGATCCTGCATGACCTCCACAGATAACAGCCTTCTGAGAAGGAAGGAAAGGTCTGTGTCCTTAGTAACAGTAACTGTGCCCTCACCTTTGTGGATATTTTATTGCATTTTCCTCTAATCTGCTACACACCCTCTCCTTGTGCCCTAAGTGGGTCTCTAAGCTCAGCAGAGTCCAGCCCTGGTCTTCCAGGTGCCACTTCCCAGTCAGCTTGCTCTCTCACGTCCCAAGTGTGGTGTCCTGCCCATTTCTCTCTCCCTGTGCCAATCTCCCCACTTTCCACACTCAGTTGATGAGTTTATTTCATTTTAATTTTCCTTTATTTTGTTTTGGGACCAAACCAGGGCTGCTCAAGGCTTATTCCTAGTTATGCGCTCAGGCATCAGTCCAAGAGGGCTATCGGGAACATATAGGGTGTTGGGGAAGTAAGAGGATTGACTGAGTGCAAATAAGCATCTACCTCCTGTGATCTCTGGTCTCTATTTCATCAACAGGGATTCAGAAGAGAACTGATCAATCACCCCCCAAATCCCATCTGGTCCTAATCCTCCTTCTCCCCACAAAGGGGCGAGGACAGGTCCTGACTAACACACTTCTCCCAGCACCATCCTTTTACCGTCTTTTGCAACATTTCATCCTTCATTTTAACAAAATACTGCTCCCCCCTATTTAAACACAAAGGCACTAAATAAGTCTGTGGGCTGAACTTCCCAAGAAGTGTCCTGGGACTCCAGCAACACCTAGCAGTGCTTGGGGACCATGAGTTTTCAGGATAGAACCCTGTAGCAGATGTCCCTTAACCCAATTTAGTTATTTTTTCTTTAGATGATAGTAGGGCGTTTGTCTTGCACTCAGACTTGCCGGGAAGGACCCGGGTTTGAGTCCCAGCATTTCATAGGGTCTCAGGAGCCTGCCAGGAGCGATTTCTGAGAGCAGAGCCAGGAGTAACCCCTGAGCGCTGTCAGTTGTGGTCCAAAACCTGGGAAAAAAAGATGACTTTCTTTTAAGATGAATGGGTTGTTGATGTTCTTCCAATGGAATTAATTTTTTTTTTTTTTGGTTTTTGGGCCACACCCAGTGATGCTCAGGGGTTACTCCTGGGTATGTGCTCAGAAGTTGCTCCTGGCTTGGGGGACCATATGGGACACCGGGGGATCGAACCGCGGTCCGTCCATGGCTAGCACAGGCAAGGCAGGCACCTTACGTTTAGCGCCACCGCCCGGCCCCCTAATGGAATTAATTTAAGAGCCTTTCACTCAGAGTCATAGCGCAGTTAACAGTGATAAGCCTGACGCACGTATAGAAAAACATCTCTGGTGTCAGTCATTTGTAAGCTTTCTATTGAGAACCTGAAATGAAAACGACGGGAAATCACTAACTCAGTCCTTGAAGCAGGACAAGGGGAGACTTTGGGTCAAAGATCGAGGGAGTGCAGGAGGAGCGGGAGAGGACGAAGTCCCAGGTCCCAGGTGTGGCTCTCAGGGTCCGTGACCCCAGGGCGGGGTTGGGGGCAGGATCTCCGTGCCGGGGGTTCCCCAAGTCCCCAGTTTCACTTCTGCCTCCAACCTGTCTCAGCGTCTTCTGCCCGGATACTTGTGACGCAGACACAGGCCACACGCCCGTTGGGTGTCGGTGTCCAGCGCAGCCAATCAGCGTCCCCGCGGCTCCGGGGTATAAAGCGTCGCTCACCGGCCAGAGTCAGAGTTCCGCGAACTGAAAATGCGGCTCACGGAGCTCCGGATCCTCCTGCTGCTGTCGGGGGTCCCGGCCCTGGCGCAGACCCTGGCGGGTGAGTGCGGGCCGGGAGGGAAGTCGTTGCGGGCAGGCGGGGAGACACCTCGCTGGGGGCTCAGGATCCCTGAGGAGAAGCTTCTCCGCGTCGCGGGCTCCGAAGTCGCCCCGAGTGCGCCTGTCCCCCCAAACTTCAACCTTTCCTGCGCCCCCAAGTTCGCCCTATCAGTCCCCCGTGACATTCTCCCCGAAGATGGCGAGGCGGCCGGTCTCACCCTCCCCGTCCCCGCCCAGGGCCCCACTCCCTGCGGTATTTCTACACCGCCGCGTCCCGGCCCGGCCAAGGGGAGCCCCGCTTCATCGCCGTCGGCTACGTGGACGACACCCCGTTCGTGCGCTTCGACAGCGACTCGCAGAGCCCGAGGATGGAGCCGCGGGCGGCTTGGATGGAGCAGGAAGGGCGCGCGTACTGGGACGCGCAGACGCAGGGAATCAAGGCCACCGCGCAGACTTTCCGAGCGGGCCTCAACACCCTGCGCGGCTACTACAACCAGAGCCAGGCCGGTGAGCCGGGCCGGGCCAGACACACCCACCCCGGGGCCGGCCTGGGCGCCCCGAGTCGGGTCCCAGCGCCCCACCCGCAGGCCGAAAGACCCGCCCCGGACTCCGGGCCCGGAGGAGCCGCGGGAAAGGCCCCGTTTCGCTTTGCGTTCAGGGCCGCTCTCCGCCCGCCTCAGGCTCTCACACCATCCAGTGGATGTCCGGCTGCGACGTGGGGCCGGACGGGCGCCTCCTGCGCGGCTACAACCAATACGCCTACGACGGCGCCGACTACATCGCCCTGAACGAGGACCTGCGCTCCTGGACCGCGGCCGACGCGGCGGCGCAGATCACCAGGCGCAAGTGGGAGCAGTTGGAAGTGGCTGATCGACACAGGAACTACCTGGAGGGCAGGTGCGTGGAGTCGCTCCTCAGATACCTGCGGAACGGGAAAGAGACGCTGCTGCGCGCAGGTAGGTACCAGGGCCCCGGGGGTGAAGACTTTGGTCTTCCCTGGATGGGTCCGACTCCCCACAATGGCGAAGGAAACAGGGCTCAGTGTGAGAACAGCGCCCTCCTCCGGGTCATCAGAGATCGTACCAGAGACTAGCCCCAGCCCACCCTGTATCCTCAAGACCCCGAGGGACCCCCGTTTCCCTAAGCGAAGAGGATATCTGTAAAACAACAGGTCTCCGTTCCCTTAACCAGGGTACCATCTGGTGAACCCCGACTTTCCTTTTTTTTCTTTATTTAAACATCTTGATTACAAATATGATTGTGATTAGGTTTCAGTCCTGTAAAGAACACCCCCCTTCACCAGTGCAACATTCCCACCACCAATGTCCCCAATCTCTCTCCATCCCACCCCACCCCACCTGTACTCCAGATAGGCTTTCCAGTTCCCTCATTCACTCACATGATTATGGTAGTTCTCAGTGTAGTTATTTCTATAACTGCACTCACCACTCTTTGTGGTGAGCTTCATGAAGTCAGCTGGAAG
Source organism: Suncus etruscus (assembly GCF_024139225.1). NCBI lineage: Eukaryota > Metazoa > Chordata > Mammalia > Eulipotyphla > Soricidae > Suncus > Suncus etruscus. The sequence goes on from NC_064865.1 coordinate 34,369,611, forward strand.
TTCCAGCCCTCCCCTCATTGTCTCTGAGGATTGTTGCAAAGATGACTTTTATTTTTCTTAAAACCCATAGATGAGTGAGACTATTCTGTGTGTGTGTGTCTCTCTCTCTCTCCCTCTGATTTATTTCACTCAGTATAATAGACTCCATGTACATCCATTTTAATGAAAATTTCGTGACTTCATCTCTCCTGACGGCTGCATAATATTCCATTGTGTATATGTACCACAGTTTCTTTAGCCATTCGTCTGTTGAAGGGCATCTTGGTTGTTTCTTGAGCCTGGCTATTGTGAATAGTGCTGCAATAAATATAGGTGTGAGGAAGGGGGAACCCAGACTTTCTATCTCACACATTGATCTTACCTGAGAACATTTTAGAGATCTGTTTCCTGCTTCCTCATTCACCCTCCAGAGTCACGGTCTCCTCCTTCGAGACCTGAGCCACCTCTCAAACCCTATTCTAGAATTTTCCAAGGACTAGGGTTGTATCTCAGTTTCCTGAGCCAGCCTTCTATCTGCTGTTATTGTTGGATTTTTCTTTACTTGTTTGTTTTGGAATATGTCTGTTTAATTCTTAACCTCCTAAGCCAATGACCTGTTCATCCTTATCATGTAACTTAAAGTTGAATTTTGTTATTATTCTTCCTCAGAAGCCCCCCAAACACACATCACCCACCACCCCTTCTCTGAAGATGAGGTCACCCTGAGGTGTTGGGCTCTGGACTTTTACCCCGCTGAGATTTCCCTGACCTGGCAGCATGATGGGGAAGAACTGACCCAGGACATGGAGCTGGTGGAGACCAGGCCTTCAGGGGACAGAACCTTCCAGAAGTGGGTGGCTGTGGTGGTGCCTTCTGGAGAGGAGCACAGATACACGTGCCATGTGCAGCACCAGGGGCTGCTGGAGCCTGACATCCTCAGATGGGGTGAGGAGGGGATGGGGCATAGAGCCTGTCATAGGGGAATCAGAGGCACCTCAGCAGATGGGGACTGAGTCCTGGAGGACTTATCTTCCTTTCCTTTCCCTTCCAGAGCCCCCTCCTCAGTCTACCATCCCCATTATGGGTATCATTATTGCCCTGGTTGTCCTTGCAACTATGATCATTGGAGCTGGAATGGCAGCTGTGATCTGCAGAAGGAAGCACTCAGGTTTGCTGGGGGGCTGGGTATTGTTTGATTTTTCTTGTCCCACTTTGGGAGTCACTCCCACACAGAATTTTTCTGCATGATTAGTGGGAAGCTTCACCCGTACCCCATGCTGGTTGCTCATACTCATTCTGTGTGGGCATCTCTAGGATTTATGAAATCAAAGACAATTTTAACCTGATCAGCTGCACTGAGCCTGATTCCCAGTGGGCAGAGGTCACAGGGAATATGTGCTGGGCATAGACCTCCAGGAGGAGGCTGGGAAAGTCCAGGAGCATCTCAGTTTTTGTGTTTCCTGATCCTGCCCTCGGGCTTCATTGTTCTAAAGCTTCCCTGAGATCTTGGACTGCAGAGTTTCCTGTGATCTCATGACCCAATGTTCTCTCTGATCTTCTGTCATGTTTTCTTCTCACAGGTGACAAAGGAGGACAGTACACTCAGGCTGCAAGTGAGTTTGGAGTTGGGTGGGGAATCCCTTACATATTCCGTAGAGAGCACACGGGAGCCTGTGGGTAGTTTACCCACCCAGGGTTCTGCCTTTATTCCTATCACAGGGACTCTGACCTTGTGCTGTTTGTTCTTCCCCAGACAGCAACAGTGCCCAGGGCTCTGATGAGTCTCTCATGAACCCTACAGGTAAGACTCTGGGACTGACATGGGAGGAGCTGACTGAGGTGACTGGGTTTGGCGGTTCTTTGAGAGGGACATTATGAGATGTGAACTTCTGAAATTCATTTGAGTCTGTTCATTGTTTTCTTTTCCAGTGTGAGGGAGTTGCCGTGCATGGAGATGAAGGATGCAAGATTTCCTCACACTTCAACTTGTGATTCAAGAACTTTTGATTCTCTTTCTGCCAAGGGAACTGACTGTTTGGAAGGGGACATTGGCCTACTCCCACCCACCAGACCCTACCCCACACTGACCTCTGTTCTCTTCCCTGGTACCCTGATCTGTTCTGTCACATTCAGAGATAGGACAATGCTGTATTCATCTGTGTTATGTTCTTTTCCTGAATAATATTCCTTTCCTGTTGGAATAAGCACCTACTTTGTATTTTTCCAAATTCCTGTTTGTAAAATTTAGAGGTTAATAAAGGAGATCCAAGAAATTTAATATGGAATAATTGGAAATTCTGAAACCTTCCCAGGATGCACTTGTGTTTTGTGTTTGTTAGATGTGTGACAGGAGAGGTTCGGAGGGGATGAAGGGGACAGATCTAGTTTTCAATCTGTCTCAGTGCATTGGGGTTTATGTGTGGTCACTTAGCAATCTGGGTCATTTCTTCTGCTCCTTACTTGTCCCTCAGTAGCACCTTATCCCACCAGGATCTTTATCATAACGACTCATTCAGACAAAATCTGGTCCTCATTCTGTCCCAGGAACTTGGGCAGTGAGGGCTTCTGTGCTGGCCAGTCTATGCTCAGCCTTGGACCTGCTTCTTAGCTCCTCTTATGTGTTTATTTGTTATCCCTGTGGAGGACAGTGCCTGTTTCTTGTACAAACATTCATGATACATTTTCTCTTCTTGCCCCTCCTTATTTCTGAGCCTCAGAAGGCATCTGTCTTCCATGTGCCCTCAAGACCCAGCAGAGTCCCTGCACACAGGACTCTCTTATCAAGTGATAACACAAGCGATGAATGCTCAGACTCTTCTGGCTCTCGCCCTGTAGTAGGGCTGTATTCTGGGATGTTCTTTCCAAATTTTTTTAGGACTTACATTCTGGAATCAGGTAGGTGAGGGCTAGTCTCTCCCCCCCCCCCAGGGCTAGTCTTATTGTTTTCTCACCTACAATGAGTTCCACTTGGATGTGTTTTCTGAAGACTGAGCTCTCCTCTACACATTCCACTATATATCCACACTAAGTTTTAGTAATCCTAGTGTCTGTGATCTGAATTCATGGATTTTATATATATATATATATATATTAGTCTCTGTTTTCCTCAAATGTAGCATTTAGAAAATAGGATTTTTGAACCCATGATCCTCTTCTCTGAAAAGAGAATGTTTTGTGTTTTAGTGGGTAGGAGGACTAGTGTAGATGGAAAATAAAAGAAGGGTGAGAAGCATTTTTTAGAAAAGCAAAGGTGACATTGATGCCATTGGGAAGGGACATTGGGCGCTATCTGTCACACACAGCATATAGACTGAGTGACAGTAATTCACTAATATTCTCTGGAATAGGAAGGTGATCTACATGAGTCTCTATTCACTTGTGTCAGATATTTAAGTGATATTTTTGGATCTGGAAAATCTGAGCATTCTTTTTTCTTTTTTTCTTTTTTTTGGGGGGGGGGCACACCCAGTGGTGCTCAGGTGTTACTCCTGGCTGTCTGCTCAGAAATAGCTCCTGGCAGGCACGGGGGACCATATGGGACACCGGGATTTGAACCAACCACCTTAGGTCCTGGATCGGCTGCTTGCAAGGCAAACACCTCTGTGCTATCTCTCCTGGCCCAAATCTGAGCATTCTTAAGGTTGGAGCAGCAGGTAGGGCAGTTGGATCCAGTTGGCCTGGGTTGATCCTCAATATCCTACTAAAGCCCTGCAGGAGTGATTTCTGAGTGCAGAACAGGAGTAATCCTGAGCACTCCCAGGTGTGGCCCCAAAACAGGAATAACAAAAGTAATGTAGGTGATGTTGGCAACTGGACAGACTTGATTTAGGAGGGATGCCTGCTGGAGTAACTGTTTGGGTAGTTGACTTCAATTATATTTAACTCCTTCAGGTTAAATATAATCAACAGTGATGAGTTGGAGAATGGACAAAAACCAAGCCCTGAAGCCCCAGAGCCGAGGGATCTGATCAGATCTACACCAAGTACAGGCCTCACGGATGGGACACTTGGGAAGACACAGTCACAGGGACTCCCCCAAAGGCCAGTGAGCATAAAAGTCACTCGGACAGTTGCTTAAGACTCGGAGAGTCTGGAGTGGAGGTTGATGACATTGTGAGAGCTGAGGTGGCTGGTTTCAAACCCACATTAACAGCAATAACAGAGCCCAGACCCAGTAGCTGTGCATCCCCTTCATCCTCTCCACTTGTAATTAAGTTTTAATAGTGGACACCTATGCTCCAAGCCCCATGTGCTGGCTTGAGGAGAGGCCTGAGTATTTACAATAAGCCCAAAACTGTCCTGGATTCAGCAACACGGGAACCATTGACTCAGTCAGTCCTCAGGCAGCATCCTGGATGGGAGGGGCTTAAATCCACATTTAAGTGTTTTATTCTGCAGTGAGCTATACCCTCACTAAGTGTTTTATTCTGGAAAGAAAATAAACAAGAGGCACCTGTGCTATGTTGCAAGTCAGCCCTTGATAGGGTTGACTGATTGAGGGATGGAGGATGAGGTCTTTCCCCTCCAGCTCAGAGCACGTGTCTGCCACCCTGTTCAGCCGATGGTTCTGAGGTGAAGCGGTGGGTAAATGGCTAGCAGACAGTCAGGCTTGTGAAAATATTAGCTTTATTCGGTGGACAAGACTGAAGCCAAAAGCCTCAGCATCAGTTCCAGCCAAAAAGCCCCTCCCTTCCACACACCATTGCTTTTATCCCCCAGAAACAGGTACCACCCAATGGTGGTAGCAGGATCAGGTACCACGCTAGGGTGGGAGCAGAATGCCAGGTCACACCCTAGGGTGGGACAAAATCATGATCAGGGTAGGGTCAGTAACATAATGCCATTGAAATGTTTACATACACAACAGTGCTAGAGTGCTTTTTCTGCCAAGGGGAATGGAAAGTGGAATTAGGAATTGGGTCTGAGTTCAACATCAGCAAAATCCCTGAGTATTTCCTAGGTGGATTTCTGTTTATTATAAACAAGTAATTCCATATTTTCTTAATGAGACTTAGCAAAGGGCTAGAGAAATATGAAATGTATCTCTTTATCATGTAACACTGACATGGCACTAAAACATACAATACAAAGAGTTGATATGAAGTCCATGCAGATGTCACACCAGGAGCAGAACCACATTCCTCTGCAGGTCTCACCCCAAAGGACCCACTGTCCCTGCTGCAGGCCAGAGATGTCTCTGCCCACACCCCTGGCTCCCTGATGCTGGACACAGGATCCCATGCAAGGATGGCTGTCACTGCTGCTTCAGAAGATGAGGACACTGCTGACACTCACCATGGTGACAAATGCACCTGCACTGTCCTGGCCTCTGTGTCTCCATGTCCTGTGTCAGAGTCCAGCATGTGGTCATCTGTACCTGGGGCTCATGTTCTAATGCAAGAAAATGGGACAGAATGGGGTTTGTTCTCCCACGGAGGGGGTCTCTGCCTCCCACCAACTCTATCTCCATTTTTTTAAATTTTTTCAAAGGATGCAAAGAAAGAGGACAAGGTAATGTTACAGTAGAAGGACAATCACCCATAACATAATTCTCAGAAGTCCCCTTGCTGATATCTTAACTTTGAAATTTCAGCCAAAGAACCAAAGAACATTAAGATAAATAAGACAGAATCCATGTACAATTTCTTTGTTCCTCAAGTCCCCAGATTGTAACACATTATAATATTTCTTAACAGCATACAAGGTAATCTAAAGCCATAAAACTTACATAACTCCTTAAAAATTACAGGCATATTTTTTTTTACATTTCCATATACATGCATATTAGCTTAAGTTAACCTCAAATTTTAAGTGGGTTCTTTTTAAGGATTAGAGTCAAAGGAGCACAGTAAAAATGGTGTTAGAGTGGCAATTGTTGTTTGCATAGGCCCATCAAAATATGAGGGACATGGAAAGAAATAACCTTGGCCTAAATACAAAGAGACCCCTGAAGTTTCCTGGCACAAGACCAACTCTCTAAGCTCCAGGCAAGCTAGATCGTCCAATCCAAGACATTGTCTGTAGTGCCAACACACTTTTAGTTTTCACACAGTCTCTGTTGTTGGTATCATGTTTCTGTATTAAAGATCCTGGAATCTGCATATCCTATATTGAAGTCAGGATGTGGAGCGTCCTCTCATTTCACCTCACATTAACAGGGCAATTTAGGGAGCCCTGTCCTGTAAGCAGGTCGTTGTTGTTGTTAAGTCTTCTCAGTGTTAAGGGAAGTATCTGTTGAGCAGGTCCATGTCTGAGCAGTGTAGGGTCTTCCGTGGTAGAGAATTACTTCCAGGTGATGTTATAGACAAGCCTGGATGTTTCGTGGATGGCTTCCCTGGTTCAGGGGTAAATGGAAAATGCCCTTTCTTCTGAGGCCTGTGCCAGGTCAATGTTCAGGGTGTAAGGTCCCCTTGCACTACACGATTTGTGTTTCCAATCTCTATTAGATAGGATCTTATTTGTATGTATACTATTTTCCCATTTTAATGTGCCTATGCAAAAAAGGAGCAATGCCACGTGGTGTTATTGGCGCATATGGGGGCCATAGGAACAACTTTAACAATTCCCATGATAATGGTACAATCATAAGCATTAAACTGGGGAACTCTTTCACCAAAATTCCTTGTTAAACAGCTCAAAAAGTGAAGATAAAAAGTGGTTAGAATCGTCATTGTATAAGACAACATTTAATAAGAATTATAGTTGTCAGAGAAAAAACATAAAATATTCTAAAGAAATATGTGTCCATTTTATGTGTCTTGAAACAGTTTGGGGTTGTTACACACAATGCACGGCTTTGGTCTGTGATTAGGATTGTACACTACTGAAGTTAAAAAGAGTAATGTAGGTTAGTGACGTTTGCAGGGGTTAGAGAGTTAAGGAGTAAAAAAGAGCTTTGTAGGGTGTGTGAAAGGTCAGAATAAAAAATGAACATTCTAGATATGCAAAACATACTCTCAATAAATGAAGTACTCGCGAGGGCATGAGCCCCCTGCGCGGTTCTGTAGTTTTTGGATGCATAGGAAGGAATTTCTCACCCCTCCCCCCAGTGCCTGATTAACCAGGCGTGGCCCTGAAGACTTGCCTGGTGTGGGGGGGATCTTGTTCCCCTGGACTAAGTGGTCAGCCCAGGGGGCCTATAGCTAGCTGTCCTTCCCAGAGCCCCCAACATACCAGTCAAAGGAACCAGAAATCCTGGCATGCGGAGTGTTCTGAGTCCAGCCGTGCCTCTGTAGTTTTTGGATGCATAGGGAGGAATTTCTCACCCCTTCCCCCCAGGGCCCGATAAACCAGGCGTGGCCCTGAAGACCCGCCTGGTTTGGGGGGGGATCTTGTTCCCCTGAACTAAGTGGTCAGCCCAGGAGGCCTATGGCTAGCTGTCCTACCCAGAGCCCCCAACATACCAGTCAAAGATGCCCAGAAATCCTGGCATGCGGAGTGTTCTGAGTCTATCCGTGCCTCTGTAGTTTTTGGATGCATAGGGAGGAATTTCTCACCCCCTCCCCTCAGGGCCCGATAAACCAGGCGTGGCCCTGAAGACCCGCCTGGTGTGGGGGGGATCTTGTTCCCCTGGACTAAGTGGTCAGCCCAGGGGCCCTATGGCTAGCTGTCCTACCCAGAGCCCCCAACATACTAGTCAAAGGCACCAGAAATCCTGGCATGCGGAGTGTTCTGAGCCCAGCCGTGCCTCTGTAGTTTTTGGATGCATAGGGAGGAATTTCTCACCCTCTCCCCCCAGGGCCCGATTAACCAGGCATGGCCCTGAAGACCCACCTGGCTCCCACCAACTCTAGACTCTGATATAATGAGAGGCATAGGGTCTGTGGGGTGAGGAATCAGATAAATGATGAGTTTCATTTTGCTGAGCTGTCTGGGAAAATCTACTTTCATTAAATGTGTCGAGAAGCCTACTGTGTCTGTCCTACATGACATGCGACCATGACACAGGTGACCTGTCCCAGTCAGGAGGCTCCAGAACACAGAAGGCATCACTCACATACATGCTCTCAATCGTCTCCTCAATGCCAGCCTGGATTAGATGGTGACACTTGGGTCTCTGTGCTAAGTTTGAAGTCAAACAGACTTCTTGTTTTAGTTTTATTTTTGTTTGTTTTGTTTGTTTGGCTTTGGTTTTTGGGTCACACCAGGCAGCGCTCAGGGGTTACTCCTGGCTCTACGCTCAGAAATCGCTCCTGGCAGGCTCGGGGGACCATATGGGATACCGGAATTTGAACCAGCATCCTTCCGCATGAAAGGCAAATGCGTTATCTCCATGCTTTCTCTCGGGCCCTCAAACAGACTTTTAGGACCTCAGGTGGAGGGAGTTTATTTTGCATGTGGGAAAAACGCAAATCATTTGTGATCAAAAGGTGCAGTGTGGTGAATTTGTCCCCACATTCCTTGCTCCTGAGAGGTAGACACACTTTCCTAATTCAAGTGTGACTAGACTTTCTGTTCTCATGGAGATAAGCAGCTACCAGAATAAAGCTGACTAGACCCTGTGCATCCTGCCTGGCTTACAGTACTGTTTATTCATAGAGGGTCAGTCTCAGCCATGTAGTGTGGACCGTCAGCATGGAGACACTCACATGACAGGGAGCTAAGTCTTATTTCCAGCAGCACCTGGATGGACGCTGAAGTTGCGAAGCAGACCCTTCCTGCCCCATGTTTCTTGGAGCTGGAGCCACAAAACAAACTACATCGGGGCCTCTCCTAGAGATTGAATCTTCATTAATATATTATTCCAGACTATAAATTTGGAATTAATTACTCACAAAGTGGTAACTAGAGGACAAAGCATGGAAGCAATCATATGATCATAGATGGTTTCTCATTTATAACAGTGGAGGCAGAAGAAATTGTTATAATATATTAAAATTTTTATATGCAAAATTTTCCAACAATGCCCTAAGGTGACCAGAGCTTTTAGGAGTTGCATGTCCTTGACCCCCCTGTACTGAGGAGTTGAGGGGAGTTTTCTGGATGTAAAAGTGGCACTGACCCTTGACTTCCTGCTCTCCATGTCATTTCTCCTACTATTCATGTGTATGTATACATTATACTTGCAACTATGGAGAAATGCCTATGACACAAACTTTACTGATAAATCATAGAGCCAATATCTCTGATTACCCGCTCGGCAACTTACAGACTCTCCAGCTTCCAACCCAGATCCCCATTTTCCCTCCACACCCTGCCTTCTCATCTGCCCAGGTATTCCTCCCACTCCTGTTTTACTCTGTCCTGTGATTTCCCGAGGAGTCACCCCTACCAATCTCTCTAAATAGTTCCCTGGGGACTCCCTGTCCCATCTTCTCACACCAGTGGATGACTGTAGTATATGAAATAGCTTCCATAAGATTATTCTTGGAATTGTATATAAAAATATTTCCTTAGGATTGTTCTGTGACTATTGCCCCACCAAGACCTTCCAGGTGGGGGCGCTGTGGAATTGGCAATAAATAGCTTGATAAACAGGGAAGAGGGGTCTTTTTTCGAGAGCTGGTTGCAGGCTGCAAGAGGACTTTCTCTCTCTCTGTCTCTCTCTCTTCCCACCTCCCCAATCTTTTACACCCTAACCTTCTTGTCTGTGTGGATTATTATTTGCTGTGGATAAATAGAACCAAGATCTCCCCCCGAAAGGGGACAAGGTGATGGGAAGTAATTTCTCATTCTGGGGACTATTCGTGGATTCACACAAACATCTAACAAAGGATTTAACAGCACAGATTCCCTATAGAAGACAATCTTGGTTGGCTCCCAGGAGGAGCATTCCTTCATTCCTTTCAGTACAACGGGATCTGGCTCTTGTGAGCCAACCCGAAACACGTATGACATGGATGCTCTGCCTTGAGGCCCGAGTGCAGTGGTCACCAGATGGGGAAGAAAAATCCTCAGACCATTACCTGCCAGGTTTGCCCCTTGTGTACAAGACCTTGTCCAGCTGCTCTGAACCAGGGAAATCAGGAAGGCCTTGATTGAATAAGCAAGAGAAAGGAGCGCCCTTGTAGTTATGCACGTGGCCACCCGGAGGCGCCACCGCTCTACTCTCGAACTCTAAGAAATCCAGGAACACTGAGGGTTTGAGTCAGGGCAGACAGTTGAGCTTGGGCATCAATGAGGTGAAGAGGCTTTGTTATGCGCCCTAGAGGCATGGAGATCCTTCTTTGTTAGGGGCTCAGAAGCAGGGAGAGCTCAGGAGCTTCCTTGGTCTTTGACTTCTACAAGGTTGGTTTGTTTGGTCACATCCTGCAGAGCTCAGGTGTTACTTCTGGATCTACACTCAGAAATCGACAATGGCAGGCTCAGGGGACTATAAAGGATGCCGGGAATCGAACCGTGTCCAGTCCGACCAGGTTTGGCCACATGTAAGGCAAATGCCCTACCACTGTGATATAGCTCCAGTTCCAAGACTTTTATTCCCAGAACCCTGCTCTACAGTCCTTGATGTCACTCCTCAAAAAACTTAAAATTTTTAAAGTTATTCCGTTTCCTAATGTTTTTTTAATTCAAATACTCAGTCGTTTTCACTTTAGCTCAGAACTTAATAAATCCTTTATTTCAAATGTATTGTCTCCTCAGACTGAAAAATCTAGACTACAGTCTTGTTGCACATTCTCTTGTTTAAGGAATATTTTGTTTCTTTAGTTTTAGTTTGGTTCTAGGTTTTGGTTTGGTTTGTTGTAGCTTGTTGTGGTTTGTTTTCTGTTTTGCAATTACCATGACCTTGCTCATACCTTGCTCATACTGCTGGCCACGTCCTCTGTCCAAATTCATAATTTGGTAGGGTGCAGGTGGCAGGCACCCGCTGTATTGCTCTGCGGATCATGCAGTCCTGGAGATTGGATGTGGGAGACTCTAAAATGCAAAGCATCCAGCTATTTGAGCCATTTCTCCTGAGAGCTTTCCCTCCCTTCACACACTTTTTTTTTTAATTTAAAAACAATTTTGGGGGTGGCGGAGAGATAGCACAGTGGTAGGGGGTTTGCCTTGCATGCACGCGGTCAACCTAGAGGGACCCAGTTCGACTCCTGACATCTCATATTGGTCCCCCAGCCTGCCAGGGAGGATTTCTAGACGCAGAGCCAGGAATTAACCTGAGCATGCTGGGTGTGGCCCAACAACCAACCAATCACTAAGTAAATAAAATTATTAGGAAAAATAGGGCCCGAAGACATAGCACAGCGGCATTTGCCTTGCAAACAGCCGATCCAGGACCAAAGGTGCTTGGTTCAAATCCCGGTGTCCCATATGGTCCCTCGTGCCTGCCAGGAGCTATTTCTGAGCAGACAGCCAGGAGTAACCCCTGAGCACTGCCGGGTGTGGCCCAAAAACCAAAAAAAAAAAAAAAAAGAATAAAACAATTCTGCTTTATCATTTAAATTAATATCTTTTTATAGGCACCATGATTACAAACATGTTTGTAGTAGGATTTCTGTTACAAAAACAAAGAACACACCCTCTTCACCAGTGCAACATTACCACCACCAATGCCCCTCATCTCCTTCTTCTCCTACACCCTGTCTGTATTTAAAACAGGCATTCTATTTTTCTCACTCTCTCCATTATCATGAGTTATCAGTGTGCTTATTTCTCTAACTGGACTCACCACTCTGCGTGGTAAGCTTCATACTGTGGGCTGATTCTTTCATTTCTTATTTCTGTTGTTTCTGGGTATTATTACAATAATGCCTTTTATTATTTTTTAAATACCATAGATGAGTGAGACTATTCTGTGTCTGTCTGTCTGTCTCCCTCTGACTTATTTCACTCAGCATAATAGTTTCCATTTCCATCCATGTATAGGGAAATTTCATGACTTTATTTTTTCCTGACAGCTACATAGTATTCCATTGTTAAATGTGTCACAGTTTCTTTAGACATTCATCTGTCTTTGGGCATCTGGGTTGTTTCCAGAATTTGGCTATTGTTAAGAGTGCTGCAATGAATATAGGTGTGTAGAAGACATTTGTTGTTTTGTGTTTCTGTGTTCCTAGGGCATATCCCTAGGAGTGGTATAGCTGGATCATATAGGAGCTCAATTTCCAGTTTTTTGAGGAATCTCATATTGTTTCCCATAAAGGCTGGACTAGAGGGCATTCCCACCAGCAGTGAATGAGAGTGCCTTTCTCCCCACATCCCTGCCCAGTCATGGGTGCTCATATTCATTATGCTATGTGCAGGTCTTTGTGGCATGATGTGGTACCGTATTGTTTATTTTTAATGATTTTTATTGAGGCCTATGTGAATCACATCTTTCATAGTCATATTTAAGGTACATAGTGCCAGTGAATTGGAGCAATTCCCACCACATTGACCTCCCTGTACCTGTTTCTAGCATGCATTTCATACCTCCACCCTTAGTCCCTGGACTGCTGGTGTACCAGGTCCATTTGTGTATAATTTGCTGTGGTTTGGATCTCTTGATTCCAGTTTTGTTAACTTTGGGTTGGGTATTAGGTCTGATCATTTTTCATTTCCAGCAGTTCATATAACTGCTTGCCTCTGGTACCATTCACTTCCCCCTCTCCCTCAATTAATGAGGCAGAACAAGATAACTTAAGCTCTATGGTTCTGTTGAAAAGAAAAAGAAAAAAATTGGGGAGAAACCCCTGTTTATAAACTGTGAATATAAATTTCTACTACCAAAACTACCTTACCTAGGTGACTCCTCCGACCTTGAATTTGTAATTGTTGTTATTGTTGTTGTTGTTGTTGTTGGGGAAACTTATTCCCTTATCAAGATCCACACCTAGTAATCCTCACTTCTCATCACAGAAATACATATAGACACTGGTATAATTTCTCATAAATACAAGAACTTATTTTCACAGACATGGCTCCAGCCATATACAAGAATGATGGCCTGGGAAGACTGTTTTAGAGAAAACCAGCAAGGTCAATAGCAACCCTCAGGCGGCACCTGCCATGTTCAAAGGGACCTACACTACCCAATATAGTCTTAAGAGATCTGGATATCTTATTAAATATTATATTAATTCATTTCATTGAGAAAATTATGATGATTGGATAGATGAGCAGAGATGAAAAGTATTTCGAGACCTTTGTAAAATACATGCATTCTGAAAAGGACTCAGAGTGACCGACCACCTTAGTTCAGTCCCCTCTCTCAAGAGCTTTGGAGGCACATAAGGGAAACCAAGCTGTTGCTTCTTGACTTCCTTCCTGCACAATTGGAAATATATTGGACCTCCTGAGTTCTGGAAGCAGCACATTCTATACCCTGGTGTGTTTTTGGCTCATATCCTGGGCAACACAGGAGGGTGTCAGCTTTGACTGGGGTCTTGACAGGAAACAACATTACAACAGATGCAGGCAGTGCAGAATCCCTCACAGTCACAGTGCTGAAGGTATCAGTGGAGGGGAAAGATGAAGTACAGTAGGGTAGGAGGAAGAGTATGCCATTGTGACAGAAGCAATCAGTTCCTGTTAGAAATCACTTTACATGTTTTGCTGAGCTCTGATAGACAGGATGTGAGAGTGAGGCTGCATATGCTATATAGGGTCGAATTACACAGATTTCCACTTTCCAGGACTGTCCCAACTATTTCCACTTCTCAATGTCCAACTTGTCAGCATTAGAGGCCAGTAATGAACCAGTTTATTTCTGTCTCTCTGTCTCTCTCTCCCCCATGAGTACCTATGTGAGAAATAGAATGCTTTGAGCCCCTCCCATTCTTGGCCAGGGGTTCCAGGGCTTCTATCCATTTAGGTTAGAACCCTTCTATTCTGTGTGTGTGCGTGTGCGTGTATGTATGTGTGTGTGTGTGTGTGTGTGTGTGTGTGTGTGTGTGTGTGTAGTGAATTCCTTTTATTTTTGTGCTCAGAACTTCAGCTAAAACCACTATGGAATCCTTCTGAAATGTCTTATCTGTAGGATCTATAGGACCTTCTGAAATGTCTTATCCATAGATATGGAATTACTTTTTGTTTGTTTGTTTGCTTTTGGACTACGTTCATCACTTCTGGCTCTGTACCCAGGAATTACTCCTGGGGGTGCTCAGGGTGCCCAGGAAACCAAGTTCGCCACATGCAAGGCAAGGAAGCACATTACCCCTTGAACTATCTCTCTGGCTCCCTGGAATTACTCGACACAGTATAGACAGCAGAGACCCACTTCAAAGAAGGAGATCACATCACCCAAGATCTTCAAATCACACTGGAGCTTGCAGTCACACAGAACACCTGACAGGCTCCTGAGCCTCAGCTCTGAAGAAATGCTCTGTGGGAGGAGTCATGGTGTCCACAGGTACTTTGTTTGTTTGTTTGTTTGTTTGTTTGTTTTGGGGCCACAGGTGGAGGTACTCAGTACTGACTCCTAGTTCTGTGCTCTTGGTGCAGCTTGGGAGACTGGGGTGTGCTTGGGATTGAACCTGTGTCCGTGCTGCACAATTGTTCTGGACCACTGTGAACTTCAGCATGAGTCTTCGGAAAGTGTCTTGCCTCTACCCCAAGAAAGTAAACAAGTAGCTTCACTTTCACCCTCTGACCCAGAGAAGTCCTCCTGCCCTCTTGGCAGCGGTGAAGCCATCTGGGCCTCTGGCACTACATCAGCATGTGAGTGCGCTGGTTCGGGTCCAGGTTACTGTCCTAGCCCACGGATCACCAGGATTCTGGACCTGAGTGCAGTAAATAGTCCCTATGGACTGGGGTTCACCACCACCCCCCCACACAGGTCTTTGTAGATTAGCCGCAGGTTCTTTTCCTTTTATTGACGTCAGTTCTAGCTAACCAATCGCAGCCTGTAAGTATTCGTGGGCGGGGCCTAGTGGGCGGGGCCGACTCTTGTCCTGGCTCCTGGCGCTCAAAGCCTTGACTGGAGGATGGTCCACTGCAAAGTTGGACAGGGTGGCACCTGCTGCGAGGATATGAGCAGTTTGCCTAGGACTGCGCCTAGTACATCGCGCTCAACTAGGACCTGCGCTCCTGGACCGCGGCCAATGCAGTGGCTCAGGTCACCAGGCGCAAGTGGGAGCAGAGCTCGGTGGCAGCCGAAAGCAAATTCTACCTAGAAGGGAGTGTGTTAAGTGGCTCCTGTGATATCTGGAGAGAGAGAAAAAAAAAAAAAGGTGTTAGTGATCAGTTGCCCAGTGACTTGGGGTCCCCCAGATCTTCCTCTCAACAGAGGACAATGATCTACATCAGAATAATTACTCTCTGGGGACTGGAATGATGGCACAGTGGGTAGGGCGTTTGCCTTGCACATTGCCAACCTGGGTTCAATCTCTGGCATTCCACATAGTACTCTGCGGGTGTCCTGTAAGCCCCCCGAAGGGGCCCGGCCAGCGGGGATCAGTCGAGAGGCTCACGGACGGCCGCATCTTTATTTTGCAAAGCTCAGATCGCAACCACACCTGTAAAAAATCTGAGAGGTTAATATTAATAAGGCCTAAGGCGGAATTCCATTCAAAGGCGTTTAATGGGGTTCAGCACCTTCTTAAATAGAGAAGGTACAGGGGGGCAGGCAAAAGGCAGTGTCAATCACTCTTTTCAGTTCACAGACTTATCTCATTATTCCAAATAAGGTATAAACACAGGACAGGTAGGTTGGAACAGGAACATAACGTCATTCTCTAAATATGGAAAGTGGGTAGGTGCGGAGGGCAGTCATGCCAGATAAGCAGTTTCCTGGGTAGTCTGTTTTGCCACATTCCTAAACCTAAACAGATTTATGGTGGGGCAAAGTTCTTAAGGAATAACTTTGTAACTCAAGAATGTGGGCTAGGGGGATCCAACTTCATTCCAGGCTGAGTTTCTCTTTCCCCTGGGCTAAGAAAAATTTTATTACTTGTTTCCTGCTGATCCAAGGGTTTGTAGCAAACAGCAGGTAGGGCTAGAAGATGGCAGAGAGATTTGCAAAAGTGGCCACTGCCAAGTCGGTAGTCAACAGTACCCCAGACTTGCAAGGGGTGATTTCTGAGCACAGAGCCAGGAGTAGCCCCTGAATGCATCCAGAAGTGGTAAATAACAATCCCCCCAAAGAATAATTTCTCCCTTTAAGGACCAAAAATCGAATTATACTTCCAATTATGCAAGGAGGAAGGCAAGATGCTTTCTTTTTCTGTGAAGAAAACCACTGATTTTCATTCTTTAAGAAAAAAAATTTTGCGGTCAGAGCGATAGCGGGACTGGTAGGGCTTTTACTACCTGAGAGGATGGACTGACTTGAGATGGTCACTGAGTCCTTTTCAGAATGAGAACAAAGCTGTAGGTATCCTGTTATGATTTGCAAATCATAAAATATACCGATAGGGCCAGAGTGATAGCACAGCTGGTATGACGTTTATCTTGCATGTGGCCAGCAATGGTTCAGTCCCCCGACAATCTATATGATTTCCCCAAGCCTGCTTGGAGTTATTTCTGAACGCAGAGCACTGAGTAGCCCCTGCGTGCGGGTGCGTGTGCCCCAACCCTTTTCCCCCCCATCCTCAAAATATAAGACCCATAGGCAAATGGTGCAGAATGGAACCTGGAATTGTTAGACAATCTAGTATGCCTGGAGTCTAAAATTGGTTCTATGGCAGAATGCTTCATAGTTAGGGACACCATGTTTTTTAGTCCAAAGGTTTTTTCCTAATATTTTCCCCAACTTATGCTGCACCTATCCAAAAAAACTGCCATCTCTTTTTTTATATTTTAGGTAGGGGCTCCTGCCATTTTCATAGAACCTTGGAACATGAATTTCTTTGTTTTATTTCATATTTCTGTATTTTTCTTTAAAAGTAATAAGGGAGAAAAGAAAAAGTATGGGGAGCAGGGATCAAGTGGTCTCAGGTGCAGGGGTGAAGAAAAAATAGAAAATATATATCCAAGCCAAAGTCAACAGCAATAGAATCAAGAGACTATAACTACAACCATCTAAACTTAAAATGGGCCTGTTAAGAGTTGCAGGCCATAGGGCAAAGGGAAGTATTATAGGGTTCATTCTGGGAACATTGGAGGAGGGAGATTGTCACTAGTGGTGGGATTAGCCCTGATTCATAGTATGCTAAAATCCAACAATGAAGGACTTTGTAAATCACAATGATTTCAATAAACCAACATTAAAAATAAAACTACGTAAATGAGATGCAAAGGAAATGAGTTCAGGCATTCAAAATCTAGAAAACTAAAGAGTTCATATATCTCCTGGTTAAAAAAAAGAGAAGGAAAAGAAAAATGGGCCTACATGTGCCATTTTATTTTTCCTGAGGTAAGCCCAGTAGCCAATTCCTGAATCCCTTGCTTATTTAGGTGGTGATGGTGGGATTGGTCTTTGAATATTGAGTACCTAGACAACTGCAATATAAACAACTTTGTAAATCACAGTGTTTAAAGTTGCAAACAGTTAAAGTAATTGTACCCTAGGAGAGGAGGGCTGAAAGTTACTTCAATCCCAAACGGTTCATTATGTAATCAATATAAGAAAGCCTCATCAAAACACAATAAAGAGGGATTTGAAAAAGTTCATCAGTCATTCTGAAAATCTGAGGAGAAAAGCATGCCTGGAGCGGACATAAAAGCCCTGCATTTTTTCCTCTCAGTTTGTCCTATGTGCTTTTTCTATTTGCTGAATTATATTTTTGCTGAATTATATCTGCAATTATTTCAGTGCCAAGGGTGACCCCCACTCAAAAGGAAAAGTAAATAATAAACCAGTATTAATATTAATGATTTTAACATGTTATAAGCCAAGTTAAACTAAATGACATATACTGGATACAATATACACTAGAACAGAATAGATGCATTATCTTTCCAAGATTACCTTGATTTAGAATTAAAGAGTACATTCACCACCTCAATGACACTAAAAAGAAAATACTTGTAACTTACAACTGTTTATTCCTGAATATTTGATATTAACGAACATGCTTCCCATTTTTGGCCTAATTATGGTTAAAATAAGAAGGCACAAGGAAAAGTAACATTCTTCTTAACTAATGATTACATTTTAAAACACATTTATTGGACAAAACAAAAGCAGTGTTAAGAGGAAAACTGGTAGCACTAAATGGATAGCAAGAGATTGCTTGTTTAAATAATGATTTTATAAATTTGATAGGTGACAAAATGAACACATTTAAAGCTGAGAGATAGTACAGCTTTAGATAGACAGTACCATTCACTTCTGTGAATGGTAGGCCCAACCCACATTCGGTCTTCTCACTGAATGGTTTTGATCTCTTGAGCAATGACTTGGTATAGTGCAAGTGTGGCAACCTGGAGCTCCAGAGCCCCCATGTGACTCTTTTGAAGCTTTGCCCTAGCTCCAATAGCAAGGCTGATAGTAGGGGGACTGGAAGTGGCATCACTTACCTCTGCTGCCTCCCATTGCTCTGTGCTGCCATCGTTGCTAGGCTACCACAGTGTCCCTGTCCTGGCCCAGCCTCCCTTATATCACAGTGTGTGATGTCACTGAGGGCATGCTAATGGTGCACCTCTGTACTGGGGAGGAGGAGATTGCTGTGAGGGAAAAGAGATGTGCTGCAAAGGGGACACTGAAAAACAATTTTAAAAAAGCAAATAAGAGAAAAAATAGAGAAGGAAAAAGAAAGAGAGTACAGGACTGGAGTCAGAGAATGAGTGGGCTTGCAGTATGACTGTTACTGAGAGCTGGGCCAGTATAGTGAGTGGAGAACAAGAGTCTGAAAGAGAAAAAACAGCGGCCAGGTAAAAAAATAATTAACAAACACTAATTTTTTTTGTTGGTTAATCATTAGAGACAGGTTTTTTTGTAAGGTGATTCTGTAGGAAAGTTGTGGCTATTACATAAAAATATTTTTAAAATAAATTATTATTTACATTTTTATTCATATATATGTGAGTAGATTTTCTCCAACATTAACTAGATTAAAAACAAACATCAATCATTCCTCACAGGTAATAGCTGACAAGCCTGTGTGAAAGTGAAGGGAAAGTCTTACAGCCCTGATGTGTAGACACTGTGCACTGAGGTTCAGAAACAAAAATCTCATGAAGCAGGTAAATTAAATATTTTAATTAGCTGTTACTCTGCACAATATATTTTACATTGTTAAGTGAAAAGGTTCTTTTTTTCTTCTTCAGATCGATAGCTAACTGCACAATCCTGTATCTTTATTAAGATAAGAACAATGTATACAGTACTGTATTCGTTTTTAAATGTTGCAATGGATTTGTGCTCCCAAGATTTTTCCCCCTTCAGAAATGAGTTGCAGAACCCTGGTAGTGTGAGCTAAATGGAGGCTTTTAATATTGTTCCCATTTGTATCTCTGTTTCTCTGCCTGATTATTCCGGGGGGGGGGGGTTGGTTTGGTTCTAAGTAAATGGGAGGAGAGAGGGAGGAGAGAGAGAGGAGAGATAGAAGAGAGGAGAGAAAGAAGAGAGGAGAGAGAGGAGAGAGGAGAGAGAGAAGACAGGAGAAAGGAGTGAGAGGAGAGAGAGGAGAGTGGAGAGGAGAGAGGAGAGAGAGGGGGAGAGAGGGAGAAAGAGGAGAGAGAGGAGAGAGGGAGAGAGAAGGAGAGAGTGAGTGAGAGAGAGAAGAGAGAAGAGAGAGAAAAGAGGAGATGCAGAGGGGAAGGGAGAGGGGAGAGGAGAGAGAAGAAGAGGGAAAGATCTTTTTTTTTTTTTTTTTTTGGTTTTTGGGCCACACCCGTTGACACTCAGGGGTTACTCCTGGCTATGCGCTCAGAAGTTGCTCCTGGCTTGGGGGACCATATGGGACACCGGGGGATCGAACCGTGGTCCGCCCAAGGCTAGCGCAGGCAAGGCAGGCACCTTACCTCTTGCGCCACCGCCCGGCCCCCGGGAAAGATCTTTTTACGTCCAGGCTTGGGGCTCATTGTGTGGAGCAATTGGCTTGTTGGTGAACAGCTTGTAGTGTGGGTTTTCTTGCCTCTTATAACATTCATATCTGTGTGGATTATTTATTGTGAACTACAACAACTGGAACGGCATCACATATCCTCCCTGGTTAGGGGACAAGGGATTTCCATTTCTCTTCTGGGGACAGTGGAACAACCAGTCTGTCCCACTACATTATAGCACTGGAAATCTCTGAGTATCATTGGGGTGTGTACTCCCTGGCATCTGGGCCTGGACAACATAGTCCCCTTGGGTCCTTGCTTTGCACCACGATCCTACTTGGCTGAGCTTGCCACTGGGGCCAGTGGGGCCCTAGGATTCCTGAGCATCCTTTAGGAGGCCCCTGACAAAATGGTCTAAAGCAGGGGTCTTCAAACTACGGCCGGCGGGCCACATGCAGCCCACAGAGGAGTCTGATCCGGCCCTCCAGCAGTGAGCACTGTTTGGTTGCCAAGATACCTGTCAGCATATACACTCAGTGTCACGGTTTCTCAGGCATGACGTCAACCGCCTGGACCACGACATGTTGTGTGCTGGGAGGGTGGGCATTAGGGTGGTGTTGAGAGGGACACTGATGCGCCCTTGCGCCTGGCGCTTGGCGCTCATGTTGCTGATGATGTCACTGGAATGTGCCGGATGCCACGTGGCGAGGAGTACCACATGTGGGTGACTATATGATATAAAATGGCGCCTGATCCACCCCCAGGCAACATGGTGTCTATGTGCTATGCCTGCGTTTCAGTGAGGTTTTCCTTCATTCCCTGCACTGCCAAAGGTCAGTCAAAAGTGCCATAGAAATAAGTTTTTGCCAGATGGGGGGTTCTTCACGATTGGGCTGTGGGTGACTCATATGAAAATTCCCCTTTGGGGGCCGGGCGGTGGCGCTAGAGGTAAGGTGCCTGCCTTGCCTGCGCTAGCCTAGGACGGACCGCGGTTCGATCCCCCGGCGTCCCATATGGTCCCCCAAGCCAGGAGCGACT
Source organism: Suncus etruscus (assembly GCF_024139225.1). Classification (NCBI taxonomy): domain Eukaryota; kingdom Metazoa; phylum Chordata; class Mammalia; order Eulipotyphla; family Soricidae; genus Suncus; species Suncus etruscus. The sequence goes on from NC_064865.1 coordinate 34,390,416, forward strand.
TCTGAGCGCATAGCCAGGAGTAACCCCTGAGCATCAAATGGGTGTGGCCCAAAAACCAAAAAAAAAAAAAAAAAGAAAATTCCCCTTTGGGGGTGGGGAGCCATTCAGTGCTGAAATCAAAGTTAGGGGGTGGGCGGTGGTTGGGAAGTTAGGGGTTCGGTGCTGAATTGCCCATGTGAAAAATTAGGGGTTCAATGCTGAAGCATTTTAAAAGGGTTATATTGAAAATTTTATATGCATTTTGGAATTCCTTTTCAGTGTTCACATGCTAATTCTGAACATAGCAATGTGGGCATTATATAGGGAGATATAACTGAACTATTAGGGAGGGAGCTGGTCTGCTTAGAAAAGCTTGCAAGGGGTAAGTGTTCACATCAGGGACTAATGGGGGTTCATACACTGTTTGTATATATACACACATATTTGTATTTCACTAATATCGGTTTGGAATCCCTAGGAAACAATGGTGTCAAGAAAAAGAAAAATTGATGGCGAGTGTAGGATATTCAAAGAACAGTGGACTTACGATTACTTTTTTATGTGGTACAAAGAAAAAGCTGTGTGTCTGATATGCCAGAATATAGTTGCTGTGTTCAAAGGATACAATTTGCGACGCCATTATCAAACTCAACATAAAGATAAATATGATTGTTTGGTTGGAGAAGTGAGAAAAGATAAAATATTACAACTGAAACATACACTGACGACTCAGCAAAATACGTTTGTGAAGCAGAAGCAGTTAAATACTTCCTCACTGCGGGCAAGTTTTCAAGTTGCCAAGATAATAGTGCACAATGGCAAAACATTTGTGGAGGGAGAATTTGTTAAAGAATGCCTTATTTCTGTTGCCAAAGAGAGGTGTCCAGAGAAGGCTGATTTATTTAGTACAGTGAGCCTTTCAGGAGTTACAATGACACGAAGGATTGAAGAAATGGGAGAAAATTTGCTGCACCATTTGCAAAACTCTGCAAAGAAACTTTGCTATTTTTCCTTGGCACTCAATGCAAGCAATGATGTTCGTGATTCTGCCCAACTTCTCATTTATATGCGTGGGACAAATGAGTATTTTGAAGTCACAGAAGAGCTTGCTGCACTGCAAACTATCAAAGGTACAACCACAAGAGTGGATATATTTGAAAAGGTTTGCCAAACTGTGAATCTAAAGAGCTGGACTGGGTTAAACTAGTCAGTGTAACAACTGATGGTGCTCCTAGCATGGTGGGGTCTAAGAGAGGAGTAATTGCTCACATTACACAAGAGATGGACAAAATAACCATCCTCATCCAATTGCCATACCCTGCCTCATCCACCAACAAACACTGTGTGGTAAATCACTGAAGTGGGACTCTGTTATGAAGATTGTGGTATCTTGTGTTAATTACATTAGAACTCATGCACTAAACCACAAACAATTTCAGGAATTTCTATCTGAGGTAAATGTTGCCCATGAAGATGTTCTGTACCACACAGAAGTCCGTTGGCTGAGTAGAGGGAGAGTCTTGAAACATTTCTATGACTTACTTTCACAGATTACAGCTTTTCTACTTTCAAAAAACCAAGAAGTACCAGAGCTCAATGATGCAGACTGGAAATGGCACCTTGCCTTTCTGACAGATATAACAGAGCTACTCAACAGTTTCAATCTGCAACTTCAAGGCAAGGGAAGCTAATCTGTGATATGGCATCGCATGTGAAAGCATTTGAAGTAAAATTAGGCCTTCTCATCAAACAAGTACAGGAGGAAAACTTCAGTCATCTCCCAACAACTCAAAATCTGTCAGCGGACAAACCATTGGTTGCATTCCCAAAGGAAACATATCTGGCTTCACTAGAATTGTTGCAAAAGGAGTTTCAATTTAGATTCAAAGAGCTTCATCTCCAGCAACAGGACATACAGCTTTTTCGTAACCCATTTTCTTTTGATATTGAAAATGTCCTTACAATTTACCAAATGGAACTGGCTGAACTGCAAAATTGTGACTCTCTGAAAGACGCATTTAAGTCAAGTAACCTTTTGAATTTCTATGCATTTCTCCCCTCTGAGACATATCCAAATATCAGGAACCATGCACTCAAAATGGTAACCATCTTTGGTAGCACTTATGCCTGTGAACAGACTTTTTCAAGAATGAAACATCTGAAATCTCCAAACAGATCAAGATTATCTGATGCCCACTTGCATCACTTATTACGACTGGCAGTAAAAAATATGAAACCGGACATTGACCATCTCATTAGCCAAAAGCAGGCCCACAGTTCCCATTGAAATACTGGTGCATGATCTGTTTATTTATAAATGGTTTTCATTTATTATTATTATCATTATATATTATATATATCATTATATATTATTATATATATCATTATATATTATTATTATAAATGGTTTTTATTTATATAAGATTTGTGCAGTGTGAGTAGGAATTAGTAGCTCATATAGTCTGGCCCTCCAGCTCTTTAAGCTCTCTCTAATCCGGCCCCCACTTTAGAAAGTTTGAAGACCCCTGGTCTAAAGGAGCCAAAGAAGTCTTCTGAAAATGATGCAGCACACTATTAATTCACTCTATGATTTGAGAAATGTAGAAAGTTCTCAAGAGCAACAGTGCTGAGTCAAGTCACTGAATCTGCAAGACTTCACAAGCTCAAGAAATTCAGTGGTGCCTTGAGGTTGTCAGTGCTGTGAACTTATCACCTGTGTATATAATAGAACACACATTTGAACAAATATCAAGTCATCAACTATATTTTTAGAAGAATCTGTGGATTGAGAGGACAGCGCTATCATAATACTTTGCAAAACTCATTCTTATTAATCAGCTCTTTTGCCTTTTTTAAAACTTATTTTTAATCACTGTGAGATACAATTACAAAGTTGTCCATGATTGAGTTTTTATTATATCATGTCCAACACTCATCCTTCATCAGTGCACATTTCCTGCCACCGAGTTTCCCCAGTTTGCTTCCCCCTCTCCTCTCCTCTGTCCTCCCTGAAGGGCCTCTCTCTTGCCAACCTCTATGGCAGTCATTTTACTTCATTATCTCTCTCATTCCTTTTTCCCTTTTAAACACTGCTTTTCAATATGGTTACTGAAGGTATCATGCATATCTGTTTACCTCCTTTCAGCACCCAGTTGTTGGCCAGAGTGCTTATTCCTCTCTCTCTCTCTCTCTCTCTCTCTCTCTCTCTCTCTCTCTCTCTCTCTCTCTCTCTCTCTCTCTCTCTCTCTCATTTCATCTTTTTATAAAAATCAGCTTTAATTTTTTGGGTCCACATCTGTTTGACTCCGGGCTATGCGCTCAGAAATCGCCCCTGGCTTGGTGTTACTGAAGTCATTATCTGAGGATTTATGAACTGATTTGTAGTGATTACAAAGAAGTTTTCTTACGCTATTCAAGTAGCCAGAATCTGGAAACAACTGAACTACCTGAGAACAGATGAGTGGATCAAGAATTGATGGAGCATCTACACAATGGAATTTCTCTGTTGCTCTTAGGAAAGTTAAGTGGTGAAATTTTATACATGAATGGATATGCGGAGTATTATGCTGAGTAAGATGAGTCAGAGGAAGAGGAATAGATATATAATGTTTTTACTTACTCATTTATGAAATATTATAAAAGGATATGAGAATAATATTCAGAGACAACAGAGATGAGGGCCAAGAGGACCAGTCCCTGGTAGAAAACTTGCTACAAATCATGGAGAAATGCAGTTAGAATTGAGAAGGGAACACTATATAGGACAATGATTGTTGAAAATGATCCCTCTGAACAAGAACTTGGTACTTAAAAGAAGTAAAGTTATATGTATAATACCCCTTCAGTAACAATGTCACAAAATAACAATCTTGCAAATATTTAAAGTATCTAAAAAAAGAAAAAGAAAGAGAGGAGAGAGGGAGAGAGAGAAATAGAAAAGGAGAGAGAGAAGAAAATGTCTGTCATAGAGGCAGGCGGAGATGAAGACAGGCAGAGAAGAGGGTATGGCAGAGAGTAGAAGGAAAAGTGGGGGCACTGGTGGTGGTAAATGTGGTCTGGTAAAGAGTGTTGTACACCCTACGACTGAAACTCAATCATGAGCAACTTTGTAACTAAAAACGTCACTGTATTTTGAACAACCTTGTAAACATTGTGTTTAAATAAAGTAATTTTAAAAAAGAAGTCCTTTTAAGAATTCTTGAAAATTTGGATTAAAGGCTATGAATTCCCTAAGATGTTGCCTGTCCATGAAGCTCTATGCCATTCTGTCAAACCCTAATGATAAATTGAGTAAAGTAGTTTTGATGAAATGTTTATTTTGTTGAATTTTTGTACTATATTCTCCTTTTTACTCTTCTGGTTCATTTGATAGATCTACTATACATCTTAGGGCTTTCTTTTGTATGTCAGGACTTTCTTTCTTTCTCTTTCTTTCTTTCGTTCATTTGATAGATCTACTATACATCTTAGGGCTTTCTTTTGTATGTCAGGACTTTCTTCTTTCTTTCTTTCTTTCTTTCTTTGGTTCATTTGATAGATCTACTATACATCTTAGGGCTTTCTTTTGTATGTCAGGACTTTCTTCTTTCTTTCTTTCTTTCTTTCTTTCTGCCTTTCTTTCTTTCTTTCTTTCTTTCTTTCTTTCTTTCTTTCTTTCTTTCTTTCTTTCTTTCTTTCTTTCTTTCTTTCGTTCATTTGATAGATCTACTATACATCTTAGGGCTTTCTTTTGTATGTCAGGACTTTCTTTTTTTTTTTTTTTTTTTTTTTTGGTTTTTGGTTTTTGGTCACACCTGGCAGTGCTCAGGGGTTACTGCTGGCTCTATCTTCAGAAATCGCCCCTGGCAGGCACAGGGGACCATTTGGGATGCCAGGATTCGAAATTCCGACCTTCTGCATGAAAGGCAAACACCTTACCTTCATGCTATCTCTCCAGCCCCAGTGCTTGCTTGCTTTCTTCTATTGTATGTCTTTTTTTTTTTTTTTTTTGTATTTCTTTTGTATGTCCCTTTTCAGTCTTTTTAGTTTCAATATTCTGTTTCTGTATCTGGATTTTATCATTTTGAAGGCAATGTGTTTTCTAGTTTTCCTATTTGATTCAGTTTTCACTGAACTTTTTAGGTCTCTTGGATCTCAATGTCTGTATCCTCAACACTGGGCAATTCTTATTTGTGATTTAAGTATTGTTTCTTCATCAAATTAGCATTTTTGTTTTTCATGAACTTAACCAATTTTTATATTGTTTGTCTTCAACTCATTTCATAGTTAGCTAGTATGCCATTAATTTTTCTGAGATAAATTTCCACCTTCTGTTGTTTTCTTATGTTTCCTCCTAATCTTGGAACTTCTTTATCTTTTTCTCAACTATGATTCTGATATTCAGAACTTCTATTGAATGCTTTTTATTGGGGAAGAGAGTTTAAGCCACAAGTAACAATGGTCAGGGTTCACTACTGACTGCACTCGGGAAACACTTTTTCGGTGCTCAGGCTTCCAGATGAGAAGCTGGAGATTGAACTCGGGTTGGCCTTAGGCAAAGAAAACATCTTACTATCATTCTTGCTTTTTGATTGAGCTTTTTATATCACTTACCATTTTGTCATTTTTGATTGCAATACATTTCTCATTTGACTTATATCTTTCTTGTGTTTTTCTGACAACCAACGCCATAGTTTTGTTTCTTTTCTTTCTTCCTTCATTTCTTTTTCTTTCTTTCTTTCTTTCTTTCTTTCTTTCTTTCTTTCTTTCTTTCTTTCTTTCTTTCTTTCTTTCTTTCTTTCTTTCTTTCTTTCTTTCTTTCTTTCTTTCTTTCTTTCTCTCTCTCTCTTTCTTTCTCTCTCTCTCTTTCTTTCTTTCTTTCTTTCTTTCTTTCTTTCTTTCTTTCTTTCTTTCTTTCTTTCTTTCTTTCTTTCTTTCTTTCTTTCTTTCTTTCTTTCGTTCTCTTCTTTCCCTCCCTCCCTCCTTCCCTCCGTCCTTCCTTCCCTCCCTTCTTCCTTCTTCCTTCTTCCTTCTCACCCTCCCTCCCGCCCTCCCGCCCTCCTTCCCTCCCTTACTCCTTCCCTTTCTTACTCCTTCCCTTCCTTCCTTCTTTCTTGTTTTGTTTTGTCTTGGGGCCACACCGGGTGGTGCTCAGGGGCTAGTCCTGGCTATGCACTCAGAACTCGCTCCTGGCTTGGAGGACCATATGGGACGCCAGGGGATCAAAGCGCGGTACATCCTAGGCTACTGCCAGCAAGGCAGACGCCTTATGGCTCCTTGCCACCACTCTGGCTCAAGAAAAGAGAAGCTGACCCGTTTCCACAGGTTTTGAATTGAGGACCTTTTGCATGTTGCGTGAATGTGATATTCACTACACTAGGGAATCCTGCGCGCTGGAAAGCATCTTTCATCAAAAAGTTGCTGATTTGGTTGGAAGGCCTGTAGGAGTGAACAACAGGGTTGAAGGGAATGTGTATGCCCTCTAAACACAGTGAGGTGTCAGTTTTCTTTTTTTTTTTCTTTTCTTTTTTTTTGGGGGGGTGGGGAGTTTGGGTCACACCCAGCATTGCTCAGGGGCTACTCCTGGCTCTATGCTCAGAAATCGCTCTTGGCACGCTAGGGAGAGCATACGGAATGCCGGGATTCGAACCACCATCCTTCTGCATGAAAGGCAAATGCTTTACATCCATACTATCTCTCTGGCCCCATTTTTTTTTTTTTTTTGGTTTTTGGTTTTTGGTTTTCGGGCCACACCCGGTGACACTCAGAGGTTACTTCTGGCTATGCGCTCAGAATGGGGTTTGTTCTCCCAAGGGGGGGTCTCTGCCTCCCACCAACTTTAGACTCTGATATGGGAGAGGCACAGGGTCTGGGGTGAGGAATCAGGGAAATGATGTTTCATTTTGCTGAGCTGTCTCTGAAAAATCAACCCTCATTAAATGTGTTGAGAAGCCTACTGTGTCTGTCCTACATGACATGCGACCATGACACAGGTGACCTGTCCCAGATAGGAGGCTCCCGAATACAGAAGGCATCACTCAGATACATGCTCTCTATTGTCTCCTCTGTGCCAGCCTGGATTAGATGGTGACACTTGGGTCTCTGTGCTAAGTCTGGATTCAAACAGACTCTTAGGACCTCAAGTGAAGGGAGTTTATTTTGGATGTGGAAAAAAATTCAAATAATTTGTGATCAAAAGATGCAGTGTGTGAATTTGTCCCCATATTCTTTGCTCCTGAGAGGTAGACACAATTTCCTGCTTCAAGTGTGCCTAGACTTTCTGTTCTCATGGTGATAAGCAGCTCCCAGAATAAGGCTGACTCGACCCTGTGGATCCTGCCTGGCCTACACTGTTGTTCATTCATAGAGGGTCAGTCTCAGCCATGTAGTGTGTGTGGACAGTCAGCAGGGAGACACTCACATGACAAGGAGCTAAGTCTTATTTCCAGCAGCACCTGGATAAAGTCTGAAGCTATGAAGCAGACCCTTCCTGCCCCATGTTTCTTGGAGCTGGAGCCACAAAACAAACTACATAGGGGCCTCTCGTAGAGAGTGAATCTTCATTAATATATTATTCCAGAATATAAATTTGGGATTAATTACTCACAAAGGGGTAACTAGAGGACAAAGCATGGAAGCAACCAGATGATCATGGATGGTTTCTTCTGTATAAAAGTGGAGGCAAAAGAAATTGCTATGGTATGTTAAAATTCTAATATACAAAATTTTCAAACAATGCCTTAAGGTGACTAGAGCTTTTAGGAGTTGAACTCAGACCCCCCCCCACACACACACACACTCCATGCTAAGTCCTATTACAGAATCCAGAATCAGGATCCAGAGCTGATTGCCCCAGGGCACACAGACCTTGCTCCTCTGTATGTCATTAACCTTCCAGTACTGAGGAGTTGAGGGGAGTTTTCTGGATCTGGAAGGGGCACTGACCCCTGACTACCTGCTATCCATGTCATATCTCCTACTATTCATGTATATGTATACATTATACTTGCAACTATGGAAAAATGCCTATGACACAAACTTTACTGATCAATCATAAAACTAATATCTCTTATTATCCTCCAGGCAATTTACAGGCTCTCCAGCTTCCAACCCAGATCCCCATTTTCCCTCCACACCCCACCTACCCATCTGCTCAGGTTTTCCTCCCACTCCCGTTTCACTCTGTCCTGTGATTTTCCTAGGAGTTACCCTTACCCATCTCACTAAAGAGTGCCCTACGCACATCCCTGACTCATCTTCTCACACCAGTGGAGGACAATCTTGGTTGGCTCCCAGGAAAAGGTGTTACTGCATTCCTTTAAGTACAGTAGGACCTGGCACCTGAAAGCCAACCGGGAACGCGTATGACATGGACGCTCTGCCCTGAAGTCTGAGTGCAGTGGTCACCAAATGGGGAGGAAACATCCTCAGACTCTTACCTGCCAGGGGCTGCCCCTTGTGTTCAAAGCCCTGTCCAGCTGCTGGGAACCCAGGGAAATCAGGAAGGCCCTGACTGAGCCAGCAAAAGAAAGGAGCGCCCTTGTAGTTATTGATGTGGCCGCCACAGGCGGCGCCACCGCTCTACTCTCGAGCTCTAAGAAGCCCCAGAACCCTGAGAGGGAGGTGTCTGAGCAGCACATCTGGTTGAGCCTGGGCATCAATGAGATAAAGATGCTTTGTTATGCTCCCTATAAGCATGGAACCCCTCCTTTGTTAGGGGCTTAGAAGTGGGGAGAGCTCAGGAGCTTCCTTGGTCTTTGACTTTTATAAATTTTGTCTGCTTGTTTTTTTTAGTCACATCCTGCAGTGCTCAGGTGTTACTCCTGGCTATGCACTCAGGCTTGGGAACCATATGGGATGCCGGGAATTGAACCGGGGTCTGTCCAGGTTTGGCCGCATGCAAGGCAAATGCCCTACCACTGTGATATAACTCTGGCCCCAAGACTTTAACAACTTGTATTCCCAGAACCCTGTTCTCCAGTCCTTGATTACACTCTTATGAAATTTAAAATGTTTATGGTCAGAGGGGTGGTGTAGCGGTAGGGCATTTGCCTTGCATGTGGCTGACCTAGAACAGACCACGATTCGATCTCCCGGAGAAAAAAAAACTTTAAAAAAATTTAAAGTAAAAAAAAAAAATTTTAAGTTATTCCTTTTCCCCAGCTTAAGAACTTAATAAATCTTTATTTCAAATGCATTATCTCCTCAGACTGAAAAAACTATAGATTCCAATCTTGTTAAACAATCTCTTGTTTGAGGAATATTTTGTTTGCTTAGTTTTAGTTTGTTTTTTGGTTTTGGTTTGGTTTTGATTGTTGTAGGGTTTTTTGTTGTTGTTGTTTGTTTTGTTTCTGTTTTGCAATTACCATTACCTTGCTCATGCAAGGACAGTCCTCTACTGCTGAACCACATCCCCTGTTCAAATTCATAATTAGTAGGATGGAGGTGGCAGGCACCCTTAGTATTGCTCTGAGGATCATGCAGTCCTGGAGATTGGACATGAAAAGAGAAAAGCAAAGCATCCAGCCATTTTAACCATTTCCCTGAGAACTTTCCAGCCCCATCACATATTTTTTAATTTAAAACAATTGTGATATACATACATACATACATACATACATGCATACATACATATATTTGGTTTTCAGTCACACCCAGTGATGCTCAGGGAATAGTCCTGGCTCTGCTCTCAGAAATTGCTCCTGGCTCAGGGGATCATATGGGATGCCAGGGGATAGAACCACAGTCTGTCCTAGGTCAGACGCAAGCAAGATAAATGCCCTACCGCTGCACCACCACTCAGGCCTCTGAGCTTTATTTTTTAATTAATATATTTATTTAGGCACCATGAATACAAACATGTTTATAGTTGGGTTTCAGTTACAAAAAATAAAGAACACCCCCCCTTCACCAGTGCAACCTTCCCACCACCAATGCCCCCTACCCACCCCACTGACTGTTTCGAGAAAGGCATTCTATTTCTCTCACTCACTACCATTGTTTTGATAGTTGTTAGTATAGTTATTTCTCTAACTAAACTCACCACTCTCTGTGGTAAACTTTATATTGAGGGCTGGTCCTTTCAGCCCTCATCTCTATTGTCTCTGGGTATTATTACAATAATGACTTTTATTTTTCTTAAATTCCACAAATAGGTGAGAATATTCTCTATCTATCTCTCTCCTTCTGACTTATTTCACTTAGCATAATATTTCCATGTCCATCATGGATAGGAAAATTTCATGACTTCATTTTTCCTGACAGCTGCATAATATTTTATTGTATATATGCATCACAGTTTCTTTCACCATTTTTCTATTGTCAGGCATCTGGATTGTTTCCAGAGTCTGGCTATTGTAAGTAGTGCTGAAATGAATGTAAGTGTGCAGAAGGTATTTTTGTGTTGTGTTCTTGTGTTTCTAAGGTATTTTCCTAGGAATGATATAACTGGATCATATGGAAGCTCAATTTCCAGTTTTTTGAGGAGTCTCCAAATTGTTTTCCATAAAGATTGAAGTATATGGCATTCCCACCAGCAGTGAATGAGAGTTCCTTTCTCTCCACATTCCTGCCAACAGTGGCTGTTCTTGATATTTGTGATATGAGCCAGGCTCTATGGCATGAGATGGTATCTCATTGTGTTTTTTAATAGTTCTTATTGAGGCTAATGTGAATTATAAGTCTTTCACAGTTACATTTAAGATCCAATGTGCCAGTGAGTAGGGGCAATTCCCACCAACAGTGTTGACCACCCTCTGCCCCTGTTCCTAGCATGCATCCTGTCCCTCCATCCTTAGCCCCCTGGACTGCTGGTGTAACAGGTTCCATTTGTGTATCGTTTGTTGTGGTTTGGGTCTCTTGATTCCATTTGTCATTGACTTTGGGTTGAGTATTTAGGTTTGGTTATTTCTTAAAATAATATATTTAAGCATCATATTGCAAACATGTTTGTGATTAGGTTTTAGTCATAAAAAGAACACGCCTTCACCAGTGCAATATCTCCACCACCGATGCCCCTCATTTCCCTTCTTTACTATCTCATACCTATATTTGAGACAGACATTCTACTTCTCTCACTTATTAACATTGTCATGATAATGTTAGTGTAGTTATTTCTCTAGCTGCACTCACTACTCTTTGCAGTGAGTTTCATATCGTGTGCATATGTGTGCCGATCCTTCCAGCCCTTGTCTCTATTGTCTCTGGGCATTATTACAATAATGTCTTTTATTTTTCTTAAAATTCATAAATGTGTGAGATTATTTTGTGTCTATCTCTGTCATCGGACTTATTTCACTCAGCATAGTAGTTTTCATGTCCATCTATGTATAGGAATATCCCATATTTCATCTCTCCTGATGACTATATAATAGTCCAGTGGGCACCACTGCTTCTTTAGTCATTCATCTGTTGAAGGGCATCTTCTTGTTTCGAGATTCTGGCTATTGCAAATAGTGCTGCAATGAATATAGGTGTGCAGAAGACAGTTTTGTATTGTGTGTGTGTGTGTGTGTGTGTGTGTGTGTGGTTCCTAGGAACACAAAATTTCTAGGAATATATAGCTGGATTATATGGGAGATCAATTTCCAGTTTTTTTGAGGAATCTCCATATCGTTTTCCATCAAGGCTGGGCTAAACAGCATTCCCACCAGCAGTGAATGAGAGTTCCTTTCTCCCCACATTCCCACCAGCACTGATTGTTCTTGTTCTTTGTGATATGTGCCAGTCTCTGTGGTGTGAGATGGTACCTCATTATTGTTTTGATTTACATCTCCCTGATAATTAGTGATGTGGAGCATTTTTTCATGTGCCTTTTGGCCATATGCATTTTTCTTTATCAAATTGTCTATCCATTTCTTCTCCCCATTTTTGATGAGATTAAATGGTTTTTTTTTTTCTTGTGAAGTTCTGTCAGTGCTTTGTATATTTTGGATATTAACCCCTTATCTGGTGGATATTGGGTAAATAGTTTCTCCCACTCAGTGGGTGGCTCTTGTATCCTGGGCACTATGTTCTTTGAGGTGCCGAAGCTTCTCAGCTTAATATAGTCCCATCTGTTAATCTCTGCTTTCACTTGTTTGGAGAGTGCAGTTTCCTCCTTAAAAATGCCTTTAGTCTCGATGTCATGGAGTGTTTTACCTTGTTCTATATACCTTATGGTATCAGTTCTGATATCAATGTCTTTAATCCATTTGAATTTTACCTTTGTACATGATGTTAGCTGGGGCTCTAAGTTCAATTTTTGGCAAGTGGCTAGCCAATTGTGCCAACACCACTTGTTGAAGAGGCTTTCTTTGCTTCACTTAAGATTTCTTGCTTCTTTATCAAAAATTAGGTGATTGTATGTCTGGGGAACATTCTCTGAGTATTCAAGCCTATTCCACTGATCTGAGGGAATCTGTCTTTATTATAATACCATGCTGTTTTGATAACTATTGCTTTGTAATAAATTTTAAAGTTGGGGAAAGTAATGCTTCCCATATTCCTTTTCCCAAAGAGTGCTTTAGCTTTTCAAGGGTGTTTATTGTTCCAAATGAATTTCAGAAGTGTTTGATCCACTTCTTTGAAGAATGTCATGGGTATCTTTAGAGGGATCTCATTAAATCTGTACAATGCTTTGGGGAGTATTGCCATTTTAATGATGTTAATCCTACCAATTCATGAGCAAGGTATGTGTTTCCATTTTCATGTGTCCTCTCTTGGAGAAAGGTTTTATAGTTTTCTTTGTATAGGTCCTTTACATCATTGGTCAAGTTGACTCCAAGATATTTGAGTTTGTGTGACACTAACGTGAATGGGGTTGTTTTCTTAATGTCCATTTCTTCCGTGTCATTATTGGTGTATAAAAAGGTCATTGATTTTTGTGTGTTAATTTTGTAGACTTGCTATATGAATCATATACCTTACTATATGAATCTACTGTTTCTAGAAGCTTTTTGGTAGAGTCTTTAGGGTTTTCTAAGTAGAGTATCATATCATCAACAGTCCATATTTATAAGGGAATTGTTTGCTTGGATGCTTTCATCCAAGTATTGATTTTGAGTCTATATTTTTTCAGACTATTCAGATGTGTTTTTTTGTAGGCAGCAGAATGTTGGATTCAGCTTTTTGATCCATTTTGCAACTGCTTGTCTCTTAACTGGTGCATTTAATCCATTCACATTGAAAGAGATAATCGTTATGGGTTTATTGTCATCTTTGTGTAGAAGTTTGGTGTGTCTGTTGGTCTGTCTGTCTTTTTTTTTTTGGTCTGTCTGTCTTAAAGTAGATTTTTTAGTTTTTCTTTTAATGTTGGTTTTGAGTCTGCAAGTTTCCGAGCTGCTGTTTATCTGTGAAGCTATGTATACTTTCTTCAAACCTGAAAGTGAGTCTGGCTGCATACAGTATTCTAGGAAAAATATTCATTTCATTGAGTTTTGTCACTATATCCCTAAGGCCTTCAGGTCTTGAGGGTTTCTTGTAACAGGTCTACTCTAAAATTTAAGGATGCTCATTTGAGTGTAATTTTCTTTTTTGATCTTGCTGTTTTCAGATTCTATTGCTATCTGTAGGGTTTGGCATTGTGACCTGGATGCATCTTGGGATGCTTTTTTGGGGTCTCCTTTAGCTGGCATGTAGGCTTTGGTTGTTTGCACTCTTTAGCTCTGGGAGTTTCTCTGCAATGATGTCCTTGACTGTTTATTCTTCCTGGGGTTTTTCTTCCTGGGTCTCTGAGATTCCAATGATTGTTATGTTGCTTATTTTCAATTTATCAAAGACTTTTATTTTCATCTGTTCACATTTTTTGAGTATTTTCCATTATCTGATCATTTGTTTTAAGGCTCTTTTCCAATCTATTCTGTTGAACAAAGTTGTTATGCATCTCATCTTCCAGCATACTGATTCTGTCCTCAGCTACTGTTACCCTGTTGGAGAGGCTTTCCATTGAAGTTTTTATTTCGTCTACTAAGTTTTTCAGACCCGTTATTTCAGTTTGATGTTTTCTGATTTCTGTCTTTGTGATCAATGTAGCTTGATCAATGCTTTCTGAGAGTTCTATGAGCCTCCTTATTTCTTCTCTAATCTCCTTATCTGAGAGGTTTCCTAGGTGGTTAATACTTTTCAGGTCATCAGAGCTGCCAGCATTGTTTCCCTATTGTCACATTTTTTTTAATTTAAACAACTTTATTACATACATGATTGTGTTTGGGTTTCAGTCATGTAAAGAACACCACCCATCACCAGTGCAACATTCCCATCACCAATGTCCCAAATCTCCCTCCTCCCCACCCAACCCCCGCCTGTACTCTAGACAGGCTTTCTATTTCCCTCGTACATTCTCTTTATTAGGATAGTTCAAATTGTAGTTATTTCTTTAACTAAACTCATGCCTGTTTGTGGCAAGCTTCATGAGGTAAGCTGTAACTTCCAGCTCTTTTCTCTTTTGTGTCTGAAAGTTACTATTGCAAAAATGTCTTTCATTTTCTTAAAACCTATAGATGAGTGAGACCATTCTGCGTCTTTCTCTCTCGTTCTGACTTATTTCACTCAGCATAATAGATTCCATGTACATCCATGTATAGGAAAATTTCATGACTTCATCTCTCCTGATGTCTGCATAATATTCCATTGTGTATATGTACCACAGTTTCTCTAGCCATTCATCTGTTGAAGGGTATCTTGGCTGTTTCCAGAGTCTTGCTATGGTAAATAATGCTGCAATGAATATAGGTGTAAGGAAGGGATTTTTGTATTGTATTTTTGTGTTCCTAGGGTATATTCCTAGGAGTGGTATAGCTGGGTCATATGGGAGCTCGATTTCCAATTTTTGGAAGAATCTCCATATTGCTTTCCATAAAGGTTGAACTAGACAGCATTTCCACCAGCAGTGGATAAGAGTTCCTTTCTCTCCACATCCCCACCAACACTGCTTGTTCTCATTCTTTGTAATGTGTGCCAATCTCTGGGGTGTGAGGTGGTACCTCATAGTTGTTTTGATTTGCATCTCCCTGATGATTAGTGATGTGGAGCATTTTTTCATGTGTCTTTTGGCCATTTGTATTTCTTCTTTGTCAAAGTGTCTGTCCATTTCTTCTCCCCATTTTTTGATGGGATTAGATGTTTTTTTTTTCTTGTAAAGTTCTGTCAGTGCTTTGTATATTTTGGAGATTAGCCCCTTGTCTGATGGGTATTGGGTGAATAGTTTCTCCCACTCAGTGGGGGGCTCTTGTATCCTGGGCACTATTTCCCATGAGGTGCAGAAGCTTCTCAGCTTAATATATTCCCATTTGTTAATCTCTGCTTTCACTTGCTTGGAGAGTGCAGTTTCCTCTTTGAAGATGCCTTTAGTCTCAATGTCCTGGAGTGTTTTACCAGTGTGTTGTTCTATATATCTTATGGTTTCAGGTCTGATATCGAGGTCTTTAATCCATTTGGATTTTACCTTTGTACATGATGTTAGATGGGGGTCTAAATTCAATTTTTTGCAAGTGGCTAGCCAGTTATGCCAACACCACTTGTTGAAGAGACTTTCTTTGCTCCATTTAGAATTTCTTGCTCATTTATCAAAAATTAGGTGATTGTATGTCTGGGGAACATTCTCTAAGTATTCAAGCCTATTCCACTGATCTGAGGGCCTGTCTTTATTCCAATACCATGCTGTTTTGATAACTATTGCTTTGTAGTACAGTTTAAAGTTGGGGAAAGTAATTCCTCCCATATTCTTCTTCCCAATGATTGCTATAGCTATTCTAGGGTGTTTATTGTTCCAAATTACTGAGACACATCTCTGATCTCTCTGAACTAGTTTAGTTTTTTTTCCTAGAAAAGACTATATGCTCTTAGAAATATTACTCACAATAGACTTACTGGGGCCTTGTATGTCACTCTGTATAGATTAGCTGCTGTGTAGACATGAGGTCATGAGTATGATTCTGGCACATGTTTGATCCTGCACATGCCTCATGTAAGTCTGGGGGCATTAACTTGTGTGATCCTAGTTCTAGTTAAAAAGAAAATGTTAGATTTCTGGCACCACAACCAAGATTGTGGGAGCTCCACAACTGAGACCCACAACTAAAATGGTAAGCATTACAAGTACAACATCCAAGTGAATGTGCAACAGTCAAGGCCCCAACTAAAAGAATGAACAGAAGAAAAGGGTGGGGGGAATAAATCAATAATAAAATAATTTTTTTTTAGTTTTTAGAGTTTAGGGCCATGTAAAACTCTAGAGAGAATTCAGGGCTGACTCCTCTCTGTGATTAGGGGTCACTCCTATAGCGCTAGAGGACTATATGTGACCTAAATGGCCTCCACAGATAACAGTGTCCAAAGACATGGAGGAAAGAATCTGTGTCTGAGTGTCCTTAGTAAAATGAATTGTTTCCTTACATTTGTGGATATTTTATTGTACTTTCCTCCAGTCTTTTACATATCCTCTCCTAATGCTCCATTGTGGGTCTCTTAGCTCATCAGAGTCCAGGCCTGCTCTCCCAGAAGCCATTTCCCAGTCAGTTCACTCTCTCACTTCTTGAGACTGTGCCTCTATTCTTCCTCTTTGTGCCAATCATCCCAGTCCTTCCCCACTCCACTGATATAAACTCAGGTGATCAATTTACATCATTTGATTTAGGTTTTGGGCTGCACCCTGCCTTGCTCAGGGCTTACTTCTGGCTCTACACTTAGGGATCATTCCTGGAAGAACTTGGGGGATCATATAGGGTGCCAGAAATCTCATACTTGGATCAGCTATGGGTAGGCCAACTTTTTCATTGCTGTACTATTTCTCAGATGCCTATATTACTTTCACTTACGAGAGTGGTTCATTATCCTCCTTTCCCCCTCAATTAGTGCCTGGACGCTCTTTCCTTCCAGTATGAAACAGGACTGTAATGGTCCTGCTTCTCTCTAAGACCTCTGCTATATACACACTTAGTTTGGGATGTGATTGGGCGCCCTGTCTTGAATCACCAATTTCCTGCCCTCTTCAGACAAAAATGATGCACCTTCCTATTAAAATAAATATATGTAATAAGTCAAAGCAATTTTTCAAAGATATTCTACTTTTTTATCCCAGGAATCTGGATTCTGCCCAAATATTCATGTTGAAACCCCAGTCCCCACTTTAATAGGGTGTCTTCATTCATCTATTGTCTCTCATCTCCCATACAAATTCAGGGAAAAGACCAAGTCTCACCCATGGGAACCTGGATCTACACTGACCATAGCCATTCTGTGATCTTCCTTAACATAATGAAATTTGAACTCATATCTCATATAAAATATTGACTTTTTATTTTTACCAAATAAATGGAAGCATGTAGTTTCAAGAGTCTTGAAATGCAAGGCTTGAGTTCCCCATTTGTGGTTTCCCCATTTTCTGAATCATAGCAATGAAACTTTTTTGTTTTTGATTCTATTGTTATTAAATTATCTGAAAATGCTATTAAAATGTCATTTCTTGGGCCCTGAGTGGTGGCACTGATGGTAAGGTGTCTGCCTTGCTCATGCTAGCCTAGGACGGACCACGTTTTGATTCCAAGGTGTCCCATATGAGTCCCCCAACCCAGGAGCAATTTCTGAGCACATAGCCAGGAGTAACCCCTGAGCATCAGTGGGTGTGGCCCCAAACCCCCTCAAAAGTTATTTCTTAGTTGAAGAGATTGTACAGTTGGCAGACATATATAAATATATATATATTACAGATAGTACAGAAGGTATACATATCTTGCATGTGCTGACCTAGGTTCAATCCCCAGCACCATGTATGCATCCCTAAACCCTATTAGGAGTAACTCCAAAGTACAGAGATCCAGGAATAAGCCCTGAGTCACTTGGAGTAATACTTGGGTAGAACTTGTCTTTTGGCCTGAAAGACAAGAAACACCGAAAATTCCTACATATTTACATGAAATTTTATTTTTTTCATCTACTTTTATCAAAACAGGTTAAATGCGGAACAAAATGAGACAGATAAGAAATTTGGAAAATCGGGGGCTAGAGCGATAGCGCAGTGGTAGGGGGTTTGTCTTGCACGTGGTTGACCCAATACGGACCTTGGTTCGATCCCCCGTGTCACATATGATCTCCCATGCCAGGAGCGATTTCTGAGCGCATAGCCAGGAGTAACTCCTGAGTGTCACCAAATGTGGCCCAAAAACAAACAAAAAAGAAAAAGAAAAACAAAAACAAAAAGAAAAAAGAAATTTGGAAAATGGAAAGGATTGACTCTATTATTTTCTAAAATAGCGTCTTTTTTTTTTTTTTTTTTTTTTTTTTTTTTTACTTGCAGGCAGTAACTCCCATGAGATTGCAAACAGTGCCACACCCAGCTGTGTTCAAGGACTATTTGGTGCCAGGAATGGAATTTCATGACCTGTGCCCTTAAATCTAATTTAGTTCTTTTTCATAGAAAGTCTACGCTAACACAAAAGGGTTGTTGGTTTGGTTCCGATTAAACTAATTCAAAAGTCTTTAATTCCTAAAATGATAAACACAGATAGATAAAATTCACATACACGAAAGCATCGCTGGGGGTCCTCACTAACTTGTAAGCCTGAATGATCGAGATTCTGAAACGAAAATATTGGAAAGCCAGTCACTGTCCTCGGACCAATGCTTCAGGGAGATGATATGAGGAAACAGGAGCAGCGGGAGAAGGCGATGTTTCAGGGCGGTCGGTGTTGGAGCTCCGTGCTGGTTGGTTTCTGATCGCCCCAGTTTCACTTTTTGATTCCAACCGGTGTCAGGGTCTTCTGCCCGGATACTCGTGAAGAAACCGAAGTCCTCACTTTCATTGGGTATCAGTGTCCGGAGCAGCCAATCAGGGTCCCCAAAGGGAGTCGCTCCAGACCCTGAAGTTGTGGGTGATGGAACGCCGAACACTCCTGCTGCTTCTCTCTGGGCCCCTGGTCCTGACCCGGACCCTGGAGGGTGAATGAGGGATCGGGTGGCAGTTTGTTGCGTGGAGGAGGGAGGAGGTCCCCCACTCCCACCCCTGAGGCTTCTCCGCGGTCCCCCCAACTTTCAACGACTCCAGCGCCGCAAATCTCGCCCTCCTCGGTCTTGCCCCTTTCAGTCTCCTGCGCCCCCTTCACCCTCGGACCAGGTACCCGAGGGGAGGCGAGCCGGGCTTGGTCTCACCCCTCGCCCCCTCCCCAGGTCCCCACTCCCTGGGGTATTTCAGCTCTGCCATGTCCTGGCCCGGCCGCGGGGAGCCCCGCTTCCTCGTCGTCGGCTACGTGGACGGCTCGCAGTTCGTGCGCTTCGACAGCGACTCGGAGAGCCGGAGGATGGAGCCGCGCGCGCCCTGGATAGAGCAGCTGTGGCCCGAGCAGCTGTGGGACGAGCAGACATCGGTGGCAAAGGACACGGAGCAGAGTTTCCGAAGGAGCCTGATCAACCTGCGCGGCTACTACAACCAGAGCGAGGCCGGTGAGCGCGGGCCGGGCCACCCCGGGGACACGAGTCCGGCCCAAGTGTCCCCGCAAGGCTGCAGGGCCATCCTGGACTCCCGCGGGGAAGGGCTTTCGCTTTCAGTTCAGAGCTGATCTCTGCCCGGCTCCAGGCGCTCACACCTACCAGTGGTATCGCGGCTGCGACAGGAGGCCGGACGGGCGCCTGCTGCGCGGCTACAGCCAATACGCCTACGACGGCGCCGACTACCTCGCGCTCAACGACGACCTGCGCTCCTGGACCGCGGCCGACACGGCGGCGCAGATCACCAAGCAGAAGTGGGAGCAGTTGGAAGAGGCTGATCGAACCAGGAACTACCTGGAGGGCAGCTGCCTGGATGGGCTCCGTGAATCCCTGGAGAACTTGAAAGAGAAGCTTCCGCGCACAGGTACCAGGGGCCGCAGGTCCTGGTCTCCCTGGACGGGGCGACACCCAACAAGAGGGAAGGAAACGGGGGTCAGTGTCGGAACAGCACTCCTCCTTTGGGTCAGCAGAGGGAGGGACCCACCTGGTTTCCCATGTTCTGTACAAGAGACTTGCGCATAGGTCCACCCTGTGTCCGCACGATTTTGAGGGACCCTGGTCTCCCTGAGGTGAGGAGACACCTTCTTTGAAATAGAGCTCAGTTACGTTGGACCTGTCAATTTTCTCTCAGACTTTTGTTCTCATCTGAGAACATGTAAGATTTAACTCCTGCTCTTGCTTACAGGCAACTCATCCTCGACCCAGGTCAGGTCCAGAATCAGTCTCCTTAGAGATCTGAGACACCGATCCAAACACTGTTCTAATTTTTTAGAATTTTATCCCATTTTCCTGAGACACGCTTGTGTCAGATATTTTGTTTGTTTGCTGCTTTTGCCTTCTTCCAAATCAATTGCTTCTTCACCCACGTCATGAAAATAAACCAGTGTAAATTTTTCTACTCTCCTTCACTAGAACCCCCCAGAGGACACGTAACCCACCACCCCCTCTCTAACCATGAGGTCATCCTGAGGTGTTGGGCTCTGGACTTTTATCCCGCGGAGATTTCCCTCACCTGGCTGCGTGATGAGGAGGAATTGACTCAGGACACACAGGTTGTGGAGACCAGACCTTCAGGGAACGGAACCTTCCAGAAGTGGGCGGCTGTGGTGGTGCCTTCTGGAGAGGAGCGGAGATACACGTGTCATGTGCAGCACCAGGGGCTGCCGCAGCCTGACATCCTCAGATGGGGTGAGGAGGGGAATAGGGACATAGACCCTATCCTCAGGTGAATCAGGAGAGGGCCCTCTGGGTAACATCAGAGTGTTGGGAGTCAAATCTCTCCTTCCTTCTCTTCCCAGATCCCCCTCCTCTGTCTACCCTCTCCAAGGTCATCATTGGTGTGGTTGTCCTTATGGCTGTGGTGGTTGTGACACTA
Organism: Suncus etruscus; assembly: GCF_024139225.1. Taxonomy (NCBI): domain Eukaryota; kingdom Metazoa; phylum Chordata; class Mammalia; order Eulipotyphla; family Soricidae; genus Suncus; species Suncus etruscus. Next base: position 34,411,207 of record NC_064865.1, read on the forward strand.
GTGATATGCAAGAAGAAACACTCAGGTAGGGTGAGCGGTGTGGCTCTGAGCTTTCTTACTCATTCATAGGGTTCCCACCCACCCACAGAATTTCTCCTGCCTCATTAGTGGGAAACATCAGTCAAACCTGTGCTGGTTGCTCACACTTATCCTGTGTGTTCAGCTCTCAGTTCTATACAATGAAAGACATTTTCATCTTGATGAGTGGGTGATGAGCCCTGATTCTCAGTGGGCATAGGTCAGAGGGAATCTCCCTGCTGGGCACAGACTACCTGGAGGAGGCTGGTGCAGTCCAGGAACACCTCTTTTCTTCATGTTTCCTGATCCTGCCCTCAGTCTTCAGAATTCTAGAGCTTCCCTGGGATCCTGAACTGGAGAGTTTCTCTGTGATCTCCTGACCCAGTGTTCTCCTTGTTTTCTTCCCCAGGTAAAAAAGAACAGAACATTCAAGCTGCAAGTAAGTATTGGGTGTTCTGTGGGGAATCTTACACCCGGTTGATAGAGTCCACAGGAGCTTTGGGGAGGGGGTGGGTTGTTCTTTGGTTCCATCACAGGGGCTGTGACCTTTTCTGGTTTGTTCCTCCCCTGTCATGTTTTCTTCCCACCGGCAAAAAAGGAAGACATTACACTCAGGCTGCAAGTGAGTTTAAAGATGGGTGTGGAATCTCTGACACCCTGGGGATAAAGTCCACAGGTACCACTGGGCAGTTTGTCCTTTGATTCCATTACAACGGCTCTGATCTTTTTGTTTGTTCTTCTCTAGACAGTGTTAGTGCCCGGAGCTCTGATGAGTCTTTCACAAATCCTGAAGGTGATGCTCAGCTCTGGATGCAAGAGTGGAAGGGTTTGGGCAGCTTTTACAGGACTGGGTTTGGGGTTTTTTGAGATGTTGGGAGCTTGTTAAGTAAGTATATGATCATTTCCTGGGATCACCTGAGTCTGTTCATTCTTCTCTTTTCCAGTGTGCTACCAGATGCCTTGCATAGAACTGAAGAATGCAGGCTTTTCTCATGTTTACACATTTTGACTTAACAACTGCTGATTCTCTTTCTGTCAAGGGTCCAGATTCTCTTTTGTTCTATCACATCCTGTGAGGAAGGGAAGACTGGCCTACCCCCTTGTAGTGGGCCTCTCCCCCTACTGATCTGTGTTCTCTTCCCTGATGCACTGACCTTTGTCAGCAGATACAGTCCTATATCACAGATACATCTATGATAGCTTTTTGTTTACCTGAATATTGTTTCTCCCCTACTAGATATGAGTACCTAATTTGTAGTTTTCTCCCCTAATTCCTATATTATGGAATTCAGGGGTTAATAAGTGAGATCCCTAAAATTTGACAGTGAATAAATGGAAATTTTTAGACCTTCCAGGATATATGTGTGTTTTCTGTTTTGAGTTTGTCACAGGTGTGGCCATGACAATTTGATAGGAGAGGTCCTGAAGGGATCAGTGGGAACAGAGCCTGTGCCCAGTCTGTCTCAGTGCATTGAGGGTTTTGACATGGTCACTCCGCAGCTTGGTCATTTCTGCTGCTACTTGTTCTGGTCCTTCAGTATCCCATTATCATTTCAGGTCCTTGACAACAGAGACTCAGGCAATACCTGGTCTTTATCCTGTCCCAGGCCTTGAGCAGTGAGGCCTTCTGTGCTGTCAATTTAGGCTCATGGGTATATTCCTGGGTATATTCCACAGTCTCATCTTTATGTTTGTGTTTCTCTGGAGGAAGGGACTGTCCTCTTGTACAGACATTTACATCTCATTCTCTCTGAATACTCACATCACTAAGCCACAGGGTGCATTTATCTTTCATGTCCCCTCAAATCTCAGCAGGAACCATGTATATTGGCATTCCTGAGCATAAAGACATGAATGTTCAGTCTCATCTTGCCTTTGCACTTGTTCTAAGGTTGTATCCTGTATTGTTCTGCTCAAAATTTTCTGCCTTTCTTTAAGGATTTATAGTCTTCAATCAGCAGAGAGGAGTGACCTTACTGTTTTTCAGCTTCAGTGAGTTTCTGTTTTTTGTGCAAACTTACCTTCCTCTCCCAGCAATCCTAGCACTTTCTGTGATATGAATACATGGATTATAAAGTTGTCTTGGTTATCTTCAAACTTTGGGGTTAGAGAATGTTACATGTGAACCTAAGATCTTTTTTTTTCTGAAGAAGGGTGAGTTGTGAGTTGTGGTGGGCACACTTCAGAGGCTGGTCCTTCCAGGGGGACATTGCAGGCCTTGTTCTCCCTTCTCCTCTCTGTGTCTGGATCTAGAAGGAGTGCAACCCATTACCCACCTGTGCCTGTTCATCTCCTCTTTCCTCCCCTCAATGTGTGTGTGTTTGGAATTACCAGCAACTAAATCAATAAAAGAATTTTTATAAATGGTCAATTTGTAAAGATTTATTTTGATACAAGTTTAATCTCTATGAAGAAAATAATTTAATACAATAAATGTCTACCCTGATTTATGTAAGTAAGTTTTCAGCAGTGGTATCTAAATACATCACAATCAGCTTTATTTTGTACTTGGGCCTTATTATGGTAAAACCATGTCTTCCCTGATATTCTTTGCTAATCAGTTTTGGAGTTTACATTAAGTAGGTAAAATCTATGACTAAAATTTATTAAGAGTGAAGAGAATACAATGTAAAGGGAATATCTGAATATGCTTATAAAATACAAAATGTTTTATTTTAAGCAAGGAAATATTGATTTTAATTAGAAGATATTATAAATATTGCTTAAGTATGTGCTAATGCAAATGAGTAATTGCTATAATAGCTATCGTGAAAATGACTGGTAAAGCATAAAGCATTCATGAATAAATGAAATGTTAATTAACTATTGAAAATGTATAAAACTCCTTCCTTAATTTCATAGAGGAATATCAAAAGTACTATTACTGAGTATCATAGTCAATGCTACACGCAGATAAGTTTTTTCTATCTTTTATAGAAGCTCATTTAGTGCTTCTGGTAAAACTGGTTTGAGGACTATGAATCCACTAAGATGCTATCTTTCTTGAAGCTTTATATCATTCCTTCAAATATGAATGATAAGATAGCTGGTGAGGTCATCTTTTTTTGGGGGTGTCGCACCCAGCTGTGCTCAGGGGTGACTCCTGGCTCTACGCTCAGAAATCACTCCTGGCAGGCTCGGGGGACCATATGGGATGCCGGGATACGAACCACCATCCTTCTGCATGCAAGACAATAGTTCTACCACCATGCTATCTCTCCAGCCCCTGGTTATATAATTCCTGGTGAGATGTTTATTTTGTGGTGTTTGTATGACATCCCTTTGTGCTCTTCTCATTTATAGTCTCATTTGATTATATCTACTGTGAAACATATCTTTTTGTATATTTCTTTATAGATCTTGCTGCTTTCAACATCCTGTCTCTCTCTTTGGAGTTTGTCATTTTTGAGGACACATGTGTTGGAGTTTTCCTAGTTGAATCTATTTTCATTTCTTGGATTTCTGTGTTTATAGTTCTCAAATTTAGGGAATTCTTACCCATAATTTCTTTAAATATTGTTTCATCATCAAATTTTATATTATTTTAGTAGAATTTTATGGTCATGGAAGTAAATACTTTCACTTTCATAAGCACTTTCACTAGACACCCTACTTTGATCTTATTAGTTTTCTTTATATATATATTTAAGGTTCTGCTGTCTCACCTAGGAGCTACATTAAATACCAGTCATGCCTTTCTGTGACACTTTCTCAGACTTTCCTTATTTATGACATTAACATATTGAGGGGACCACGGAATGTGGTAAATCCTCCCTCCCAAATTACCAGGCACCAAAAACAGGAAGAATTCCTACATTAATTAATTCCACAAATAACATTGTCCTGAGTCACGGAGACCAGATGTGTGGGTTCTTTGTAAAAGTAACAATAACTTTATATTTGTGACTACTTTGTTGCACTTTCTTCTATTTTGTTATATATCTTGCTGGCCTCGTGTGGGTTCTTGAGCTCTGCACTCAAACCACACTTGACATTCAGTTGGTCTGTCCACTTGGTTTGCCTGGTGTGGGTGGGTGATGCCTGCCACCAAATTTCTCAGGAAGTCATTCATGGGCACAGGCTGAAGCAAAGAATTCCTTTTTGCAAAAAAGGAGAGTTGGTCCTAGGTCTTACCTATGGCATTCAGGTCTGTCACCTTCCTTCACAGAAAAGAATTTCAAAGAGAAGAGCCGGGAAAGGCTTTCTGCTTTTGAGCAAAGGGAGGGAGAACATAAGAAAAAGAGAGAGTTGGGGCTGGAGTGGTGGCATGGAGCGGTAAAGCGTCTGCCTTGCCAGAGCTAATCTAGGATGGACCAGTTCTATTCCCCCCCCCCTTCCGGCATCCTATATGGTTCCCCAAGCCAGGAGCAATTTCTAAGTGCATATTCAGGAGTAACACTTGAGCATCACCGGGTGTGCCCCCCAAAAAAAGAAAAAGAAAGAAAAGAAAAAAGAGTAATATGACCAAGAGAGAATGCAGGCTTCTCCAAAGTGGGGGATCGACCCAGTATATAATCTAGTATGAAAATAGGAAGTCTACATCTCATTGACATCTTGATTTGGATATTTGTAATGATATGCGATAATGACCTTTTTTGTGTGTGTGTGAGTGTGATTGTTGGCCATTGAAGCTTAAAATTTCCAAGGTTTCTTGTGAATTTAAAAAATAATAAGCACCAAGGGCTCCTCCCCCTCCCCCTTTGCGCCTTGGCCATTGTTGGGTAGACACTCATTCCCGCTGCCAACAGGGAAGGTGAGTGGGAGGCAACACATCCCCAGGGCACTGTCAACCCAACCTGGTGGATCCTTTCTCACAGGGGGTTGACAGGAGGTGCTCAGACTTGTGCCAAGAGCCCTTATAATAGGCAGAAAACTTAGCTGAAATGCAGGGCCTTGTGACAGGCACAGAACTTTGCTAAAAGCAAGCAGCCTTGAGAAATAAATATAAACATTTAAGATTTAAGGCTTGTTAGGCACAGAAAAGCAAACAAGCAGAGAACTATGCTAAAAGCAGGCAGTCTTGAGGAATAAATAGACATTTAAGATTTAAGGCTTGTACAGAAACCAAGAAGGCACAGAATTTTGGTCCTGGAAAACTGAGTCTAAATTATGAGGTCCCCGTTATCTGTACATTCTGACCTGCCAGAGATGGGTTCCATTATCAGTGCACCCCGGCCTGATGGAAATGGATCTCATTATCTGTACATTCCATCCCACTTGCCGGTGGATCCTGTTATCTGGACAATCTGACCTGCTCAATGTATCTATCCCCTATCAACATAATTACGAGCAGAACTGTGCCCGCAAAAAGTATATAAGCCAGGCCTTGAGTTTCAATAAACGGAATTGGATTTGGATCTGAAATCCTTTTCCCACCCTTGTCTGTCTCCGTGTCTGTCTTTGTGTCTTTGTGTATGTGCGATCTCCCTCCAAGAAAGAATAACCACATCTTAACTGGTGTCCTGCTGCCTGCAGGGACTTGAAAGGTATGCCAAGGGCCCCTTCCCACACCAGTTCTGCACCTCGGCCATTGCTGGACAGAAATTCGGTCCCACTGCCAACACTGGGTAGGTAAATGGATAGCAACACCCACTTGGACACCCTGCCTTTTGAAAACCACGGTCACTCCAAAGTTGAAGAATCAACTGCCTGCTTCTCAAATGTCCATCACTTCCCTGATCAGGAGGGAATAGGAGGATCTATAGGTACACACTATGGCCATGATCCTGCTGTGCTACAAGCCCCACTGACACTTCAGTCAATACCAGACAGTTCTATCTCCTATCTCCCTTAAAAAATATATATATTTATATATATACCAATATATATACCAATAACCAAAATAAAAACCTAATAAACTAACCTGCATTATCTCTATCACTCCTGAATATAATAACCTGAAATTCCAATACACCAACCTACCCTATGCAGAGAACAATGGGGAAACTGATGCACCAGCATCTGGGGACATAGAAAGAAATCCTAACAGATTTCCTAGTCCCCCAAAAAGGATGAACTAAAAAGGACCTAAAAGGACCTAAAAACAGCATTTAATATCTTAGGAATGAAATTCAAACAATCACTAACAAAAGAAATTAAGAAATCCATAGATGATCAATTTATCCAACTCAAAGAAGAACTCTATCAGGAGATGAGAGAGTCCATACAAATGGAACTAAGGGAACGAAAAAGCATGATAGCAAGCCACAATAGCAGAATCGCACACAAAAGGCACACTTTTTCATGAAAAAAAAATCACGAGGCACTCCACCACTAGAAAATATTAAAAAATGTTAACTCTGTGTATATATTGACTATCTATAAAGTAATTCTCTTGAATAGGAATCAAATAAACAAATCAATTATTTTATAATTACTTTATTATGAGTAATATAAATAATAAAGTATTTTATAATTGTTCATATTTCTTTTTACTTACAATCTAATGATTGGTCTATTTGTGAGCCAAGGCTGCATGTTATGGATGAAATTGGATTTTTTCCCACAGCACACCAGACAATATCTCACAGCACACTAGTGTGCTGTGACACAGTGGTTGAAAAATGCTGACATAGAATTGTATGGATGAACTCGAACTCAAAGACAAATGCTTGTCAGAAACAACAAAGAAGACAACAAACAAATGAGAGATAAACATGGGAAGAAAAAGTAAGGTACCTACTGAACAAAAATAAAAGAAATAATCTGGGGCTGGAGCTATAGCACAGTGGTATGGCATTTGCCTTGCATGTGGCTGATTCAGGACAGACCTTAGTTTGAGCCCCAGCATCCCATATGGTCCCCCAAAGCCAGATTTCTGAGAGCATAGTCAAGAGTAACCCGTTAGCATCCTGGATGTGGCCAAAAACCAAACCAAAAAAAGAAAACAAAAAAGAAATAATCTACAAATTGTAGGAATACCAGAAGGCGAGGTAAAAAGAAAAGGGCAATTAGTGAGGGGAATAATTGCAGAAAATTTTTCCACCCTCTGGAAAGAGACACCTGCACAAATTTAAGAGGAAAAAAGACTCTTGAATAAAATAGATCCTAATAGGTCAACATCAAGAAATATAGTAAACCAAATGGCAAAAAAAAAAAAAAAAAAACCCAAAGAGAAAGAGAAAGATGAATTCTTTAAACAATAAGGGAGGGAAAAAACCTCAGGTACAAAGGAAGGAATTAAACCAGTTCTCCCATTGGAAACAATTCAAGCGAGAAAACAGTGGAATGACATCTTTAAGCTACTAAACGAAAGATCTTCCAACCTAGAGTACACTGCCCAGCAAAATTGTCATTTTCATGGAAGGGCAGACTAAAAACATTCTCACACAGAAAAGAACTCTCACTATTTGTACTAACCAAACCAACTCTAAATGAACTACTCAGAGATGAACTACACAACCCAAACACCCAATTGTAACAACAACAAACCTACACAACAAACCTCTGTCAATAATCTCCTTAAATGTCAATGGACTAACCTCCCCTATTAAAAGACATAGAGTAGAGGGTTGGATCAGAAAACAAAAACAAGATATCTGCTGCCTGCAAGAAACACACCTAAAATATCAGGATAGACACAGGCTTATAATAAAAGGATGGTAGGGACCAGAGAGATAGCATGGAGGTAAGGCGTTTGACTTGCCTGCAGAAGGTTGGTGGTTCGAATTCCAGCACCCCATATGGTCACCAGAGCTTTCCAGGAGTGATTCCTGAGCATAGAGCCATGAGTAACTCCTGAGTGCAGCCAAATGTGACCCCCCCAAAATAAACTAAAAAGAATAAAAGGATGGAAATCAATTATTTAAGTCAATGGAAAACAAAAAAAAATTGCTGGGATAGCCATTCTTATATCAGACCTAATTGCATTCAACCCCAAGAAAGTGATCAGAGACAAAGAGGGTCCCTACTTTTGATCAGGGAAACATTAGACCAAGAAGTACTAACTCTGATCAACATTTATGCACCAAATGTAGAGCCAGAAAATATGTAAGGTGTTTGCTTACAAACCTAAGAGAAATATTAAAGTAAACGTGATTGAAGTAGGATAATTCAACACACCATTATCACCATTAGATAGATCCACTAGAGGGAAATAGAAAGCCTATCTTGAGTACAGGCAGGGGTGGGGTGGGGAGGTAGGAGATTTGGGACACTGGTGATGGGAATGTTGCACTGGTGATGGGGGGGTGTTCTTTTCATGACTGAAACCCAACCACAATCATGTTTGTAATCAAGGTGTTTAAATAAAATATTAGAAAAAGGGCCCGGAGAGATAGCACAGCGGCGTTTGTCTTGCAAGCAACCGATCCAGGACCAAAGGTGGTTGGTTCGAATTCCAGTGTCCCATATGGTCCCCCGTGCCTGCCAGGAGCTATTTCTAAGCAGACAGCCAGGAGTAATCCCTGAGCACTGCCAGGTGTGGCCCAAAAACCAAAAAATACAAATAAAAAATAAAGATAGATCCACTAGGCAGAAAACTAGCAAAGACATAAGAACCCTAAATAAGAAACTAGAAGAACTAGGTCTAATGGACTTCAACAGGGCCCTCCACCCTCAAAAAGTGGAATACACATTCTTCTCAAGTGCATATGGAATATTCTCTAGAATAGAACACACCTTATGATATAAATCTAACTTACACAAAATCACAAATATAAGAATTATAAGAAGCATCCTATCAGATCACAATGAAACAGAGAACAAGATTGACCATAAAAAGAAGGTATGGAGAAAATACAACACCTGGAGATTAGACAACATGCTGCTAAACAACATCTATATCAAAGAGGAAATCAAGGAAGAAATAAAATGATTTCTTGAGAAGAATGACAATGAAGAAACAAATTGTCAAAATATGTGGGACACAGCAAAAGCAGTTATTAGGGGGAAACTCATAGCAATACAGGCCAATGTTAAGAAAGAGGAAAATGACAAAATCAACAGTTTAAAGGGACACTATAAGGACCTGGAAAAACAGCAGCAAAGAAACCCAAACACAGATAGAAGACAAGAAATAATAAAAACCAGAGCAGAAATAAACAACATAGAAACAAAGAAAATAATACAAATAATCAATGAGACTAGGAGTTGGTTTTTCTTTCTTTTTTTAAAATTTATTTAAAGGAAATGTATCACATAGTTTTCACAATTGATTATAATACATTGTTTCAGGAAGAACAAAGGCAAAGTTATTTTAAAAAAATATTTTTTAAAAACTGGGGCCAGAGAGATAGCACAGCGGTAAGGCGTTTGCCTTAGACACAGAAAGACGGTGGCTCGAATCCCGGCATCCCATATGGTCCCCCAAGCCTACCAGGAGCAATTTCTGAGCATGGATCCAGGAGTAACCCCTGAGCGCTGCCGGATGTGACCCAAAAAAAAAAAAAAACAAAAACAAAACAACAAAAAATTTTAAAAAACTAAAAAGATGGAAGAGAAAGAAAAGGTTCAGTAGCAAGTATATTTTTTAAAATCATTGAATCACCAATTAACTCATTAAAGGCCTAGCAGAAGGTTTAATAAGCTTTTCTTCTTTTTTTTTTTTTAAGGATAGGAGTTAAAGAAGTATAGCAAAAACAGTGTTAGAGTGGCAATTGTTGTTTGCATAGGCACAGCAAAATATGGGAGACATAGAAAGGAAAAGCCCTGCCCTAAATACAAGGATACCTTACCCCTGAAGTTTTCTGGCATAAGACCATTTCTAGGCTCCAGGCATACTAGGTTGTCCAACCTAAGTCATTGTCTGTTGTGCCAATAAACCTTTTTTTCCCACACAGTCGCTGTTGTTGGTGTCAGATTTCTGTAGTTAAAGATCCTGAAGTCTGTGCATATCCTATATCAAAGTCAGGATGATGTGGAGCATCCTCTAACTTCACCTTGCAATTAGAGGGCAATGCGGATAGCCCTACCCTGAAAGCAGGTTGTTGTTGTTGTTGTTATGTCTTCTTAGTATTAAGGGACCTTTCTTTGGAGTGGGTCGATACCAGGGCAGTGGTAGGGTCTTCTGTGTTAGAGGATTGCTCCCAGGTGATGTTATAGACAACCGTGGTTGTTTCATAGATTGCATCCTGGTTCAGGTATGAATGAACAATGCCAGTTCTTCTGAGCCCTGAGTCAGGTCATATGACAATGTTCAGGATGTAAGGTCCCACTGTATTACAAGATTTGTGTGTTTCCATCTCTATTAGATAAGAACTTGCCTGTATGTATAATATTTTCCCATTTTAATGCACCTATGCAAAACCTGAACAATGCCTCATTGCATTATTGGTGCATATGGGGACCACTGGAAGAAGTCAACAATCCCTGTAACTTGGTTCTAACATAAGCTCTAAATCTAGGGACTCTTCTACCAGAATTCCAGACATTCTTCTACCAAAATAACAGAAAAAACAGTGGTGAAAATAGTCACTGTATAAGAGAATATTCAGTAAGGATTATAGCTGTAAGGAAATACATACAAGATATTCAAATATATATTCAAAAATATATATATATATACATATATATATCCTTTTATGTCTCTGAAATAGTTGGGGGTGTGTTAAATCTGGTGCATCACTTTGGTCTGTGGTTTGGCTTGTGCAGTCTGATAACCGACTGGCAATAGACCCATATCAGGAAAAATCCTTGAGCCGTGACTTCTCAGAAACTGAGTCCCTTAGCAAGCAAAAGCCCACAATGAAGGAAGGAGGAAGGAAGGAGGCCTCTGCGAGTAGATCAATAGCAACAGAGTACTGGGATCTTTGTAAGCTAAGAGTCTATCATTAGGGTATCACTTAGGGTATGGTTTGGCAGCTGGTTTTGTGTGGGGATAATTATCTGCTTCTTGAGGAGTCAAGAACTGAAGGTTCAAAGGGTTAAATGTGAGGTAATGGTAGTTGGGGGAGAGGGAGTGAAGGACTACACATGAGCTTGTACGGCCATAGGCAAGGGTAGAATATATTATGAACATTCTGCATCTGCAAAACATACATTAATCATAAAAAATCCTATTGATTAATATCATACGTATGGGGGCACTAGCCCCTGTGCAGTTTTGAAAATGGAGACCAGTGAGAAAGAAAGTTGCTGGTGATTGCCCCAGCCCACCACTCTTTAGGATTCAGTGTAGAACCAGAAGCTAGAAATCTGCCCTCCCCCTCCCTAATCTCTTCCCTCCATGTGCTGGGTGGGAGTGGGGGATAGTTCTGGGGTCTCCTCTAGAGTCCTCCCAACATCCACCTTTCTGGTGACCTGGGCCAGCACTTAAGCATGCCCATGGAGTCTGGGAGGAAGGGGGGAGACCCCCCTGGTCTCCCAACACCCCCCAAGCTAGGGAGAGGGCCTTCGGCCTGCCGTCTCCCCACACCCCATGCCAACTTGCCAGAGCTAACCTCCAGAACAAAAAAGAATTTGGTGTAGAACCAAAAGCTAGAAATCCTTCCACCCCTTCCCTAATCTCTTCCCCCCAAGGAGTTGGTTTTTCGAAAGAATAAACATGATAGACAAACCACTGACAAGACTCACAAAGAAAATAAGGGAAGGGCCCGGAGAGATAGCACAGCGGCGTTTGCCTTGCAAGCAGCCAATCTAGGACCAAAGGTGGTTGGTTTGAATCCCGGTGTCCCATATGGTTCCCGTTGCCTGCCAGGAGCTATTTCTGAGCAGACAGCCAGGAGTAACCCCTGAGCAGCGCTGGTGTGGCCCAAAAACCAAAAAAGAAAAAAGAAAAGAAAAGAAAATAAGGGAAAACACCCAAATAAATAGGATTACAGATGAAAGGGGAGAGATTTCAACAGAACCTCAAGAAATCCAAGACTTGATGAGGGCTTATTATGAACAACTGTACTCAGTTAAGTTAGAGAACCCAGAAGAAATCGACAGATTTCTGGAAAAACACATCACCTTCTGAGACTTAATAAGGAGGATGTAGAAAGCTTAAACAGGCTAAGGAAATTGAAACAGTAAATAAGAAACTCCCCAAGAACAAAAGTCCAGGTCCAGATGGTTTTACAGGTGAATTCTAACAAATATTCAGAGAATTACTACCATTACTACCATCGTCAGCCTCTGCCAAAACACTAAAAAACAAAAAAAAATAGAAATCCTCCCTAATTCCTTTTATGAGGCTAATATCACACTTATTCCGAAAAATGACACAGACACCACCAAGAAAGAAACTACAGACCAATCTCACTAATGAACAGGGATGCAAAAATCCTCAATAAAATCTTAGCAAACTGAATCCGACAATATATCAAAAATATTATACACCATGACCAAGTGGGTTTCATCCCAGGGATGAAAGGATGGTTCAACATAAGTAAATCAATCAGCATCATACATCACATCAACAATAAGAAAGACAAATATCACATAATCATATCAATCAATGCAAAAAGTTCAACACCCATTCATGCTAAAATCCAATCCCTATCCAAATTCAGACATCTTTTTTTAAGGACTTAGAACAATCAATTATAAAGCTTGTGTGGAACCACAGCAGATCCAGGTTAGCCAAATCCATATAGAAAAACAAGTTTACCTAATCTGAAGCTTTACTTTAAAGCTATAGTGATCAAAACAGCATGGTATTAGAACAAAGACACAATCTCAGACCAATGGGCCAGAATAGAATATCCAGTGACATACCCCAAATATACAGTCAATTAATATTTGACAAAGGAGCCACGAATTTGAAATGGAACAAAGACAGTCTCTTCAACAAATGATGTTGGAACAACTGGATAACCACCTGTAAGAAATTAAATATTGATCCATACCTCACACCTTACACAAAAGTCAACTCAAAATGAATTTAAGTCCTTGAAATTAGACCTGAAACTATAATGTTCATTGAGGAAAAAATAAGCAGAACACTTCAAGACTTACACATATTAAAAAAGTTCTTGATGATAGAATGCCAATGGCAAGAGCTATAGCATCAAACCTAAATAAATGATACTACATCAAAATAAAAAGTTTCTGCAAGGTGAAAGAAACACTGGTCAAAAATAGAAGATAGCTAATGGAATGGGAAAATTTTCTTTCAACTCAACACAACAGATAAAGTGTTAATATCTAGAATATACAAAGCACTCAGAAAGGTGAGCTCCACAAAATCTAATAAAGTCATAGAAAATGGGGAGAAGAAATGAATAGACACTTCTCTGCAGAAGACCAACAGATGGCCAATAGACACATGAAAGCATGTTTACCATTACTCATCACTAGGGAAATCCAAATCAAGAAAAACAATGAGGTACTACCTTACACCAGTGAGGATTGCACACATCAAAAAAATTACAGGACCAATCTCTGTTGGTGGGATGTGGTAAGAAAGGAACTCTCATCCACTGCTGGTGGGAATGCTGGTCCAATCCCTATGAAAAACAGTATGGAGAGTGCTCAGTAAACTCAGAATTGAGCTGTTATATGACCCAGCAATCACACTCCTGGGTATCAATCCCCAAGATAGATGAAAATTCATCCAAAAGTATGTATGCACACCACTATTTATTGCAGCACTCAGTACAATAGCCAAGATTTGGAATTAACCTCAATGTCCAACAACAGATGAGTGGATTATGAAGGTGTGGTACATAATATACACAATTAAATACTACATAGCAGTAAGAAATGATACAATCGTGCAATTTGCAGCAACATGGATAGAATAAATGAAGTAAGCCAGAAGAATGATAAATACAGAATGATAGCACTTATTTGAGGTATTTAGAATATATACTATATATTCATTTAATACTCTGAAGAAACACAACGGTATAAATGGTAGAAACGCTGAACACTGTAGATGTCAGGGTATAGTAAGAAGTGATCAAATCAAGCAGAAGAGGGGAAACACAAAACCTCTACTATCCTTATACCATAAAGAAACCAGCACCAACGGAAACAGTGGTTCAGAGTGAACAGGTGTTCAATCAACTTCTCACTACAAAGGCCTATAATGTTCTAATGTATTTATCTATAGAATCAAATGCAGAAAATGATTGAAACCCAGGGACTCCTGCAGGGGGATTACTAAGACTATGTTTTAGTGTCTTAAATTTATTTTTATTAAGGTATAAAATAACCCTTCAGCTTCTTTGTCCACAGTGATTCCTGGAAAAATAGAGTGGACACTCTAATTTTGCAACTTGGTGCTCAATTATACTAGATACCAGATATTGTACAGTGCTCATTATGACAATAACTTCATAAAATACTCCAATTTAGTCATTTCCTTTTAATTAGGTCTTCTATTAAAACCTAAAGCATAAGACCACTGAGACCTCTGAAACAGAAAACTGTGCACCGCAGACTTATATCACAGGCCCCACTCATTGAGTACATTTTTTTGCAAATTACTATTACCCACTTACTTTTTTTTATTTCTTCTTTCTTTCTTTCTTTCTTGTCTTTCTTTCTTCCTCTCTTTCTTTCTTTCTCTTTCTTCTTTCTTTTTCTTTCTTTCTTTCCTTCTTATTTCTTTCTTCTTTTATTTAAATCTTTGTTTAAACACTTTGATTACAAACATGATTGTAGTTTGAGTTTCAATCATATAAAGAACACATACCTTCACCAGTGCAACATTCCCATCCACAATGTCCCAAATCTCCCTTCTTCCTAACCCCCCGCCTGTATTTGAGACAGGCTTTCTACTTCTCACATTCATTGACATTGTCACTATAGTTGGCAGTGTAGTTATTTCACTAACAGCACTCACAACTCTTTATGGTGAGCTTCATATCATGAGCTGAACCTTCCAGCCCTCATCTTTTTTGTCTCTGAGACTATTACAAAAATGTCTTTCATTTTTCTTAAAACCATAGATGAGGGGGCCAGAGAGATAGCATGGAGGTAGGGCATTTGCCTTGCATGCAGAAGGATGGTGGTTCGAATCCTGGCATCCCATATGGTCCCCCGAACCTGCCAGGAGCGATTTCTGAGTGTAGAGCCAGGAGTAACCCCTAAGCACTGCCTAGTGTGACCCAAAAACCAAAAAAAAAAGTCTTATAAAATGAATTAAAAAAATTTAAAAAAACCATAGATGAGTGATACTATTCTGTGTCTATCTCTCTCCCTCTGACTTATTTCACTCATCATAATAGATTCCATGTACATACATGTATAAGAAAATGACATGACTTCATCTCTCCTGACAGCTGCATTAATATTCCATTGTGTACATTTACCACAGTTTCTTTAGCCATTCATCTGTTGAAGGCCATTTTTGTTGTTTCCAGGGTCTGGCTACTGTAAATAGTGCTGCAATGAATATAAATGTGAGGAAGAGGTTTTTAAATTATACTTTTGTGTTTTTAGGATATATCCTTGGAGTGGTATAGCTGGATCATATGGGAGCTTTATTCCAGTTTTTTGAGGAATAACCATATTTTTTTCTATAAAGGCTGGACCAGATGGCATTCCTACCAGCAGTGAATGAGAGTTTCTTTCTCTCCACATCCCCTTCAGCACTGATTGTTCTTGGATTTTGTGGTATGTGCCAGTTTCTGTTGTGTGAAATAGTGCCTCATTTTTGTTTTAATTTGCATCACCCTGATGATTAATGATGTGGAGCATTTTTTCATGTGTCTTTTGGCCATTTGTATTTTTTCTTTGAGAAATTGTTCATTTCTTCTCCCTATTTTTGATGGGGTTAGATTTTTTTCTTATTAAGTTCTGACAGTACCTTGTATATCTTTGATATTAACTCCATATATTATGGGTATCGGGTGTATAGCTTCTCCCATTTTGTGGGGGTTTGTATGCTAGGCACTATTTCCTTTGAGGTGCAGAAGCTTCTCAGTTTAATATAGTCCCATTTGTTTACCTCTGCTTCCACTGCTGTGGAGAGTGCTGTTTCTTTCTTAAAGATGCCTTTATTCTCAATGTCATGTAGTGTAATACCTACATGTTGTTCTTTATACCTTATAGTTTTAGGTCTGATAACAAGGTCTTTAATCCATTTGGATTTGACCTTTGTGCATGGTGATAGATCTGAGTTCAAATTTTTGCAAGTGACTGACCAGTTGTGCCAACACCACTAGTTGAAGAGGCTTTCCTTGCTCCATTTTGCATTTATTGTCCCTTTATCAAAGATTAAATGATTGTATGTCTGGTGTACATTCTCTGAATACTCAAGTCTATTCCACTGATTTGATGGTCTTTCTATTCTAATACCATGCTGTTTTAAAGGCTATAGCTTTGTAATATAATTTAATGTTGGGGAAAGTAATTCCTCTCATATTCCTTTTTTCAAGGATTGATTTAGCTATCCATGGTTATTTATTGTTCCAAATAAATTTTAGAAGTGTTTATTCCATTTCTTTGAAAATTTCATGGGTATTCTTAGAGGGATTGCATTAAATTTATACAATTCTTTGAGAAGTAATGCCATTTTAATGATGTCAATCATCCCAGTCCATGAGCAGGGTATGTGTTTCCATTTTCATGTGTCCTCTTTTATTTCTTGAAGCAGGCTTTTGTTGTTTTCTTTGTATAGGTCCTTCACTTCTTTGGTTAAGTTGACTCCAAGGTATTTGAGTTTGTGTGAAACTAATGTAAATGGGGTTGTTTTATTAATGTTCATTTCTTCTCTATCATTATTGGTGTATAAAATTTTTTATTATATTTGATTATTGCATGTTAATTTTGTAGCTTGCTACTCTGCTATATGAATTAATTGTTTCTAGAAGCTTTTGGTAGAGGTTTCAATCCTTGAAAAAAGGAATATGAGAGGAATTACTTTCCCCAACATTAAATTATATTACAAAGCTATAGCCTTTAAAACAGCATGGTATTAGCATAGACAGACCATCAAATCAGTGGAATAGACTTGAGTATTCAGAGAATGTACACCAGACATACAATCATTTAATCTTTGATAAAGGGACAATAAATGCAAAATATTTTCTAAATATAGTATCATGTCATCTGCAAACAGTGAGAGCTTGATTTTTTTTCCTGTCCTATCTGTATGCCTTGATATCTTTTTCTTGCCTAATATCTACAACAAGAACTTCTAGCACTATGTTGAACGGGAGTGGTGAGAGAGTGCAGCCTTTTTGTGTACCCAATTTTAGGGGAAAGGCTTTTAGTTTGTCTCCATTGAGAGTTGTAGTATATGAAAAAGTTTCCATAAGATTATTCTTGGAATTGTTGTATATAAAACTATTTCCTTAGGATTGTTCTGTGACGATTGCCCCCACCTAGCCCTTCCAGGTGGGGGCACTGTGGAGTTGGCAATAAATAGCTTGATGGAGAGGGAAGAGGGGTCTTTTTGCGAAAGCTGCATGCTGCAAGAGGATTCTCTTGCTCTCTTTGCCCAATCTTTTACACCCTATCCTTCTTGTCTGTGTGGATTATTATTTGCTGCGGATAAATATTACCAAGGTCTCCCCCCCCCCCCGCGCCCGAAAGAAGACAAGGGGATGGGAAGTAATTTCTCATTCTGGGAACTGTTCTTGGATTCACAAATACCCAACAAAGGATTTAACAGCCCAGATAATTTACAGAGAGTAATATTTGCCATTGGCTTGTGGTAGATGGCCTTGACTATATTGAGAAAACTTAACACAATGAGTTTTGAGTTCCCATTTCACCTACCAAACTCTTTAATTTTACCAAATGTATATAAGCATTTTGTTTCAAAAGTCTAATACTTCTACAGGGCAGGAGATCCCTAATCTTAACACACTCCCATTTTCTGAATCAAGAAATAGGCTTCTGTGGCTGGAGTGGTGGCAAAGGCGATAGGACATTTGTCTTGCACCTAGGATGGACTCTGGTTCCTTCCCAGGTGTTCCATATGGTCCCCCAAGCCAGGAGCAATGTTTGAACGCATAGCCAGGAGTAACCAGGTGTGGCCAAAAACCAAAAGCCAAAAACCAGGAAAAAAAAAAAAAAAAAGAAAGAAAGAAATGAACTTCTTTTCCCTTTCATATGACTTTCTTATTATTACTAAAATTAGTTATCCAAAATTATCTGATAAAGTTATCTTATAAAGTTATCATTTCTTGGGCTAGAAAAACAATACAATGGGTAGGGCACTTGCCTTGCATACAGCAAACAGGTTGAATACCTGGCACCCTCTGTGGTCCCCTTAACCTGCCCAGGAGTTATTCCTGAGCACAGAGAACCAGGAGTAAGTTCTGAGCACAACTGGGCGTATCCCCCAAACCAACTAATTTCTATATACTTGTATAGAGCTTAATTTATTTCTGTTTGCTTTGACTCAAAGAACAGATTGAATACAGAACAAAATATTAAAAATTTAGTGGGGTTTTAATGAAACAGAGAAAAAAGACATTTGGACAATTTGAAGGATCCATTCTGTTATAATCCGGATTACTTTTTTTGAACATGTTTTTCCTTTGCCTTTTTATTTGGAGCCAGAGCCTCCCAAGAGGTGGTTCTCCCAGGAGAATGTGCTGCTGGGACTCCAGCCACACCCAGCAATGCTCGGGGGCCATGCGGTGCCCTGCCAGAACCCCAGGTCACTTGTCATTTTAGCCAATTTAGTTCTCTTTCTTTCGAAGACTATCTCTTAAGATACACTGGATTGTTGATGTTCTTCCAATAATTAATTAATTTAAGAATTAATTTAATTAATTTAAGAATCAATTTGATTAATTTAAGAATTAATTTGATTAATTTAAGAACTTTTAACTCAGATTTCTATCACAAGTAAAAGGTGACACAGTAAAAGCATGACCCACGTATATAAAAACATCTCTGGGATCCTCAGTAATGTAATGTGTAAGCCTGTGCCGAGATCCTGAAAGGAAAACGATGGAAGCAGAACGCGGGGAGACCGTGTGACAAAGATGGAGGGAGTGCCTAGCAGCTGGGGAGGACGGAGTCCCAGGTCTTAGGTGTGGGTCTCAAAGTCTCTGATCCCAGGGCGAGGTTGGCGCAGGAGTTCTGAGCCGGGGGTTCCCGGTGTCCTCAGTTTCACTTCTGCCTTCAACCTGTCTCAGCGTCTTACGCCCGGATATTCGTGACGCAGACACAGTCCGCACTCCCATTGGGTGTTGGTATCTAGCGCAGCCAATCAGCATCCACGCGGCTCCAGGTTGTAAAGTGTCGCGGACCGGCCCCGAGTCAGTGTTCCGCAAACCCACAAAATGTGGGCCTCGGGGCTCCACGTCTTTCTGCTGTTCTCGGGGGTCCTGGCGGACCTTACCCAGATTCTGAAAGGTGAGTGCGGGGTCGGAAGGGAAGTTCGATGCGGGCAGATGGGGACACCCCGTTGGGAGCTCAGGATTTCCGGGGAGAAACTTCTCCGCGTCCCGGGCCCCAATGTCGCTCAGGCTCTGCCTGTCCCCCCCGCAACTTCAACTTCTCCTGCGCCCGAAGTTCGCTCTTTCGGTCCCGCGACCCCTTTCTGTCTCCCGAGTCTCCTTTACCCCGAGGGGGCGAGTCGGCCGGTCTCACTCTTCCCCCTCCCCGCCAAGGGCCCCACTCCATGAGGTATTTCTACACCGCCGTGTCCCGGCCCGGCCTTGGGGAGCCCCGCTTCGTAGAGGTCGGCTACGTGGACGACACCCCGTTCGTGCGCTTCGACAGCGACTCGGAGAACAAGACGATGGAGCCGCTGGCGCCCTGGATGGAGAAAGTGGAGCCCGAGTACTGGGACCAGCAGACGCGGATCGCCAAGGGCAACGCGCAGACTTTCCGAGCGGGCCTGAACACCCTGCGCGGCTACTACAACCAGAGCGAGGCCGGTGAGTCGGGTCGGGCCGGGCCAGACACACCCACCCCGGGGCCGACCTGGGCGCCCCGAGTCGGGTCCCAGCGCCCCACCCGCAGGCTGACGGACCCGCCCCGGACTCCGGACCGGGAGGAGTCGCGGGGAAGGGCCCCGTTTCGCTTTCGGTTCAGGCCTGATCTCTGCCCGGCTCAGGCGCTCACACCCTCCAGTACACATCCGGCTGCGACGTGGGGCCGGACGGGCGCCTCCTGCGCGGCTACAGCCAGTTCGCCTACGACGGCGCCGACTACATCGCGCTCAACGAGGACCTGCGCTCCTGGACCGCGGCCGAACCGGCGGCGCAGCTCACCCGGCGCAAGTGGGAGCAGGATAATGCGGCTCAACATAAAAGAAATTACCTGGAGGTTCTTTGCGTGCCGTGGCTCCTCAGATACCTGCGGAACGGAAAGAAGACGCTGCTGCGCTCAGGTAGGTACCAGGGCCCCGGAGGGTGAGGACACTTGACCCCCCCCCGGGCGGGGCCAGCTCCCCACAATGGCGAAGGAAACGGGCTTCAGTCTCAGAACTGCGCCCTTCTTTAAATCAGCAGAGGGAGGGACCCACCTGGTTTCCGTGTTCTGTATCAGAGTCGGCCCTTAGCCCACCCTGTGTCTGCAAAACCCTGAGGGACCCGCGTTTCCCTGATGGGAGGGGAAACCTTGAGTGAAACATCAGATCTCTCTTCCCTTGCCATCCTGTGAACCTTGACTTTCTCAAACCTTGATCTCAGCTGAGAACACAGTACAAATCTGACTCCTGACTTCATGCTTCTCATTTATCCTCCAGTTAGTGTCTTAGTCCTTAGCCACCAAGGCCTCCTGTCAAACTCTATTCTAAAATTTTCCAAGAACTAGTGTTTATCCCAGTTTCCTCAGCCAAGCTTGTGCCTGGTATTATTGTTGTCTTTTATTTTTGTATGTGTTTATTTCTAACCTCCTTATTCTACACCAATTCCCTGTTCATCCTCACCACAGAAGTAAACTAGTGTATAGTTTTTGTCACTATTCCTCCACAGAACCCCCCAAAAGACACATCGCCCACCACCCCTTCTCTGAAGATGAGGTCACCCTGAGGTGTTGGGCTCTGGGCTTTTACCCTGCGGAGATTTCCCTGACCTGGCATCGTGATGGGGAGGAACTGACCCAGGACACGGAGCTGGTGGAGACCAGGCCTTCGGGGGACGGAACCTTCCAGAAGTGGGCGGCTGTGGTGGTGCCTTCTGGAGAGGAGCAGAGATACACGTGCCATGTGCAGCACCAGGGGCTGCCGGAGCCTGACATCCTGAGATGGGGTAAGGAGGGGAATAGGGGCACAGACAGTTTTCAGGTGAATCAGGAGAGGGCCCTCTGGGTAACATCAGAGTATTCGGGACCAGACCTCTCTTTCCTTTTTTTCCCAGAACCCCTTCCTCAGTCTACCCTCTTCATGGGCATCATTATTGGCCTGGTTGTCCTTATGGCTTTGGTGACTGTGACAATAGTGGGAGCTGTGATATACAAGAGGAAGCACTCAGGTAGGATGGACGGTAGCTCTGAGTTTCCTTGTCCCACTTTGGAGTTCTCACCCCCACCCAGAATTTCTCCTCCCTCATGAGTGGAAGCTTCACCCATAACCCTGAGCTGGTTCCTCACACTTGCCCTGTGTGCAGCTCTCAGGTTTATGAAATGAAAGACACTTTCAACTTGATAAGCTGGTAATGAACCTGATTCTCAGTGGACACAAGGCACAGGGAATCTCCCTGCTGGGCACAGACCTCCAAGAGGAGACTTGTGCAGTTCAGGAGCATCTCTTTTCTTTGTGTTTCCTGATCCTGCTCTTAGGCTTTAGAGTTCTAGAGCTTCCCTGGGATCCTGGACTGCAGAATTTTCTGTGATCTCATGACCCAGTGTCACCCTATCCTCTTCTCATGTTTTCTTCCCACAGGTGAAAAAGGACAGTACACCCAGGCTGCAGGTAAGTTTGGTATTGGGTAGGGAATCCCTTACACCCTGGGAAGAGAGCACACAGGATCCTGTGGGTAGTTCATTTACTCAGGATTCTCCCTTTAGTCATATCACAGGTGTTCTGACCGTATGCTATTTATTCTTTCCCAGATAGCAACAGTGCCCAGGGCTCTGATGAATTTCTCATTAAACCTAAAGGTAAGACTCTGGGAGCCTGTCATGGAAGGTGCTGGCTGAGGTGACTCGGTTTGGGGGTTGTTTGAGAGGGACATTATGATCCTGTTCAGATATGAACTTCTGAAATTCATTTGAGTCTGTTCATTGTTTTCTTTCCCAGTGTGAGAGAGTTGCCTGCCTTGCATGGAGCTAAGGGATGCAAGATTTCCTCACGCTTCCACTTTGTGACTCAAGATCTGCTGGTTCTCTTTCTT